>NC_073242.2:84668750-85009166 GCF_029281585.2 Gorilla gorilla gorilla | reverse complement strand
CTACCTTCCCATACCTTTTCTCCCTTCTCAGCCTGATGGAAAATATGGAGTCCATCCTTCTTGGGTGCTTGCAAGACCCCTACAGACTCAGCTTATGCTACTATCAAGGGCACTCAAAATTTCTTTTAGTGAGTGTGACTCTGATCCTTTCCTGGCTGGAAGGTCACTATGACTTGGTTCTGAAATCCAGTTGAGTGAGAGTCTCTAAGAAGCTTCTATTTTAAGACTAGCCCACTGTGATATTGTGAAATATATAAGTGATCTTCATCCTTCATTTCCTAACATAAAGCTCCTAAAACCTCTTAAATACCTAGAGTAATAACAGTGTCTTTTGTATTCTAATGAGATGACTGATGGCTGGGGGCTCCCAGATAGCCAGAGGATGGGAGCTGGTCACCAAGGGAACCAACCATGTGATTAGAGGGTAAGGGAGAGACATTGAAAGTTGGGTTAATTATCAATGGCCAATGACATAATCAATCATGCCTACAAAATGAAGCCTCCATAAAAAAAAAAAGGACTGGGTTGGGAGAGCTTCTGGATAGCTGAACATGTGGAGGTTTAGGGTCAGGGGTGGGGCAGGTGGCCTACCAGAGAGGACATAGACGCTCTATGCCCCTTCCCAGATACCTTGCTCTCTGCATCTCTTCCATCTGGCTGTTCACTTGTATCCTTTGTAATATCCTTTCCAATAAGTGAGTAAAGTGTTTACTTGAGTTCTGTGAGCCATTCTAGCAAATTAATTGAATCCAAGGAGGGGTCATGGGAACCCCAATTTATAGCTGGTAAGAGTCACAACCTACTACTTGCAACTGGCATCTGAAGTGGGGAGCAGGCTTATGGGACTGAGCCCCCAACCTGTGGGATTTGCTGCTGTCTCCAGGTAGATAGTGTCAGAACTGAATTGCATGAGAAGATACCCAGCTGGCATTTCTTGGAGAATGTCTTGGTGTATGGGGAAATACACACATTTGGTGTCAGAAGCATTGTGTTGAATGGTGTATGAGAATGGAGAGGAAAAAAATACCTTTTTTTTTTTTTTCTATGTCTTAGGCCCATATCCAGTTTGGCCCCTTTTGAGTCCTAGCAGGTTTCAGGGTTGAATATTTTCCTGGATTTAGGTCATTCTAGGCTACTTTTGAGTAAAGCTCCCCTTTAACTATCAAATTAGAGAGAGAAGCACATTATAATTTTAAATGTAACATTTGTTAAAGTGCTTCTCTCAGGTTCTGAGCTGGTCACTGAGAGTGCAAAGTGAACCCAAAATGTCCCTGCCCTCATGCAGTTCATACCTTGGTGGGAGAGGCTGAATAGCATGATGGTTAAAGCTAGAGTCAGACAGAGATCTAGATTTGAAGACCAGCTCTGTGACCTTCACTTAACCTTTCTGTGTCTTAGCCTCGTCATCTATAATTAGAAGAACAATAGAATCAACTCCATAGCATTTCGTGAAGATTCAATGTGACATGCTTGCAAAGTGCTTAGCACAGTGACTGACACAACCAATAAATGAAAATGGAAATCTTAGTCTGGGTTCCCTGAAAAGCAGAGCCTGAGACAAAGACTAAGCTTCAGGTAGTTTATTTAGCAGACAATCCCAGGAATAAGGGAATAAGGGAACATGAGACAGGGTAGTGGATGAAAAGTGAAGGTAAGGGTCTTTTGTTGAGATTTTTGCTATTGTCAACTTGGGTCTTAGTTCCAGAGACCTATTGGGCAATTAACAGAATATCTACTAGAATTGTTTGCTTGAATAACAGGAAGCTGGAGCCTTTATCCACTGGTTCTTGCCCCATTGGTTAAAGGTTGCTCCTTCTGTGCTAACTTGTGCATGGGCCAGGTAGACTTTCCAACATCAGAAGGAGCCTGGGGACAGTGAACGGAAAGCTGCATGGCCCGTGATTGAGGTGAAATTTGTCAACATGAAGGGAATCTGTACTCCCATGGTACAGTCTACAACAACTGCAGCTGAAATCAGTGGTGGGCAGAGAGGACGAGATGTGGAACACCAGAGATACCTGTGGAGTCCTAATTAGGAAAAAGGAGTCGGGCTGGCAGGACTGAAAGAAAGCAAAAAGAAAAAGCAGGTAAGCTACAAGTTTGTCTTTCCTCATGGTCCAGGACACAGCCCTTCTGTGCAAATAACTCACAATATTCCTATGTCCAGGTATCACCAGACCCTTGGCTGATAGAAAAATTGCAAGTTAGCGCCCTGTAACCTTGCTATAATCAGTACTGTATGCAGTACTCGACAGCTCAAGAACCATCCTATAAAATTTCCAGCAAGCCTTTGTTTCCTTGGAGTCAGCTCCTTTCTTGCTGATTCTGCCCATTGCTCCCTTGCAACATATTTTCATACTTTCTCTAATAAATCTGCCTTTTTTAACCCACAGCTGGTAAATTTGGCTTCAGATAGTCACTGCCTCAGATAGTCACCTTTCACCCATGACAATGTCTTTTACCATCCACTCCTTGCTCCACTTAGATCTGCTCATACCCAAATTAAGTTTACACTGTCACATAGTCTTCATGCTGGTTGCAGCTTCAATCTCCATAAAAGACCTAAGGCAGCAGAGTTAGAAGAACAAGTTCAGTATCCATTGCTGCAACAGGGCCTGAGTCCAATTCTACCTGGTGAAATGCTCCAGACTCTTACCCCTGATGGATCTGAGACCTTGGATGACCTGGCTTGCCACATTGAATTTTCTTTAACTGAACATAGAAGCACCCTTATATATAGCAGCAGCCCTAGTTTTTAATGATAATCAGTGTAGTAACTTTTTTTTTTTTTTTTTTGCCTCTGGTCCACTGGTAACAAGAGTCTGAAGTCATCAGGCAGCAGTTCTAGTTTCAAGTTCAGTGGACTCTTTGCTGGGTCAGTCGGTCAACTGTTGACCCGTGGAAGCATCCCTCCACCCCCAGAAAACGACCTGATATTCCACAGAGCCTAGGCTCTGGGGAACATGAAACACAAATTCTGCAAGTGATGCAGAGTGATGGTGACAGGGGTCAATATTTCTTTCACCTCTTGATTCTCAGACTGGTCTGTTCTAGTCTTTGAGGCACAGCATCACATTTCAAGTATTATAGAGCATATACTGCATCCTGTAGTACAACATTCCAACCCTGCAGCGTGTTGATACCAAGTTCATTCCTTAGCAGATCTCCTAATAGACCTTCCATTGTTCTATTATGCTGTTTCCAGTGGATGCAGCATATGGTAGGACCAGTGGGTCCTTGGGCCATTTGTTCACAGACCCATCCTTAACCACAAAATAGCTCCATTTTGTTGATGTGATTACATCCTATGTAATCACGGGATTACATAGGATCCCATGATACAGATTAGACAAGAGCCCTCAGGTGGTATTGTTGACAAAGGATGCTGTGAGCAGGGAAGGCAAACCCATAAATCCATATCCTGAGTAGGTGTCAATTCTGGTAAGGATGAGTCACCACGTCTCCCCATGTCCCAGAGTTAGGAGTCTGACATAACCAACTTGTTACCAAAGAGAGTTTGATTCCCACTTAGGATAGTGCTATGGTGAGGGCTCATATTAGTTTCTGCTGCTGGCCAGTGGGCGTTCAGGAGCAGTATTGCCAAGATCAGCCTTGGTGAATCAGAGCCCATGCTTAGCCACCATAGCTATTCTGTTCATGGGTTCGTTGTGCAAGAACTGCATGGCTGAGGAGGGAGGCTGGTTGACATGACTTGGATGAGTTTTGTCCCTCTGTTTGTAGAGCTTCTTATTGGGCATTAACATGAAACACAAAGATCTACACACTGTCCCACTCCCATAGATGAATCCTCATGATTCTTTCTCACATCTCCTTCTCACTGATTTAGGATCCTATCTGTCACTTCCCAGGCCCCTGAGTAATTGGCCAAGCCATTCACCACTGTTCAGAAGTCATCATGTATGTCTTTACCTCAGCTCACTTTTGTGACTATTTAAAGTGACAACCAAGTATATTGCTTAAAACTGGACACCGGGAGGATGTTTTTCTCATCACTATCTTTTGAGGTCACTCCTGAGAGTGGCTGGTATGTAACAGTTGAATTTTAGCTCATCTTCTTAGGGCAGTCCATATGTAAACCAGGCCTGTTTGCCTCTTCCACCAGCTAGCCATAGGGAACCTGCCATGAGGCAGTGGACGGATGTGATTGAGGGGAAGCATTGGTGCAGTAGAGGGAGACAACGTGGGGTCAGCCATGTGTATGTAACTTTCTTGTGCTAGCCAGACTTGCTCAGTCACAATTTTCTAATGTACCAAATGTGCTTTCCTCATCTTGTTGCTGGATCTGAAAATACTCAGCTCATAATGGGCGGCTCTGGTTGCCTATTCACTTGATATCCCATAGTAGGTAGTGGCCATGAGAATGAACCTTGCAGGCTTCCAACTATGGCTTCCAATCATTGAACCAGGGCACCAGCTACTTGCTGCTGAAGTCTGTCACAACATTTACATCAAGGCCATGCTTCCCACAGGCTGCTCCTAGCTAACAAATGAGTGTAGCAGGGATACAAGGGCAGACCCATTTCTGGGAGACTCAAGACTCCTCTGGTGGTTGACATAGGCTTCCCGGCTCCCTGACACACTTGCTGGACCTTCTTTAGTCTTCATGGTAGCCTAGGATGCTTTTACCCAACCTTCTTGTTATCTCTCCTTTGCAGATTCTATCACAGTCTGGCAGCTCTCCTGGACTTTCCCGGCTCCCTCCCCAATTCCCAACCATAGGCATCTCCCCTAATAAAATCTTTGCATGTTTAATCCTGCTTTGGTGTCGGCTCCTTTGCATGTTTAATCCTTCTCAGACCAATGAAAGTGGTCTTGGAAGACAGGTGGTAAGATGGGGGTCCGGGACTGGATCACCTAGCAGGAGTGGAGGATATCATCTTGGGTGATTGACAAGGCACAAGGTGGTGGCTCAATTGCTAGATTTTGCTGGTGGTGAACTGGAAAAAATGTCCCACATTAGGGGGAATGCTGTAGGAGGTGCAATGACGTAAGTATTTGAAAAATACATGGAGAACAAAACCTACAAAGGCAGTAGAGCAGGCCAGGTATGGCTAAGCTGCACACTGCAGAAGGATAATGAGAGACAGAGAGCTGTTAATGAGCAGATAATGGCTAAGTGTGAGATCAAGGCAGCCTTGGGGAAAGATTAAGAAAAGGCCCTTATCAGCAGTAGTGGGAGGGCAGACACAGTTGGACTATAGTCTGAAGACTTCACCACAAATGTGCTGGCGAAAGGAGCGCCAGTATCACTAAGAAGTTTAGTGGTAAGGCTGGGCACAGTGGCTCCCTCCTGTAATCCCAGCACTTTGGAAGGCCTAGGTGGGTGGATCACTTAAGCCAAGGATTTCAAGACCAACCTGGGCAACATAAGGAGGCACTGTCTCTACATGAAATTTAAAAATTAGCCAGGCATGGTGGCACATGCCTGTAGTCAAAGCTACTTGGGAGGCTGAGGAAGGAGAATCACTTGAACACAGGAGGTTGAGGCTGATGTGAACTGTGATCATGCTATTGCACTCCAGTCTGGGCAACAGAGTGAGACCCTGTCTCAAAAAAAAAAGGAAGGAGTTTAGTGGTGGTGGTGGGGTGGCCCTCTTCTGCAGGCCAGGGGACATGGCAGGAGAGGTGGCCATAGAGCTGGGTTCATTAACATTGATGAAGAAGAGGGAGTCTCAGAGTCACTCATCCTGAGGCTGGGTAGTGGCACTTAAGTGCCAGAAGGCAGGAGGCTGCAATTACTTTAATGATCACCAAGGCCAGAGGATCAGACAAGAGGGCTTGACCTGTAAGGAGTGGTGGAGATGGTTAAGGGAGTGTGATTTCTATAGGGGAACACAGACAGACTGTCGACAGAGGTGCTGCTTCACATGCATGATAAAGGATAAAGCAAGCATGGAGGAGTAGCACAAGGCTGAGGGAGGCTGTCCCAGTAAAATGCCACAAATCTTTGCTCAGTTCCCAGATCTGCGTCAATTGTCAGATCTTGAAACCACTGAATGAAAAGGTGGCCAGATCCTTAGAAAGAAGGACTTTGCACAATTGCAGCAAGTATATACCATGATAATTTTCCTAGTTCTTTTCTGAAGGGACGTATGGTTGTTTATTTGGGTGACTGTGTACTGAGCAAATATTTCCAGGACTAATGGACACAGAGTCTGAAGTGACATTGCTATGGAGAGACCTAAAGTGTCACCATGACTCACCCCCTGTTAGAGTGGGGACCTACGAGAGCCAGGTAGTGAATGGAACTTTAGCTAAAGACTGGCTTACAGTGGGCTCACTGTGTCAATAGACCCCACCAATAGTGGTCATTTCCCTAGTGCCCAGGTGCATCAGTTGGCAGTGATATATTTGGAGTAATCCTCCAAGGATTCCCAGGATTCCCTGGAGAATGAATAAGGAATCCATGGTCTGTGAGGTAAGAGCTATCACATTGGGGAAGCGGAAATAGAAACCTCTGAAACTGCCAGAAGCCAATAGGCTCCCACTTCATGGCCAAGTTAGTAAAGAAAAAACAATATTGTATCCTCAGAGATGGATATAGCAGAGATTAGCACCACTGTTAAAGAGCTAAAAGATGCAATGGTGGGCTGGGTGCAGTGGATCACACCTGTAATCCCAGCACTCTGTGAGGCTGAGATGGGAGGATCATGAGGTCAAGACATCGAGACCATCCTGGCCAACATGGTGAAACCTTGTCTCTGTTAAAAAAAATACAAAAATTAGCTGGGTGTGGTGGTGCATGCCTGTAATCCCAGCTACTTGGGAGGCTGAGGCAGGAGAATCACTTGAACCCAGGAGGTGGAGGTTGCAGTGAGCCATCCTGCCACTGCACTCCAGCCTGGTGACAGAGCGAGACTCCATCTAAAACGAAAAAAAAAAAAAACAAAAAAAAAGATGCAATGGTGGTGGTGCCTTTCACAATTCCATTCAATTCATCAGTCTGGCTGCTGCAGAAGTTGAATAGCCCCTGGAGAATGACTGTAGACTACCACACGCTCAACCAAGTGGTAACTCTGATCATAGCTGCTGTGCTAGGTGTGGCATCCCTGCTTGAGCAGGTGAATAAGGCTTCTGCTATAACGTATGCTGCAGCTGTAGATTTGGTGAACTCAATCTTATCCATTCCAACTAAAACAATTCGCACCTACATGGGATGAAAAATATTCAGTTACAGGGATAGCCTCTCACAATATAGTCCATTTCACTGCCTGGATGTCCCAAGAACATCACGCTCACATGTTACATTTACAAATTCATGCTCAATGGACAGGATGAGCAAGAGGTGGCCAGCCCTCTGGAGGCTTTGTGCTCCAGAGGGTGGGAGATAAGCCCTTTGGAAACTCAAGGAAGGGACATTTCAGTGAAGGTTTTAGGAATCCCATGGGCAGAACATGCTAGGATTTCTCCACTAAAGTAGAAGAAAAATCTAACTGTCTTGCAACTCTTGCTAAAAAGAAGGAGGCAAAGTCTCCTTGGTATGTGAAGGCAGCACATTCCACACCTAGATATATGGCTGTAGCCCAAATTCCAGATCACATGAAAGACCACCAGGTTTGAGTGGGGTAGGGTCTGAAGAAGAAACGGCACTGGCAAGTCCAGGCTGTGGATCAATCAGTCCTGTTGCCTGGGTGATATGATTTGGCAGGCCTGTGACGGTGGAAATGTCAGGGATAGGAGAAGGTGCAGGTGGAGCTCATGGCAAGCTCCAGTGGGAGGATCATGATGTGGTCCCTGCAATTCTGGTGTAAGGCCATGCCTGCTACAGTAGGGAATTAAACCCCTTTGAGAATCGCCTCTGTGCATTAGTGGGTCCTGGTATCAAAAAAATGCTGGACCATGGACACCAAGTGACCATGCATCCAGAACTTTCCATTAGGAGATAAGTCCTGGCTATAAATCTCTCTTAGGAAGGACTGGGGGTATGTTTATAGTTATATATTTATAGTGACATTGCATAGTCCTCTCTTGAAGGACCCAGACTCCTTAAAACAATGAGTTCAGTAGGTTTGACAAGTGGTTCAGATCTGGAAAGATCTAGTAAGGGATTGTGATTTTTCATTGTTATGGCCGACATAAACTTCTAATCATCATCTCTTGACTTTCTCTGATTTTACAAGTTAAACAACATTCAAGTTGGCTGCCTGTCTACTTTACTTCTAGGAATACCATGACCTATTAGCCATTGTCATAGATCTCTGTGGGACAAGGCATCCTGGTTGCCACTCTGGTTTTTTTGCCCATTAAGGTAATTATTTCCACCTTACCTCTGGTTATGCAGTGCAACCTGGCCTTTGCTATTCCAGACTCATTCACACCGATACTAGGGATCCCATTTCTATGGTAGCTAACAAGGATTATCACCACTGAGCTTCTCAAATAATTCCTTCCTGCCTAGCAAATTCTTTACTGCCTTAGTGAAGGGATCCTCTGTCACTCTCAGGAAACATTATCAGGTAGTGGGTCCCTCATTCTAGGAGATGTATTTATTTTAACAGTTCCACATCCCTGAACCTTCTCATCTCTGCATCAATACTTGGCCATTCTAATTGGCTAATTCTAACATCTCCATTGCATTTGCTGTAGGCTGTCATCATGTCCCTGCTTCATGGGTCCACTCTCATAGCATATTAGCATCTGCCTGAGGCATTCTTGAGTACAGTAAGTCCTGCATCGTGAGAATGTGCTTTTGTGCTAATAAATTCTCTCCTACCCAGTATTACCTTCTGCTCCACCCCTCAGGCTTACCACCCTCAAGACCAACCTCCACGCATGTTTTTCTCTGTTCCTATCAGGACATAATAGCCACATCATGCAATTCATTCACTAGGAAATCCCTTTTCTCTTGGGGAAGGGACTCATGTTCTTGTTTAAGCTGTGCTTAAGCCTGGCCCTGGTTACTGGCCTGGAACAACGATTGGATTGGGTGATCTTGATGAGGAAAAGCTTTATCTTGGGAAGTATCTATCACAGGTCAAGTCTATGCATTGTTACCAGAGTACAAGTGTCTGGTGTCTCCTAGTAAGGAGAGGCTTCCTTCTGCCAGGCTGGAGAGTTTAGGAGAAGCCAGGTATTCATAGTTCTCAAATGCATCCATCCAGATGTCCCAATTCCACGTCTCAGGGTCTCAATCATTCCCTGTTGGTGACCTAACTTTAACTTAGGAGATTTTTCAAGGCTATAGGCTCAACCTTACCCTTACTCTTATAGTCTCAGAGACCCTTAGACTCTGGGTCTAGTTTTCAGCATAGTCGAACTATGGTTCCAGGAGACACAGCTATCTTTAAAAGCCGCTAGGAGACCTTCTGATTTTCACAGTGTACTCTGTATTGATAGCTGATTAACGGAGACTGCCATTTTCTTCAAGGTTTCCAAGGAAGTTAACAAAAGGCAGCCAACACCACAATACTTGTAATTACCCTTGCCTCTATACCTAGAGGTGCTAGTGTTAATGCACGCCTCAGTGCAGCCCACTCCTCTGAACCACATCCCAGTCCACCACTGACAGTCTTAGTAACAGGATGCTGTCTGACTAGCGGGGAGATCCAGTTTCAGAATCTCACTGAGGGTCTGCTGTTTAGGTCTCCTTCTCATACCTACTGACTTGGTTTGTGTGCCTGAAAGCAGAGCCTGAGGCAGGGATTTGGGTAAAAAGGTAGATTACTCAGGAGCAAGGGTGGAGGGGAGGAGGGAAGATGAGACAAGGGGGTGTTCCTGAGACTGATGCTGTGAGCAATGGGAGCCCCACTTCCTAGGACTTTCATGCAGCACACAGAATACCTCAGAGCTCCCTCAGCTCTCATGACCCTTCTGTTGAAGGTTCCTCCTGGGGGACTCCATCTGTCCTGTAATTCTGGCCTCACTTGAGCAAAGACAGAAGGGATGTTTCTGCCCTGGGGCAGAAAATAGAAAGCCAGGGCCCACCCATGCTTTCAGGTGGTATGCTGTCAGTGCAAGGGGAGGCTGGGCCTGCACACTACTGTCCACTGCAGCCATGGCTTAAATCTGAGGTGGGCTGAAGTTTTGTGACCTGCATGAGAGATCACATGGTCCTTGTCTTAGTCATCGTCATCATTATCATTGGGTATACCACCTATAGAACAAGGGCAGGGTATTGTAAATAATAGAGTCATCAAAAAGTGCATGGGCAGGAAGAGGAGAATGATTCTAGAGAGGAGGTCTGCATGGAAGAAGTGCTTTTTCATGCAATCTTTAAGACAATCTTTAGGATTTCATTGGGTAAAGAAGTCACCTAAGTGTGGTGGCCCATGCCTGGCCACACCCCTGTAATCCCAGAGCTTTGGGAGGCAGAAGCTGGTGGATCACTTGAGACCAGGAGTTGGAGACGAGCCTGGGAAACATAGTGAGACTCCATCTCTGCAAAAATTTTAAAAAAGTTAGCCAGGTGTGGTGGTGTGCACCTGTAGTCCTAGCTACTTGGGAGACTGAAGTGAGAGGATCGCTTGAGCCCAGGAGTTTGTCATGCCACTGTGCTCAAGCCTGGGTGACAGAGAGACACTGTCTCAAAAATAAAAAAGAAAAGAAAAGAATTCAAGGCAAAACACTCCAGGGGAGGAAAATATAACAAACACTGGATATAGTGATGGGGGTGCAGTGATGAGATGCAGGAGTGGAGGTACAGTGACGGAGTGCAGTGATGAGGTATAGAGATGGGATGCAGTGATAGGGCGCAGTCATGGGCTTGCAGGGATGGGAGGTAGTGGCCTGCAGAGGTGAGGTACAGTGATGAAGTATATTGGTGAGAGTTCAGTGGTAGGGCGCAGTAATGGGGGTACAGTGATGTAGTACAATGGTGGGGTTGCAGTGATGGAGTGCAGTGATGGAGTGCAGTGGTGGGGTGCAGTGGTGGAGGTGCAGTGGTGAGGTACACTGTTAGGGGTACAGTGGTAGGGTGCAGTGATGGGGTGCAGTGATAGAGTGCAGCAATGGACTATAGAAATGGGGAGCATTGGTGGAGTGCAGTGGTGGGGTGCAGTGATGGGGTAGCAGTGGAGGTGCAATGGTGGGGTGCAGTGGTAGGGTACAGCGATGGGATAATGATGGAGGTGCAGTGATGGGGTGCAGTGATGTGGGTGCAGTGATGGGGTGCAGCAATGGGGTGCAGTGATGGGGTGAAGTGGTGGGATGCAGTGATGGGGTGCAGCAATGGGCTGTAGAAATAGGGTGCAGTGGTGGGGTGCAGTGATGGGGTGCAGTGGGAGGTGCAGTGATGGGGTGCAGTGGTAGGGTGCAGTGATGGTGGTGAAGTGGTGGGGTGCAGTGGTGGGGGTAGTGGTGGGGGTAGTGGTGAATGCAGTGTGGGGGTGCAGTGGTAGAGTGCAGTGATGGGGTGCAGTGGTGGGGGTAGTGGTGGGGGTGCAGTGATGGGGTAGCAGTGGGGTTGCAATGAGGCATTAGTTTGGAATTGTAGAATGGAGCCAGATGAGAAAAGATTTGAAGGTCAAGTTAAAATGTTTGGGTTTAATATGAATGTGTGAGGTGTTTGGAGAAACAGGTTATGAGATGGAAGCTCTAAGGCTTCCCAGCTGTGGGTCCATGTGTGGTGTGTGGGGCATTGCCCGGTGACCTGATTCCAGCACCGGAGCACCACTCCTTTGTTTTGTCCACCTACAGGCTGGTTTCCACCCTGAGGCAGCTGCCATTGCTCTTGTACCTTCAAGGTTCCTTTAGCCTCCCTTTATGAGAATTCAAAAGTGGGCTTTCATCTTTACCACCTATCAGCAGGGGTAGATTAACCTATGTTTTAAGCCAAGCTGCTTAAAGGACAAGCCCTTAGCCCTCATCTTGGTTTTCTCCCTCAGGGTTTCAGCAGAGCAATCTGTGAGAACAGGGAGAGCCTATCAAAGGTCTGTGTCTCCCAGGGGCCATCCAGGCCACTGGCCTGTGCTGCTAATGGGGACATCAAGGTCCAAGGAGGTGATGTCAAGTGGTTATTCAGCTTTCTAGAAGATTGAGTAATTTTTCATGGCCCAATAACTGCAGAAGCCAGCCCATCCTCCCAGATCTTTCTATTGCCGCTCCTTTCCTACTCCCTCCTCCCCAAATTGCAAAGCCTGCAGCTCGAGGGCAGGAAACCTGGGCTCTAGTCCCAGCTGTGCTGCTTCTCAGCTTTGTGAGATTGGACCAGTAATCCTACCTTGCAAAATATCAGTTTCCTCATCTACAAAATGAGGCTAATCACATTAAATTAGGTAATAGATGCAAATAAAGCATTTAGCCCAGGGTCTGGTACCTGTAAGGCATTCTATAAATGAAGTCTAGTGGCATTGATTCCTTACATTATCAGTGTTCCTCACAGAGTAGGTCCCGTGCATTAGGGGATGCCTGCGACAGAAGTGGTACCTAGAGAGAACAGCAAATAGAAGACATTTCATTAGGAAACCATTTCCTCTATAGTTCTCTTTGCATTCTGATTTTGTGGAAGAGTAAGACTTTGGTGGTATTATAGCATGTCATATATATATATATATATACACACACACATACATATATATACACACACACACACACACATATGTATACATATAATGCTTGTTAATTTCCATTTTTAGCAAGGAGAATTCTTCGCCTCTCTGGTTAATGATAGATAATTACATCTAACTCAATCTGGTAAAGTCCCATTCAGTAATTTAAACAGTTTCTTTAGATAGCATAATCACTTCAAATAAATCCATAGCCTCTCATATTTGCTCCCCACCCCACCCGCACTCCTTGCCAAGATGGTGTCTGGCTGTGTGAGTTATAGGATGCTAATAGGACCACATGAGTGGGAGGGCAGAGGGAGCTTGGACCCACTTGCAGAAGTCCTTGCGTTGTTGTGGTCTCCACAGCAACGTCCCACTGCCGGGGCTCCTGGGAGGAGGATGAATTCTTAAGTGGTGAGCTCATGGTCTGTCCTCTCATCTTGATCAAAGCCCACTGATTCTCCCTGACTGACTCAGTGCCCTACCTCACCCTGCCCAGTGCTCAACACTGTGCTCCAGCACAGGCCAGGTTGTGGTTTCACTCTGTTCTCGAGTCCATGAAGCACCTCTGTAGCCCCCTGCCTTCCTCCTCCTCTAGCTCCCAGCCAGGTTGGTAGTCACCTCCAAGTTTTCTTCGAAGCCACATGGTGATGTCTGGATCAATTTCAAGGAATTCGGGATCCAAGGGAAATAGGAGCACCCCTTGAGATCTCTCTTAGCCCAACCACTTCTGCTCTGCTGTGGCTGCCCCAGGTTCGTTGAGATGTGGAACCCTTCTGTCAGTATCTTCCTGGAGAACCCTTCACTACTTAGCACACATTTCATCCTTAGCACACATTTCAGCCCATCACTGCACCCCATCACTTTACCTCATCGCTGTACCCCTTTAGGACCTATGTCTAAGAGGGGGAGTCAGGGCACTTTGCGTCACACATGCTTTCCCTACCTCTGTTCCCTTCTCCTTTCCAAAATCCACTGTATAGAAAGGCCGGATTTTCCTGTTTGTCTTACTTTGGGGATCTTCTCCACCATACACCACCCTTTCGTTGTAATGGTTGCTAGAGGCAAAGGGAATGGTTTTGTGGTATAGAAATGCAACATATATTGGCTTGCTCTTCCCAAAAGCTCTTTCTTATTGCACTAGGTAGATACAATTTTCTTTAATAACAGCTTTTAAAAAATGTCAATTTAAAGAAAAAAAATCAAGTAAATTGATAGTCAATTTGGTAGTGGGAATGGCACAAATTGTGAAGACAGAAGGTCTAGGGCTGAGCTTTGGGAAGCCACAGGGCACACATAAGAAGCTGTGATGAATATGTACATGGAAAAGTCCTAGGTGTACTCCAAGGTGGAAGACAGTCATGGCTACAATTTGTTAGAAAATAAGAGAGGTTGGAAAAGCAAAGCACTAAAAAGTTCAGGAGAATCAGGGGAAGGTTCTTGGAAGAGGTGGCAGTTAAATTGGATTTTAAAGAAGAAGCTGGAGAAGAAAGACATCCAAAATGGGGGTGGTGGTGTTGGCAACAAGATAGTTTGTGTGAAGTGTTTAAAACAGTTGGGTGAGCAGTGGTGTACAGAATTGATAATATTTCTGGTCAGATGAAGGGACAGATTTGAAGGCCAGGGAGAATCTTTTCGGTGGCAACTATGAAGGGCCGGAGGGGAAATAATGTAATCGAAGAAGCCTCAAGGTTGCCAAGGAGGCTGTAGACCAAATGGCCATTGAAGACTCTTGTTGGCAGGGCCAGCCGGGCTGCTAGTCTGAGCGGGCAGTGCTTGTGCCTTCAGAGCCACTCGCTTGTCCCAGCAGCAACCTTCTTCCTCTTCTCAGAAACTTTTCAGCTTTTCCGGCCTGCACTGTGTCTTTCTGGCATCACAGGCAGGTCTGGAAACCTCATTCATCCTTGGGTCTCTGGAACTCATAATCTTAAAATGTCTTGCCTGGTCTGGAATGTCTTTTCTGTTTCCCCCATCCCGGAAGTCCAAAGCCTATCAAATTATCTTTCTCCAGCTCAAGAGTTAATCATCAGCTTCTTATGTAAATCAGAACAGGAAAGTCTTGCTTGGTCAATTCCTTTGAGAATATTGTTCTGATGCTGTTCTTCAGTCACTCTGCTGCCTCTGCCTGCCTATTCAGCATTTGCCTGTTAACAGGAAGCTCTTTCTCGCTCCCAACCGAAGCTCTCTGAGGTCAGCAGCCGCCGTCGATGTTCACAGAGTGCAGGCAGGCAGCCAAATGAGCAGGAATTGGGTGCACCCACGCCAGATCCTAATTTGGGCTATCTGGGTCCTTGCAGCCCCCACCAAAGGTGAGATATCCAATGGGAGAGGAGGGCTCTCAGAAGATGGCGTGGGTGAGGATTTTCCACTGGTAGAAATGAAGTTATTCTTCAGAGGTCTCTGAGGGCCAATGGAAAGCTATGTAGTACTTTGATGGCATCAATGTTCTGCTGTTGCCGAGAACCTAGGACTAGAGCTTCCTTCTTGGGAGTGAGTAGCGCACAGAAGACCCTGGTTCTGCCTTTGGGTTGCTCACACCCTGCAAGGGGTTTAGAGGGGCTCCATCCTGAGCACTGGGGAAGTGTGAGGAGCAGAGCCTGTGCTTCTGCACTCCTGGCTGCGGCGACAGGACTTTCAGTAATGAAATGACATTAGAAACAGTGCTAAGACACCCGGGTCTTGCTAAGTAAGTAGCTGGGCAGTTTCCTTCCCAAGGCTCCACGTTCTGTGTGGTGACTGAGACCCCTGCATGCCCAGTCTCCCAAAGTGCCATCTTTATGCTCCTGGAAGTAGACGTGTTGATTTCAGGAAGTATCTGCATGAGAATTTTAAATTTTCACCCATGAATATTCATGTGTATTCAAAAGCATATACCTAACTCACCAAAACCACAATTCCATAAATGTCATTACTTGGAATTCTTCTAGGTAAAATTTTAAAAGGAGTTTATTGGAATTAAATTTTAAGAAAAAAAAAAAAGAAGCCAGCAATCATGCAGGTGCTGCACAGATATGCCAGCAGTGGTGCTGGAGGGTGTGGAGTGACAGAAGTGTAGGAACCCCTGGGAAGATGAGTTTGTGGCATCCCAGGATCTACAGAGTTCGGTATGTGTCAATCCTGTAGAAAGAAAGAGCTCTCACCAGAAGGGAGATGGGTTTCTGAGTGAATGGGGGAAAATTTTGTGGCTAGATACTGCCGGGCTCCTAGGAGAAACTAAGTCAGTGGTTTCATGGGGGTGACTTGTACAGCAATCTTGGAAGAAGCCATGGAACTGGATTCACGGAGAGGGAACCTGGATACCGCCAGCTGCACAGCCTCTGAGTGAAGGAAGCACATCCCCACTGGGGAGCTCCAGACTGGGTGGGCCATTGCCCTGCCTGTCCCCAGCCTGCTCCTGATTCCTCCCATGTGTTCCCGCAGGGCCTTCTGCTGAAGGGCCACAGAGGAACACCAGGCTGGGATGGATTCAGGGCAAGCAAGTCACCGTGCTGGGAAGCCCTGTGCCTGTGAACGTGTTCCTCGGAGTCCCCTTTGCTGCTCCCCCGCTGGGATCCCTGCGATTTACGAACCCGCAGCCGGCATCGCCCTGGGATAACTTGTGAGAAGCCACCTCCTACCCTAATTTGTAAGACCAGGTTCGGGCCCATGGGTGGTTTGTGACTCTGCGAGTGGCAGGAATTCAGGTCATGCAGCCCAGTGTGAAAGAAGAGGGATTGGTGTGGATGGGGGAGGAGGGAGAGAGAGGGCTTGAGACTCGGGCGAGTGGTTCGGTAATCCCCTGATTCCTAAACTGGCTGATGGCCAGGTCGCTGGAGGCATCTTCAAAAATATACAGATTCTCCAAGCTCCCTTCTGAACTTTCTGAATCAGAATATCCCGAGCTGAGCCCAGGAAACTATTATCTGAACGCTTTTTAGAGACTCTGATCACCAGCCAGTTTTTTTAGAAGTGCTGAAATGGGCGTACTGAGTCCTTTGGTCAGAAGGGACTGTCTAGGTATCTTCCTGTGACCTCTCACCCAAGCCTGGCCTCTATGGTCAGACTGGGTGAGGGTTTTATTGAGAAGAACCACACTAGAAGGGTGTTAGCTCCAGCTGTCAAAACGGTGCCTGATGCAATACCTAGTCCGTGGTGAGCTCCATAAATACCCGTGGAATGAACATGCGGATGTGTCTCTGTGACGCAGGGACTCTGGGAGGTAAGGAGCTCCTGGTCACTGCAGATTTCCAAGCTCAGGTAGGTAACCAGTTACCAGGTTAATTGTGGAGGGGTGAGGTGAGACTTACTGGGTGGGCAGTGAGACTTGAAAATCCCCTAGAATCTTCCAACTCTTTAGATTCTGTCAAGCTCTCAGGTTGGGCCACATGGGTTCCTGGCAGAAGAAATTCTGGTGCCAGGATATTCCCTAAGCCACAGAAGATGACCCCATGTGGTCCAAGGGCTGAGGACATCAAGCTGAAACTCATTTGTTTGTGTGTTCATTCATTCATCCAACTAATATTCATTGCGAACCAACTTGATAACTGGCTCTCCATTAGGCTTGGGGACACCGCAGGGGTTGAGTCACAGCTGTCGTCACGGAGCATGCAGAGGGATGATGGTGGCAGGAACGTAAACAGTAATTGACAGCTAAAATATAAGATGGCAAGGGCAACCATTAGGGTGCCAGGGAAGGGTGCTGAGGGGAAACAAAGACCCACCTGGACTAGCTTTGATGGGAGGTCAGAGATGGCTTTGCTGAAAGCGCTGAGCCCTGATCAACAACATACAAAAGGGCAAGGAGGCATAAACACCTGTCAGGAGAAGACGTGCAGCAATATTGCACACTATTCTATTAAGAAATGATTGCGTACGCAGTGTGGTAGAAGCATTCACATTTACAGCGTTGCTTAATTTTACGGTGTATCATGCTCTGTGCTGGTGCTCTGAGGTCCAGAGGTGACTAAAACAGAGTCTTAGGCTTTTAGCTGCTCACAGTTGAGCTGGGGATGATGATAATTCACACGCACAAGCACAGGACAAGTTCTGGAAAAGAATGCAAAGTAGGTGGGTGTTTCCAAAGAAGAGGTATGGTAGAACTGGAGAAATCTCAGAAGGCTTCTGGGAGGAGGTGGCAAGTTGGAGTGAATCTGAAACAAAGGGAAGAATGTGAGCACGCAGATACAGGGAGAGAGCAGTCGAGGCAAGGGCCCAGCTTGAGCAAAGCCTGGGTGCAGGAGTCTCCCTGCCAGTCTATCCTGGGTGGTTCCAGGTAGAGAGGCCTGGAAATGTTCCTTTGCTCGTCTGCGGACAGAATAGGGAGCCGCAGGGGCAAAGCCTTTGTTATTCGACTGTGTCCTGCCCTCTACAGTTTGGGGAATTGTTGGGCCAGCTTGGGTCATTATGTGTGTCTATATTATGGTGGTGGCATAGGAGGGTGGTGTAGGCATGGGAGGGTGGTGGGGGTAATGGTGCAATTATTCTACACCATGTGCTTTCCTACCCAGGAACCAGATCAATGAGAATTATAATTTGCTTGCTTGTTTGTTTTGGAAACCATGGGGGTTTGGGCATGATTGGACTTTGTACCGGTAGCTGCCTCTTCTGCTCAGGTAGAGGAGACGGCCAGGCCTCCCCGCTGTCAGAAGAACTGGCCCTTCCCAAGCAAGTTTGCTGATAACTTTTTCTGAGGGTTTTCTCCTCTCCTTCTCCAAGGTGCCTCCAGAACTCAGAGTGGCTGCTCTTAGATCAACACATGCTCAAGGTGCATTACCCCAAATTCGGAGTGTCAGAAGACTGCCTCTACCTGAACATCTATGCGTCTGCCCACGCCGATGCAGGCTCCAAGCTCCCCATAAGGCTGCCTGCTGTGTGCTTTGGGCTCCAGCTAGCAGGACCTTGGCCTGGGATCCAGGCAGTGTAGCTACATGTCTGGAATTGGAACTACCCCCTGCTGGGTAAAAGGGAAATGTAATCACATCAACAATTTTTAAAAATCATTCGAATGATAGATTCACGTGATCAGTTTTTCTGATTGATTCTTTATTGGCAGTGCCTTAACTTTTAATTTTTATTTTGTTTTGGTTTCCCCCTCTGTTGCGTATTTAGTGACCTGTAAGCTTTCAGAAAAGACACTGCTTAAAAGGAATCTGACTTTTTTCTTAAATTTGAGGTATCTTTTTTCAAAAAGAATAATTTTATCCTCCAACTTTTCTGTTTATAATGAAGACAGTCAGGTAATCATGTTAAGTGTTTCATTTAAGAATATAAAATATCCCTGTGTCAGTAAGTGGGGGAAAGGCATGTTCTATTTTTTAGCCACACCGTCTCATCCTCTTCTCTTCCTCATGCCTCTGCCAGGGGAAACTGGCTGTCTTGTATCATAACAGTAATGTCTATTAAACGCTTGCTGTGTGCCAGGCACAGTACATGATCTGATTTAACTCCCATGCTAACCCAGTGGGTAAGGACGATTTGGACCCATTCCACAGATGGAGAAGACGAGGCACAGGAAGGGCATAAGTGACTTGCTCCACGTTGCACACACAGTAGGCACTAGATTCTGGCACCAAAGCCAGAGGTTGGTCCACCTCCCCTTTCCTCAGTGGCTTCCTTCTCTTTACCTGCCCCAAAGGCTGTAATCTCTAATATGACCTTAAGAAAGAGAATGGAAGGGATTTGTTATTAAATATATAAATAGAGATAATGCCATTTGAGTGTTTTATGTTCCCTGATCCCAATTTTCCTAATCAATAAAAATTTTACTCTTCCCTCTTTTTTTTGGGACAGAGTCTTGCTCTGTTGCCCAGGCTGGAGTGCAGTTGTGCAAACTTGGCTCACTGCAACCTTTGCCATCCGGGCTCAAGGGATTCCTGTGCCTCAGCCTCCCAAGTAGCTGGGATTACAGGTGCCTGCCACCATACCTGGCTAATTTTTTGTTTAGTAGAGACAGGCTTTCACCATATTGCCCAGGGTGGTCTTGAACTCCTGAGCTCAGGCAATCCACCCGCGTCAACCTCCCAAAGTGTTGGGATTACAGGCGTGAGCCACTGTGCCTGACCCTTCCTCTTTCTCTTCCTTCTTTCTTCATTTTCATCCTTTCTCCTCCTCCTCTTCCTCCTTCCTCCTTCTCCCTTCCTCTTCCTCTTTCTTCTTCTCCTTCTCCTCTTTTTCTCCCCCCTCCTCCTCTCACCTCCTCCATTCCTCTTTTCTCCCCTCCCCTCCTCTCTTCTTTCTGAAGGTAGAGAGCTTTTCTCTGAAACACCTTGGGCTGCTTTTGCTCTTATACATGGCTTACAATGGTTTCCATCTTCCCGTGGGTCACAGGCTCACTGGTATTTAGTGAACAATTTCTGAGCACTTGAAACTTGAAATGTACTATTGCTCATTGTTCTATGAGCTTTAGATGCAGAATTTTGTTTAAACCTCATGATAACTTCATAAGTGAGATACTTTCCTTCTTCACATTTTACAGATGAGAAAAATGAGCCTTAGGCTAAGTAATCTTCCCAAGGTCACACAGCTAGTCAGTGGCAGAGCTGGGAGTCAAATCGAGGCACTCAGGTGCCAGAGCCCACATGCTTAACCCTGGGCCTTCTTCAAATGACAAAACCTCGCACCCTGCTTAGCAATTGGGACATTTATATTTCACCTTAAGAACGTGTGCCTCAAACTGCATGGGGAGGGGAGGGCAGGTGGTGCCTGGTGGGCTGACTGGACGCTCTTCTCCCCTCCTCAGGTCTTGGTGTGGTTCCCAGGGCGTGCCTTCAAGACTGGCTCAGCCTCCATCTTTGATGGGTCCGCCCTGGCTGCCTATGAGGACGTGCTGGTTGTGGTCGTCCAGTACCGGCTAGGAATATTTGGTTTCTTCACGTGAGTCTCTCCAAATGATGGACATCCCAGATCCCCAAGGGGCAGCAGTGCAGTAGCCATAGACAGTGCCCAGCGACCTAAGAAGGAGTGAGCCTTCCGGGACATTGAACAAAACTGGCCCTAATTACTTAGGTAATTTGCAGCTGTAGCAGATAAATCCCAAAATTTTGGTGGCTTAAAACAATAAAAATCTCTTTCTCACTTGGGTAAAGTTTAATTGAGCATCCCTGATCAGCAGACATTCTTCCCCATGGTCAACCAGGGATCTGGCTCCTTACATCTTGAGCTCTGATGTGGATTCTTTAGGGCCTCGATCTTCTGCATTTGGTGGGTGGACTGAGACAGCATGGAGGATCATGCAATGGAGGGTCTCCTGGCCCAGCCTGCAGGTGGCACTTGTCACTTCTGTTCACTCGTCATTGGCAGAACTCAGTCACATGGCCACATCCAGCTGCAAGCGAGCTGGGGCCATGTAGCCCCACTGTGTGCCCTGGAAGAACAGGACACTGTTTGTGTGAGCAGTCGGTGGTGTCTACCTGAGCCTCACCCCAGGGCTTCTCGAATGCTCACCTGAGAATCATCACTCCATCACAGTGGCTTCCCTCCTCCAATCACGCCTAACACGTACTGGGCTTTCACTGAACCAGCCATGGGGCTGTGCACTTGCCATGCATTATTTCAACTCACCCTCAAAATAATCCTTCAAGGAAGGTTCTCTGTTGTTATTCTCATTTCTCAGCTGGAAAATGGAGGCCCAGAGAGGCCAAACAACTTCCCAGGGGTCATAAAACAGAGCTAGGTCTCTTGACTGCTTCTATTATCCTGTCTAAGACACGGCAGGAGAAGTCCTGATGAGGGTCCAATGTAAACAAAGAGGAGAAGTGAGAGGTGGGGCCAGGATTATGCTTGCGGGTCACTGTCACATACTATGGGAAAGACAGTAATGATTCAAATATGAATCCTGCCTTACAGAGACTCCTGACTATGGGGGAGATAATGCAGGGACAAAAATATCCACATTACCAAGAAGGACATGGTTAATTCTCCAAGAGTGAGAGGCCATGGGGCTGTGGAAACAGAGGAAGGAGTTGCAAGGGATCAGGGAGGCTTCAGAGAGGGGTGGCACTGGAGTTGCATCGGAAGGATGTGGTTGGGTTTGAGGAGAAGGGGTTCACAGAACATGTGCTTGGCAAAGGGTGCTACCTGTGCAAAAACTAGGAAGTTGGGAGGGAGGTAGCAACACATGGGGATGAAGCAATACTTTTGCAAACTGCACTGGGCCTGTAGCCCTGGAATGTAGCTCTGGGAGTGCTTTGCAGGCAGGAGAGGCTGATGGGGTGCCCTGACCAGAGTAATTACACTTCTAGCTGCTCTATATATTAGGATTCTGCATAAGATTCCTTTGGTAGAAGAGCTTTCAATAATTGCTTGTTGTATCTGGTTTTGATCATAGGTAGATGAAGCTACAGCAGGAGATGGATGCGGGAAGGCAAGGACAGGCCTGATAGGGAAAGGCCTTGAATGCCAGGCCATACATGGAGTTTGGGCTTTATCCAATACAGATTGAGGGACCAGGAGTACCTTTCACAGAGTAGTGTACCAGGAACCTCACTCTGGAGCAGAGTGGAGGCTGAGCCAGGGGTGCCCAGCTGCAGATAGGGAGCCCCACTGGGAGGCACTGTCTTGATGCAGGCCATGGGGTCATTCAACCACAAAAGCAATAGCTAACATGTATATAACGTGAATATGACATGCTTATTTTCTGCCTGGCACTGTCAATCTTCACAACCATGTGGAGTGGGCACTATCATTATCCCCATTTTAGACATGAGAACCATTGAGGCAAAGCAGGTTAAGTGATTTGCCCAAGGTCACCCAGATAATACGTGGCCAGGCTGTGAATCCTGTGCTCGAGGCTGAGATAGTAACCACTAAGGTATAATGCTTCTCAGGATAAACAGAGATGGAGAATCGGGGACCAGAGTGGGAGCCACAGTAGAATGGAGGTAAAATTGGCAGGGCTTGACTCTTGAGCAGAGGCCTGGGAGAGAGCAGGTGGAGTGAGAGCCAGCTCAGTGGTCATAGACAGTGGAGGGGACCCAGGGGAAGGAGCAGTCTGGAGAACTGGAAAATGGAGGGGAGTAGAATGTGCCCCAGGTGACGTGCATATATAGCGTGCACTGCATGCATGCTTTCGGTCTAGACATTTCTTTGGTTCTATGGCATTTCCACTTGTTTCATTTGTTCTCCCATTAATCCCATCCCGGGAAACATGCAATTGTGCAGGGGCAGCAGCATGGGGATGTGGGATCCCAAAACTGCAGCTTTCTAGCTCTTGGGCAAGGGGGTTTAACCTCTCTGTGCCTGAATTAAAGAGATGATGTATCCGTTGGTCTCCTGACAGCAGGCTCACAGGTTTAGTGGAAGGGAGCTGGCATGAGCTGCTTCTGTGGAGAAAAGCAGCCTCTGCCCAAACACTTCCCAGCAGAGAGGGAGCACGGGGTTGGGGGATAAACATCGCAGTCTCTCTCTAGCCCACCCTCATGGCACACAGCTGAGGCCTGGGTGATGTCATTCCTAGAGGTCAGCTTTTGAGCGGCAGGGCAGAGAAGGGTGGAGAAGACCCAAAAAAACAAAGGGAGAAAACCCAGCACCACCTACCTCGTAGGTGTGAGGGTTGTAGGAGTATTAGCCTTAAAGCCCTTAGAACAGTGTCTGGTACATGCTGCAGCTGCTGTTATTGTTTTTTGTTTGTTTTTTTATTTTTTTATTTTTATTTTTTTTGAGACAGAGCCTCGCTCTGTTGCCCAGGCTGGAGTGCAGTGGCATGATCTAAGCTCACTGCAAGCTCCGCCTCCCGGGGGTCACGCCATTCTCCTGCCTCAGCCTCCCGAATAACTGGGACTACAGGCGCCTGCCACTGTGTCCAGCTAATTTTTTGGTTTTTTTTTTTTTTTTTTTTTTTTTAGCAGAGACGGAATTTCACCATATTAGTCAGGATGGTCTCGATCTCCTGACCTCGTGATCTGCCCGCCTCGGGCTCCCAAAGTGCTGGGATTACAGGCATGAGCCACCGTGCCTGGCCTGTTAATTGTTATTGTGACTACTATTAATTTAGTTTCATGGAAAATTCTGTGCTCAGGAAACTTCTTGCTTTCTAGTACAGATCAACTCTCAGGAATGGATTCATGGATTCCAGACAAGCCTGGGCAACACAGGATTCATGGATTGGGATTCATGGATTCTGAGGAACCTGTGAATACTTGAAATTGCAGCTACAATATTGAATGTGCATTTTTCTCAGGTACATAGCTTTCATCAAATTCTCAAAGAAATCCAAATCTCAGCAAAGTGTGAGAACTGAGTCCGGTTTCCCCAGCTCCTCCAGGCCTCTGACTCTCAGTCCCCTCCCCACTGACACCTGCCCACAGCCTCTGCTGAGAACTTCCAGGGCTGTGGGAAACACACCATGGCTGACTAAGAATTCTCACCCTGCCTCTTGTCCTCAGCACATGGGATCAGCACGCTCCGGGGAACTGGGCCTTCAAGGACCAGGTGGCTGCTCTGTCCTGGGTCCAGAAGAACATCGAGTTCTTCGGTGGGGACCCCAGCTCTGTGACCATCTTTGGCGAGTCCGCGGGAGCCATAAGTGTTTCTAGTCTTGTGAGTTCTCTGCTTTGTGGTTTGAACGAATCTCAGTGCCGGAGGTTCCAAAAATGATGATGAGTCACTAACATTTGATTGGTGCCTTCATGTTGAACAAACCCTTTAATACACATTGTCTTTTTCAAGCCTCACAACACATTATGAGTTAGGGGCTCAGTCTCATTTCACGGACAAGACAGCTGTCACCGGGAAAGTTTAAATAAATCACCTAAGGTCACATAGTGAGTAATAATTTGAGGAAAAATCCCTTATATTTGTAGAGAAAAAACCCTAGTATTCAATTGCCAGAGTGGTAATTACTTGTTTAATAGGAAACTCAGCTAAGACATGAAATGCCAAAAGATGCATGTAAATATTTTATTTCAATTTAAACCGTAAAATGTATATTCCCTCACCAACAGTTTGATACAGGGCCTTATGTTTGCAGAGTTGGTCTGCTGACTCGATTTCCAACATGGATTGTCTTGCATAAACCACCTGCAAAATTCACTGTCCTCAAACTGCAGTTTCAGTTTCTTTACAGTGGGCGCAAACTTAAAGATGCCTGCAAAGCAGTCTGACTTTAGCGCATTTGGGATTTGTATACTTTTCCTGCAAATATTTTACTTCTTTCTTGTCCACACACAATTTGACAGCAATATATATAGAGAGATGTATATCTATATATCTATATCTATATATTTGTATAGTATGTGTGTGTATATATATATATACATATATATGTATATATATATATACACACACACACACATATATGGTTTTTTTGTTTTGTTTTGTTTTGAGATGGAGTTTCACTTTTGTTGCCCAGGCTGGAGTGCAATGGTGCAATCTAGGCTCACCAGAACCTCCGCTTCCTGGGTTCAACCAATTCTCTTGCCTCAGCCTCCCGAGTAGCTGGGATTACAGGCATGTGCCACCATGCCCAGCTAATTTTGTATTTTTAGTAGAGATGGGGTTTCTCCATGTTGGTCAGGCTGGTCTCGAACTCCCGACTTCAGGTGATCCACCCACCTTGGGTTCCCAAAGTGCTGGGATTACAGGCGTGAGCCACCGTGTCCGGTGACAGCAATATTTTTCTTGAGACAAGTTCTCACTCTGTTGCCCAGGCTGGCAAGCAGTGGGGCGATTGCAGTTCATTGCAGCCCAAACTCCTGGTCATAAGCAATCATCCTGCCTCAGCCTCCCAAGGAGCTAGGACTACAGGCATGCGCCACCATGCCCAGCTAATTCTTTTCTTTAATTTTTTTTAATTTTTTTAGAGATGGGGTCTAGCTATATTGCCCAGGATGGTCTTGAACTTCTGGGCTCAAGTGATCCTCTTGCTTTGGCTTCCCAAAGTGCTGGGATTACAGGCGTGAGCCACTATGCCTGGCCTGACAGCAATATTTTTTTAGCCATCCTTTATCAAGAATTTTTTTTCCAGACATAATTTGATTTTCTTTGTACACATACAGTTCATTTGTTCTCATGGTATTTCATTGATTATGTAATTACAATAACAAGTGAAATTGACAAAACAGGTTTGGAAGCAAACACACCTGATTCTTGGCAAGAAACTGGTGAGAAGAGAAATGTACAGAGGTGTTAGAAAATGGTCCACTGGCTCAGAATGGTCAGCATTTCCTTGGCATCAGTTGGCAGGTTAATTGCAGAAATCAGTAACATGGTGGTAAGTTAAGAGAGCTTCTGCTGAATAGCACTTGACAATATATGTGGTCTTTTTACATCTTCAAAATTACCTTCTAAGGTGGATTATATTAACCTAACTTTTCATATATTGTAACAACCATTATTTCATGAGCAAAATTTGACCAGAACCTCTGTGAAGAGTTCTATGTTTATTACTTCCCCTGCTCCTCACAACAGTTTTGTGATACGGGCTCAATTTTTACTCCAGTTTTACAGGGGAGTGAACCGATACTTAGAAATGTTAAGCAACTTGGCTGGGTGCGGTGGCTCACGCCTGTCATCCCAGCACTTTGGGAGGCCGAGGTGAGTGGTCAGGAGATTGAGACTATCCTGGCCAATATGGTGAAATCCCGTCTCTGCTAAAAATACAAAAATTAGCTGGGCGTGGTGGTGCGCACCTGTAATCTCAGCTACTCTGGAGGCTGAGGCAGGAGAATCACTTGAACCTGGGAGTCGGAGGTTGCAGTGAGCTGAGATCACGCCACTGCACTCCAGCCTGGCCACAGAGCGAGACTCCATCTCAAAAAAAAAGAAATAAAAAAATATTAAGCAACTTGTCCGAGGTTACCTAGGTAGAAAGTGAAGGAGCTAGAAATCACATGCCTGAACATTTGACATCAAAGTCCATGAAGAACCAGGGGCTCAGAGAGGTTGAGTAACTTGCCCAAACCTTCACAGCTAGTCCTTTAACCCCTAAACCAGGGCTTTTTTCCCCTCTAAGCTTAGAGCTTTTAAGGAGGCTTCCTGGGAAGGTTTCTTTGAAGAGGGATGAATGGTATGTGTGTTGGTGGGGAGTAACCTTTCCTGGGTCTTCTGTGTTCTCTCTCCAGATACTGTCTCCCATGGCCAAAGGCTTATTCCACAAAGCCATCATGGAGAGTGGGGTGGCCATCATCCCTTACCTGAAGGCCCATGATTATGAGAAGAGTGAGGACGTACGTATACTGTTAACACCTTGCCAGCTTCCTCTCCTCAGTTAGCAGAGAATGTGGTCAGGCACCTTCTCACCATGTGTTTGGCTTTCCTTAGTGACCATGCCCAAGGCACCTCATGCTGGCCCAAGGTGAACCTTGTTCCTCCGTGAAAGGTCTGGTTCAACAGGAAATGGGTCTAGCTACACAATGCCACACCACTGGTGTGCACAAGTGTGTGTGTATGTGCATTATGGTTCTTATGTCTTATCCGTTATTCTTTGCTTGTGATAGATAAGTCAGTCCCCTGTATCCTATACAGTTCTTCTGTGCCTACACTACTCTACTGGGAATGAATACCCAGGGCATTATGTTAAGAAAGATTCAGAGGCTGTTTCCAGCTCAGTGGGAAATAATGCTGTGACTGATTCATGTTGTCTGGCATGGGATTATAAGGGGCATCTATCCCACGATATTTGTCATCTTGTCTTAATTATCTACTAGATAGTGATGCCCTAGAGACCAGGATCTCTCTGTCCTTCAGGCCCCCAGCATAATACCTGGTATAAATCAGCCAGCCATAAATGTTCTGGATGAATGAGTTAATGAATGAGCTGTTTCATTCAATGCATATTAATTAAGCACTGGGCTGTGCAGCCATCTCTTGAGTATTAATCATTTTTGTGGTAAATTTTCTTAAACATCTTACAGAAAATAAC
Source organism: Gorilla gorilla gorilla (assembly GCF_029281585.2). NCBI lineage: Eukaryota > Metazoa > Chordata > Mammalia > Primates > Hominidae > Gorilla > Gorilla gorilla. The sequence goes on along the minus strand of NC_073242.2, from coordinate 84,981,824 downwards.
AGTATATACCAAGAGCAGAAACATAGAGTTATGCAATTTAAAAAAATTCCCTCAATACACAGAAATATTGATTTTGGTAACATTCTCCATAAAGCTATTTTCAGTTTGGGCACATATTTATTCATTTGACACACATCACTGAGTGCCCACTATTTTCCCTGCTCTGTTAGAATTTTGGGATTTATCAGTGGAGAAAGCACATCCTAAATTTGAGGGCAATATAATCTTTTTATCACCTATCCATGGATAGGATTAAATCCTGGAATCCATGGATAGGTTTGGGAAGCGGTTCCACAATTGTACCAGACTCCACATGCTTGCACGTTTTCCCAGGGAGAGGGTCTGTAACTTTGACTGGATTCTCAGAGTATCCATGACTCCCAGAAGATTAAGAACCACCACTTTCAGGGAGTGAGTTCTACAAATATGGAGGTTCAGTGACAAGGAAAGCAGATGTTCAGCAACGAGCCAGGCATGGAAGGTGGGGAACATCGAGCTTATAGGAGATTGGATGAGGAAGGGGTTTCTGGGGGCTGCAATGCCCTGAAAGGACATCGTGGAGGGAAGGAGTTAGGCCTTAAAGAATGAAAAGGATTGGTATAGAGGCAGGGAAAAAGACAGGTAGGACATTCCAGGCTGTGAGTGGGCCTGGGGCTTGGGCAGGGCTGACAAGCTGAGAATCTGATCTGGAGTCCTGCCTGTACTGACAATGAAGGAGCTTCCAAAGCTGCTCCTCGCTCTTGGTGTTTGTCTTCATTCAGCACCTCAAGGTTGGGCTTCTAGCCTCCAGAGGGGCAAAATACCAATGCAGCCAAGCTCACAGGACTGATCTCTTTGTGACCAGGAATCTTGATTCCATTCCACAGCCACAGACTGACAAACTCCCATCTCCAGCTGTGGTGTTTACTAAAGATGACAAGGAGAGCCAGGCAAGAGACTGAGGGTGATGCAGTGGGAAACTGTCCACCATGTGCACCTTCAATTATAGGGGCGTGGGTCTAGGCAGTGTTAGCAGGATCGACTCATATATGGAGGGCCAGCCTGTGGCTGATTGGAGGGCATTTTCAAGCTTTCATTTTCCTAGATGCTTTCAATATCATGCTCTAACCCGGTCCTTCTCTACAAAATAGCTGCAGGTGGTTGCACATTTCAATGCGTCAGACTCTGAGGCCCTGCTGAGGTGAGGACAAAACCCTCCAAGGAGCTGCTGACCCTCAGCCAGGTGAGGACAGAGGGGGCAGTTTTGGGGGTAGGCTTGCCCTTCGAATGGAGAGATGAACAAATCCTACCCCTCTGTTATTTATTTGAATTTGGAACATAGAAAAGAGGAGGATTGGGGTACTTGGTAACAGCTGTAAAAAAATAAGTAGGGATATAGAACCCTTGTAGGTAATTTAAGAAAATTGTTGGGGCAGGGGTGCAACTTAGCCTGGAGAAGATTCAGCAAAGTACAAGGCTTGTCTCTAAGTCCCTGAAAGCATCTCACTGAGAGAAGGACCACACTTGTTATGCATGCTTCCAGAAGCTGAAGTCAAAATCAGGAGCTGGAAGTTCTATTAGGAAGTCATTTTAGTTTTGTGTAACTGAAAACTTTCCAAGACCTCAGTTGTCTGGAAAAGGACTGGGCTCCTTTAGAAGGTGGTGAGATGCCCACCTCTCCAGGTATTCAAGCAAAATCTAGCTGACTGCTGACAAACTTTCTATCAGTGACAGTTAATTGGACCGGGTGATCTTTTATGTCCCTTCCAATCTTGAGAGCCTTTGATGACAGTCTTTGAATGGACAAGATCATTATCTTTCAGATTTCAATATTTGCTAGTCATGTGGTGTGTACTGAATGTCCACTCTGAGCCATGCTAGACTCAGTGAAATGGATAATAAGTCCTGGACCTGATGTGTCGAACTCTTTCATGTGCTCCTTTCTACCCAAATCTCAAAACAGAAACCTAAAGAAACCATGATTAGGGCTGAGTGTTGCTTTCTGAGACCCAAAAAATATCCAGGCATGTCCAAGGCACTGTGTCTCAGGGAGACACCTGCAGTCTCCTACAACCCTACAGTCCTGATCACTTCATCTACCACCATTTTTCCCTTTGCATTTGGCCAGTGGTTCTCAAACTTGAACATGCATCAGGATCACCTGGAGGACCGGCTACAAGAAGGTTCCTGGGCTACATGCCAACCCCAGAGTTTCTTATTGAGGAGCCTGAAGTGGGCCTGGAATGTGCATTTATCACAAGTTCCCAGATGATGCTGATGCTGCTGGTCTAGGAACCACACTTTGAGAATCTCTGGGCTAGGCTGTATTAGTCTCTTCTCATGCTGCTAATAAAGACATACCTGAGACTGGGTAATTTATAAAGGAAAGAGGTTTAATAAACTCACAGTTCCACAAGGCTGGGGAGGTCTCACAATCATGGTAGAGGGTGAAGGAAGAGCAAAGGCACATCTTACATGGTGGTGGGCAAAAAAAAAGCTTGTGCAGGGGAGCTCCCCTTTATAAAACCATCAGATCTCATGAGATTTATTCACTATCATGCAAATAGCATGGGAAAGACCTGCCCCCATGATTCAATTACCTCTCACCAGGTCCCTGCCACAACATGTGGGAATTATGGGAGCTATAATTTGAGATTTGGGTGGGGACACAGCCAAACCATATAACAGGCCACTGTTTTTCTTGGTAGATATTATTATTATTCCCATTTAGCAGATGAGAAAATAAGGCACAGACAAGTTTAGCCCCCTCACCCAAGTACATGGCAGAGCTGCCAGGGACTGATATATTGAGCTGATATATTGAGCTGTTTGTTTTTACTTTTTAAGTGCATTTAAGCCAGTGCTAGACTGGGTTGGCTTTTCTTGGCCAGGATTTGGGACAGCAGATTTTGTGAACAGAAATAGCTGATGATAGCTGATGATTTTTTTCTTCCTTATTACAGAAAACAAAGTCTTTCACTCGAGTGGTTGATGGTGCTTTCTTTCCTAATGAGCCTCTAGATCTATTGTCTCAGAAAGCATTTAAAGCAATTCCTTCCACCATCGGAGTCAATAACCACGAGTGTGGCTTCCTGCTGCCTATGGTAAGAATTCTGGCTGTCCATACTGCCACTCCCTCAAACCGTGATGCAGCTTTGGCTTCAACAGCTGGGCATTTCCACAGAAGACATCAGGTGTTGTAAGTGCTGGAGCCCACCAGCCAAGCACACAGTGATCACCTTTACTCTCTCTGAAAGAGGGCAAGTGAGGACCGGGCCAGTCACAGCAAGTGTCTGCCTTGCTTCTCATGTAATAAGGTTTAGGGTGGAAGAAACAACTGTATAAAAAGGAAAGAGGGGATCGGTCCATTTGGTCTTTGTTCAAACAGTATTATAAATGATCGTTTCCAAAAAATGCAGTTACCACTTCAGAGCTGACATTCAGATAGGTTTGAAAAACTTCAGTCCTTCAAAATTTCACATCCAGCCTTGGTTTTGGCATTTGACATCCTCGAATGCTAAGGTTGTATAAGCTGCAAAATTGTTAAATCATTTTATTTTTTCAACAAGTATGTACTGAGCATTTATTAGAGGCTTATAAAAACTGAGCATATGAGCTTTCTGGGAGCTTACACTCTGGTGGGGAGAGACAGATAGGACATGAGATTGAGAAGATGATTTCAGAGAGTGATAGATGTATGAAGGACACAAGTGGGGAGAGAAAGTATCTTTAGGGAGGATAACAGGTGGTCAGGAAAGGCTCTTCTAGGGAGTGATTGTTGAGCTGAGGCCCAGGTGCTGGGAAAGACCCATGATTTTTTGATTCTGTGGCATAGGAAGACTCTCTTCATTGGAAATAAACTTTTCATCTGTCCTTAGAAGAGTGGAGACTTCAAATTCCTAATACTGTTGAAGCTCATTTATATAGATTGGCCTCCTTATTTTAAGCTGGAGGAAATAGGGTTAAGAAATAAAGAGGTCTGTCAAATTACAAAGCTAGTTGTTGGCTGTCTAGAACCAGAGTCCCAAGTTCATTGAGTTGTGAAAGCATGTTCTGCCATTATTAATTTGACCTCCAGGGCAATGTTTTGAAGTGGGACTAGGGATTTTTGTCCTCATGTTGCAGACGAGGCCACTGAATCACAGTTCATGGCTTAAGTAAGGCCTTTCAGTGATTTCTGGGTGTGTGTTAGAAAGAAGAAGGCAGGTGCTAGTGATGACAATCACCGCTGTAACTTCTGTAACCAGTTCCCCAGTGCCTTCCAGTGCCAAGCACAGGCCATCCAAGCAACAACTTGAAAACAGGCATGATTTCCCCTATTTTAAAGAAACTGAGGCTCAGAGCAGCTAAAGTGGCTTTCTAACATCTCCTGGCTAGTAAGGAGACAGGGGTGTATAATTTTTATGCATTTAGGCTCTGCCTTTTTAATTTAATTTAATTTAATTTAATTTAATTTAATTTTTGAGTCGGAGTCTCTCTCTGTTGCTGAGGCTGGAGTGCAGTGGTGGATCTTGGCTCACTGCAACCTCCACCTCCTGGGTCCAAGTGATTATCCTGGCTCAGCCTATCGAGTAGCTGGGATTACAGGCACCCACCACCATGCCCAGCTAATTTTTTTTTGTATTTTTAGTGGAGACAGTGTTTCACCATGTTGGCCAGGCTGGTTTCCAACTCCTGACCTCAAGTGATCCACCTGCTTTGGCCTCCCAAAGTGCTGGAATTACAGGCATGGGCTGGTACCCAGCCTAGGCTCTCCTTTTAAATATCGAGTTCTCTGCTTACCTGCTGTGTGATATTAGGGGAGTTGCCCACCCTCTCTGAGCTTCCATTCCTTCATCTGTGAAATAGGGCTAATCTTAGCACCTGCCTCACAGGTATACATCAAACAGCCTGGCATATAGTCAGTGCTCAGTAAATGCTAGATATTGGAGTTATTCAAGTGACAGAATTTGCAGAGCTCAAAAGCCTGTGTGGGTGCTGAAATTCCATGTGAATTTGCAGTTAAACCCCTTGCTAGCTGTTAGAGGCCACAGGAAATCCCCAAGAAACAAATCCCAGCTCCTTAATGTGCAGATAAGGTTTTTAGTAGTTAAAATATGCTTGTGGATAATTTAAATGACTCTGAGGATTCCCTGAGATTCCAGGAGACAGGTACTGCACTAGTATTCATTTAGGTATCAGCCCTAGTGAATCATTACCCCAAGATTTTCAGCAGAAAACATACCAAGAAAATTCATTTGTCAAGTGGATAGCGTTTCTGCCGCCTCACATTTTAAAGCGGTAATTTTGCCAGAAAGTGGTAATTTAACAAATAATCACATGAAGTGCTTACTACATACAAAGTACCATTGTAAGAGCTTTACAAATATCAACTCGCTCAGTTCTCATCACCACCCTCACGGGAGGTACTTGTTGCAAACTCCATTTTACAGATGAGGAGCCTGAGGCAGGAAGAGTTGAGTCCCTTGCCAAGTTCTCAGCTGGTGAGGGCAGCTCAGGGAGCCTGTGATTTCAGCCACTGCCTGACCTCCCACTGTGGCTTCTCTTCTTTGTGGCCCCACCCACAAAGGTCTTTAGAAGGAGAACAACTAACACCAGTTTGGAAATTTTCTGGCTTCTCTTTGAACTTGGTGTCAAAGCCAAGTTGGGGCCTCTTAGGCAGTCAGTGCTGCCATAATAAAATACCATAGACTGGGAGGCTTACACCACAGACATTCATGTTCTCACAGTTCTAGGGTGTGGAAGTCCGAGATCAAGGTGCTGATACCGCTTTGTGTGTCTAAACTTTCTTTTCTCATAAGGACATCAGCCAGATTGGATTAGGACCTACTCTAACAGCCACATTTTAACATAATCACCCCTTTAAAAGTACTAACTCCAAATAGTCACATTCTGAATTGCGTGTAAATTCAACGTGTAAATTTTGAGGGGGCCACAATTAAGCCCATAATGGGAGCCTTCCCACAAGGTGGCCACTTGGGCCCCACAAGGCTGCAGGTGTAATGACAAGGAACAGCTGCTTTTTATCAAAAGTGAGAAGAAATTAACTATCTGACAAGCACACTGAGGCCATTTCCACACGTGGCTGCTTGGGCTTGAGGGCTCCTTATCCAACTTCCCCTGTGAAAGTCAGCTGCCTAGGCCCTTGGGGAGATGGGTTTACCTTCTGATGACCAGATGGCTTACAGAGGACACACTTCTCTCCACAGAAGGAGGCTCCTGAGATCCTCAGTGGCTCCAACAAGTCTCTTGCCCTCCATCTGATACAAAACATCCTGGTGAGTAGCTTGGGAGGCTGCAGTACTCCAGAGACACATGCACTTAACAGATAGCCCTAGGTCACACTCAGCAGGAGAAGCCAAGGGCACAGACACTCCTCACTCACTCAGTCATTCAATAGACCTTTACTAAGCATAGGTGTATTAGTCCACTCTTGCACTTCCATTAAGAAAAATACCTGAGACTGGGTAATTTATAAAGAAAAGGGGCTTAATTGGCTCATGATGTTGCAGGCTGTACAGGAAGCTTGATGCTGGCATCTGCTCAGCTTCTCGGGAGGCCTCAGGAAACTTACAATCATGGTGGAAGGTGAAGGGGAAGAAGTCACGTCTTACATGGCCAGAGCAGGAGGAAGAGAGAGAGGGAGGAGGTGCCACACACTTTTAAACAACCAAATCTCGTGAGAACTCTATCATGAGAACAGCACCGTGGTGCTAACCACTCATGAGAAACTGCCCCTACAATCCAATCACCTCCCATCAGGCCCCACCTCCAACATTAGAGATTACAATTCAACATGAGATTTGGTGGGGGACACAGGTCGAAACTATATCAATAGGCCCACAAACCCAATCCACAATCCCCGACCTGGAAGAACTCCGAAAACCCAGAGGCTTTTTGTAACCCACCCAGCAGCCGAACCAGACCTTGACTGATTTGTGGCTATCAGTCATTTTTGTTCCCACACATTTATTCATTTTATTTATCCCACTATTCAGATGTTTCTCTGTGGATGCATTAATGTGGGTGTTGGGGTGTTTCCCCCACCCTGAGCCTGTGTCATAACACGCAGCATAGGTGCTGCATTATCTACCTACAGTCTGAAAAGCTCTGAATGCTGAAACACACATGGGACTGGGGATCTGTGTTCACTACACACCAGCCAGGCATCAGGCCAGGTTCTGCAAGACCAGTCATTTACTCGTTCATTCACTCATTTATTGTTCCATCACTAATTCATTCATTCACTGCACAAACTTAGCAGTATCTGATCTTACTCTAGACACTAGGATATAGAGATGGATTGTTTTCCTTCCTTTCTTTTCTCCTTTTTCCATCTTCCTCTTTTTCCATAAACGTTTATTCAGTATGGACTCAGTGCCGATGTTCATTTTGTTCACTTGTCCATGGAACACATGTGTAGTGAGAGTCCACATGCCCCTGCACTTCCCTGGGCACTGGGGTGCAATGTGGGGTGGACAGAGATGACAAGACACTTCAATACAGTACACAGGAAGCACAGGGATGTCCAAGGCTCTGTGGTGCCCACAGGAGGGGACAGGTGGCTCTCTTGGGGAGAAGGATTTGGAGGATTAATGGAGCTTGTCTGGTGATGGAAGGGGTGGGTGGAGAAACTGGGAAGAACCAAGAGGACCAACTGGGAGCAGAGGGGTGTGAAGAGATCAGCTGAGGGTTGGCTGCAGCAGGAGAGAATGCTTTCAGCTGTTGTAAGCTATGTACTGAACATAGACTTCATCCTAAAGACTGAGAACAGAAGGAAGAAGGACATTATTTGATTTCTATTTTAGAAAAAGCCCTCTGAAACTGGGCATGGTGGCTCACATCTGCAATCCCAGCACTTTGGGAGGCCAAGGCAGGAGGATTGCTTGAGCCCAGAAGTTCAAGAACAGCCTGGGCAACACAGGGAGACCTTGTCTCTACAAAAAATAAAAAAATTAGCCAGGCCTGGTGGTGTGCATTTGTGGTGCTAGCTACTTGGGAGGCCAAGCAGGAGGATTGTTGAGCCTGGGAATTTGAAGCTGCAGGATCTCGCCACTGTACTGTAGCCTGGGCAATAGAGCGAGAGACTCTGTCTCAAAAAAAAAAAAAAAAAAAGGAAAGAAAACAGAAAGAAACACTACAGGCAGATATCCCTCAGGCCCCCTTGGTGGAGGGATGTTTGACGAGTTGCAGCTGTCTGATGATGAATTGGCACTAAGGTTTGAGAGATATTGATGATATAAGTTATACAGTGGAATTCTCAGGTGGATTGGAGATGGCCTCATGGAGAAGATGCTCATTGATCTAAGCCTTAGGGGAGGGGAACAACTGAGCAGAAGGACATTTCAAGTAGAGTGGGAAGTAGGCTGTGCGGGAAAGTGCAAGAGGAATGGAAGGGCATGTGTTTCTCCTAGGCACAGTAGCATGCTAGGGGCTGCTTTGTAAACAGTAAGTAGTTCTCTGATGCAGAAGTCATAGTCTTACCCCAGAACCCTAGGATTTTGCACGCTGACTGTCCTATGGGGACTCACCTGAGACTCCACACAGCATCTATACCCACCTTGGACATCACCAGCACCATGGAGTCTGCTGGCTATATGGCCAAAGAGGCCAGGCCCTTATACCATAGACTGGACCTACTGCAGAGGCCTCCCTTGCTCTGGCCTGATTAAAAACCACCAGCCTCCTGAGGACCCAATAAATGAGTCTGAGCAGCATTCCCCAATGTGGTGTACACTTCCTTGCCTCCAAAGTCCAAAGAAACCCATCAAGGGCTGCTGTCTTAATGGTAGGGGTTTGAGCTGCAACACCTTTCCAGCATTTCCTAGAGCACCAGATCCCTGAATCTTCATGGAATTTACCATGCACTCTCTGCCATTAGTGCCTAGGGAAAGTTGAGAGGGAGAAGCCTGGGAGGCAGGCTGGTGCCAGGTCAGAGAAGCATCGAATGTCCTATTAAGGCGCTCAGCAATGGGGCCCAGGGGAAACAACAGGACTAAATAACTGCTCTGGGCCAAGCAGCATACTTTTCTCTTCACATCTCATATAATCCTCCACATCCCTACAGAGGAGGAAACTGAGGCTCCAAGAGACCAACTAGCTTAGGTAAGATAATAGCTAAGGGCTGGAGGCAGCACTGGTACCAGGAACAGGGCTGGTTTCATGGATGTTCTGCCCATGTAGTCACAGAGGACCTTGTTGCTCAGAAGGGTCCTACATTTAGTTTAGTGCTCCGCTGTTACCATCTTGAAATTCTTAATGATTTTTTGAACAAGCAGTTTATGTTTTTACCTTGCACTGAGCTCCACGATGATGCAGCCAGTTCTGCCCAGAAGTGACTCATTCTGAGACATGAGAGAGAAGCCTGTGGTCAGGAGCATGGGATTTGGATGCAAATAGACTTGTGAAAGAATCATGGTTCTTCCAGTTGGACCGAACCACTTCACCTCTCTAAGCCTCAGTTTCTTAATCTGTGAAACAGGGCTAGTTTTGATACTTGCATCATAGGGTTGCTGTGTGGGTTAAATGAAGCAATGTGGGTAAAGCATTCAGAATCATACCTGCACAGGTGAGTGTTTAACATGTTGGCCATTGTGGTTGACCTGGATCTCCTAGGACTACGATATTTTTACAGCACATCCCGCCTCAGTATTTGCACTTTGTGGCTAATGAATACTTCCGTGACAAGCACTCCCTGACTGAAATCCGAGACAGTCTTCTGGACTTGCTTGGAGATGTGTTCTTTGTGGTCCCTGCACTGATCACAGCTTGATATCACAGAGGTGAGTATCTGAGCACCCCGCTCCAGGACCACAGCCCAGTGAGGCTGGTGGCCACGGAAATCCATGTTGTCTACTGACCGGCTGCCTTCTCTGCCTCTGTTCCCTCATGGAGAGGGCATTTCCAGGTGTGTCTGGATGGAAACATGCCATGGGGACCTGCGTCATTCACCTGCCTTTCAGAGTTTGGGAATGTTGATAAGTTGTTTCTGTTTCTTCCCCTTCTTCAGGACCATGTAGAAAATTCTCATCTCCCTATAATTTTCTGGGCGCCGTCCCCAAGGATTTTTTCTTTCTAGAAATGTCTTCCCCAACATCTTAGCCATACGTAGTAATGGAACAAACATTATAGCTATAAGGAGTAATGGAACTCCTAAAGTAATAGACTTTAAATCAACTATTTTAAATGCAGCCAAATACTCCACCCCGTAACATTAGATTCCACATTCTTCTCAAGTGCACATGCAACATCTTCCAGAATCAACCATATGTTAGATCACCAAACAAATCCCAATAAATGTAAAAGGATGGAAATCATGCAGAGTATCTTCTTTGAACACAAGGGAATGAAATTAGAAATCAGTAAGAAAAGGAAATCTGGAAAATTCACAAATATTTATAAATGAAATGGCATACTCTTTTTTACATTTTAAAAATTGTAGTTAAATATGCTTAATAAAAAATTTACCATTTTAACCATTTTAAGTGTATAGTTCAATGGTATCAAGTACATTCATATTGTTGTACAACCATCACCACTATACATCTTCAGAACGTTTTTATCATCCCAAACTGAAAATCAGTACCTATTAAAAATAACTCCCTACCCCTCCTTCCCCCAGACCCCAATAACCACCATTCTACTTTCTGTCTCTGTGACTGACTTTTTAGTTACTTTAGTGACTTTAGTTACTCAATGTAAGTTGAATCATTCAATATTTGTCCTTTTGTCTGGCTTATTTCACATAGCATAAGGTCTCAGGATTCCTATATGCTGTACTATACATCAGAATTTCCTTCTTTTTTAAGGCTGAATAATGCTCCATTGTATGTATATATCACATTTTGTTTATCCATTTATTCATTAATGGACATTTGCGTTGTTTCCACCATTCAGCTATTGTGCAAGGAACAATTGGCTATTGGCTACATTTGCCTATTGGCTATAATGCCGCAATGAACATAGTTGTAGAAATATCTGTTCAAGTCCCTGTTTTCAGTTATTTGAGGTATATGCCAGAGGTAGAATTTCTGGATCATATGTAATTCTATGTTTAATTTTTTTGAGGAACTGTCATGTTGTTCTCCACTGTGTCTGCACCATTTTACATTACTACCAGCAATGCACAAGGGTTGCAATTTCTCGACATCTTGACCAACATTTGTTATTTTCTGTTGTTGTTGTTTTTTAAATAATGACTATTCTAATGGGTTTGAAATAGTATCTCATTATGGTTTTCATTTCCATTTTCCTAATTATTAGAGATATTGAGCATCTTTTCATGTGCTTATTGGACATTTGTATATATGTTTTTGGAGAAACGTTTAAGACCCTTGCCCATTTTTGAATTGAGTTGTTTTTTGTTGCTGAGTTTTAAGAGTTCCTTATATATTGTGGAAATTAATCCCTTATGAGATACATGACTTGCAAATATTTTCTCTCATTCTGTGGGTTGCCGGGTTGCCTTCTTACTCTGTTGATAATGTACAAAAGTTGCACAGTAGTTTTTAATTTTGATGAAATAGAATTCATCCACTTTTTTGTTGGTTGTGGTTTTGGTGTCATATATAAGAATCCACTGCCAAATTCAAGGGTATGGAAATTTACCACTATATTTTCTTATAAGAGGTTTACAGTTTTAGTTTTACATTTAGGTCTTGATCCATTTTGAGTTAGTTTTTCTATATACTATGAGGGAAGAATCTACCTTTATTCTTTTGCATGTGTCATATACTAGGGTGGCTATAATTTTTTTTAAAAAGAAAAGGAGTAAGAACAAGTGTGAAGGATATAGAGAAACCAAAACTCTCATACACTGCTGTTGGGGACATAAAACAGTGCAGCCACTGTGGAAAAAAGTTGTGGCTGTTCCTCAAAAAGGTAAACATAGAGTTTCCATATAACCTAGCAAATCCAGTCCTAGGGATATACTCAAGATAATTGAAAACTGATGTTCAAACAAAAATTTTATATGAATGTTCATAGCACCCTTGTTCATTATAGGCCAAAATGGTTAAAACCCAAATGTTCATCAACTGATGAATCGATAAACAAAATTCAGTATATACTTACAACGGATTATCATTTTGCCATAAAAAGAAATGAAATACGGATGGATGCTACAACACAGATGAGCCTTGTAAACATTTTGCTAAGTGAAAGAAGTCAGGCACAAAGGGCCACATGTTGTATGATCCCATTTATACGAAATGTTCAGATTAGGCAAAGCCATAGACACAGAAAGTAGAATTGTGTTTTCCAGAAGCTGAGAAGTGGGGCCGATGGGGAGTGGCTGCTAAATGGGTCTGAGGTTTCTGTTTGGGGTGATGAAAATGTTCTGGACCTAAATAGTGGTGATAGTTGCACAACATCCTAAATGTACTAAAAACCGCTGAATTATATACTTTAAAATGGTTAAAGTGGCAGATTTCACTTATGTACATTTTGCTTTAAAAATATTGTTAAGAAAATGAGAAGGCAGACCACAGACTGGAAGAAAATATTCATAGTACAATTATTTGACAAAATAATCATATCCAGAATAGAAGAACCCTTACAGTTCAGTAATGAAAAGAAAGTATTTTCCAATAATGGGTAAAAGACTTGAACTTTGAGAGAAAGTCCCAACAAAGTAGATCTTGGCTGAATATAGAGGACTTCTTTTGAGAAGCAGAACTACTGCCTTCTCAGACATGAGCTCTTCATCACTAGGGATATGAGCACTGCTGTAGCAGGAAATTCCAGCCTCAAATGAGGAAGGGGGAAGTGAGCTGTCTCTGAGCTGTCCCACCCCTGGGTCTATATATCCAGGACTTGATAGGTGGGGACACAGAGCCAGCCCCCTCCTCCGCGCTGCATGCATGCCTGACCTTCCCTGACCTTTTGTCAGATGCTGGTGCACCTGTCTACTTCTATGAGTTTCGGCACCGGCCTCAGTGCTTTAAAGACACGAAGCCAGCTTTTGTCAAAGCCGACTACGCTGATGAAGTCCGCTTTGTGTTCGGTGGTGCCTTCCTGAAGGGTGACATTGTTATGTTCGGTAAGGGACTGGCCACTTCCCACAGTTCACATGAAGCCCCTTGCTTACCCCACCACGATGCAAGCGCCTGGAGGACTTTGGGGTTGGCATTTAATTACCTGTGTGGTTTATAGGCGGACACAACCTTTCTCTGGAAAATGCCCTCCCTTCCATTTTTAGAAGCCAGGATGAAAAAGTGCCATGACAGTTGCTTGATGAGGGCTTCTCTTTGTACTGAAACCTACAGGTTTGGCCACTTCAGGGCACTCAAGCAATCTAAATTTTTTTTTTTTTAAATATACTAGAACCATTTTCTTCCTTTTCTTTGACCACTGGTCTTACCCTCCCTCCCCTTCCCAGAAATCCCATGAGGCCACAACCTGAGGCTTTAAGAGGCAAGGACCATGTTTTTCATAATTCCAGCTCAAAGTGGTCTGCACCCAGAAGAGCTCATGTAAATGCTTGTGAAATGTTACTTGTGATGTTAGCTCATTTATTCTTAAGTTTATGACATATTTGGTGCCTAAAATAAACCAATCAGATGAGGTTATCAATAGAAAAAATTACAGGGAAGATTACACACAGGAGTTATCACTAAAATATTTAGTTAGAAACATTACACGATGCAGGCTCTTAACTTATTCACACTGGCCTCTTGACAAAGAGGACAGAACGTTCCATATAGAGTGTATTTGTGCACTGTGGTTTATTCATTATTTCAGTTTTTCATCCTCACAACACAGATAATAAAGAACTTCCTCCTAGGTTGTCATAAGGATTAAATAAAATAAGCCCCATAAAGTAAGAGTGAATACCTAATAAATGTCACTGTTATTTCTCAGCAACCATTCCTGAGCCCATACTATGTAATGGCACATGGACTCCCTAAACTGGAAAAAGTCAACAACATATGTATCAAAAGGTTAAATTCCTTGATGTCTAAAGAGCTCCTAAAGTTAATAAGAAAAGAATAACCTAATTGAAAACTGGGTAACAGATAGAAACAGACAGTTCATGGAAAAGAAAACACAAGTGGCTTCTAAACGTATGAACATCCATTCAACCTCCCTCATAATAAGAAAACTGCAGACCATCCTTAGCAAGGAATTATTTTTCATCAATCAAGGTTGAAAAAAACAAAACACTTAAAATAATGTATTCAAGCAGGTGTGAGAAACAATTTTATACATTAATAGAGAAGTCTATCAACATTTAAAATGCATGTAAGGCCAGGCATGGTGGCTCACACCTGTAATCCCAGCACTTTGGGAGTCTGAGGCGGGAGGATTGCTTGAGTCCAGGAGTTCCAGACCAGTTTGGGCAACATAGTAAGACCCCCTCTCTACAAAATAATAATAATAGTAAAAAACAAAATTAGCCAAGCATGGTGGCACACACCTGTAGTCCCAGCTACTCAGGAGGCTGAGGTGGGAGGATCACTTGAGCCCGAGTTCGAGGCTGCAGTGAGCTGTGATCATGGCCCTGAACTCCAGTCTGGGCAACAGAGTGAGACTCCTGTCTCAAAAATTGTTTTTATTTTTACAAAATAAAAAAAATGCGTGTAGTCTTAGCCAGGTGTGGTGGCTCATGCCCATAATGCCATCACTTTGGGAGGCTGAGGCAGGAAGAATTGCTTGAGCCCAGGAGTTGGAAGCTGCAGTGAGCTATGATCGTGCCACTGCACTCCAGCCTGGGTGACAGAGTGAGACTCCATCTTTATAAAAATAAATAACATAGATTAAAATGCATGTAGTTTTTAGCCTGGCAATTCTACTTCTAGAGTTTTTGTGTAATTATACTTCCACATGTGCAAAAGTATATATGCACACTAAAATATTGCTTTTACCAGCAAAAGATCAGAAATATGACATATACATTATATATTTATATATAATTGCATATAAATGTTTTTATATATTACATGCTTATAGAACAACAAATGGCAGTTTGATAAGTGACAAGTCCTATATATGAGATCAATTTTAATAAGAAGAGCAATATGTAGAATACGTGTCCAGTCTCCTGCCAGATGTGTAGAAAGGTGTCCGCTTGTACCCTGGTACCTGCAGAGCCTGTCTTTGGGAAAGTGCCTCTGAGGCTCGTCACTGGGCATCTGCAGGGAAGAGATGAAAGGGAAACATTTTCATTGGATATTAGATCTCTTTCTGCATTTTGGATTTTCTACTTTTTATTAAAGAAATACAAAAATTAATTGTAAAAATGTGTGTGGGAGGAGAGAGGCAGAGGGAGAGAGAGAAGGAAAAGAGAGAAGCAAGAGAGAGGGAAGACAGGGAGAGAAGGAACAGAGAGAGGGAAGAAAGAGAGAAGGGAGAGAGAGAGGGAGAGAGAAGGAAGAGAGAGAGGGAAGGAAGAGAGAGGGGAGAGAGAGGGAGAGAGAGAAGAAAAAGAGGGAAGAGAGATGGAAGGGAGAGATAGGGAGAGAGAAGGAAGACAGGATGGAGAGAAGGAAGAGAGACAGAGGAGAAAACAGAAAGAGACAGAGAGAGGGAGCAAGCTGGTCTGTGTCCCCAGGGAACCTGCAGTCTCATGGGACTGGCTGCAGGAACACGGGGTGGACAGGGAAGATGTGTGTTCAGCTTCCACCATTCGGAAGCCACAGTTCCTTGGACAGGTCCCGGTTGCTCTGAGCCTCAGTATCTGCATGTATAAAATGGGTACAGTGACTTGGTAGGCTTGTAAGTTTCCAGTGGGAGGAGGGGTGTGAAAAGGATTCATCAAATACAAGGCACCCGGCGCTTCCCGAGCCTCACCCAGAGCAGCAGCATTTTGTGATTATCTCCTTCAGAAGGAGCCACGGAGGAGGAGAAGTTACTGAGCCGGAAGATGATGAAATACTGGGCTACCTTTGCTCGAACCGGGTAAGTAAACCTCCCGGTCTCCCCCATGCCAAGGCCTGGGGTGTGAGGAGGAAAATCTCACCCCTGTTTCTGCTCTCCCTTCCAGGAATCCTAATGGGAACGACCTGTCTCTGTGGCCAGCTTATAATCTGACTGAGCAGTACCTGCAGCTGGACTTGAACATGAGCCTCGGACAGAGACTCAAAGAACCGCAGGTGGAGTTTTGGACCAGCACCATCCCCCTGATCCTGTCTGCCTCCGACACGCTCCACCGTCCTCTTTCTTCCTTAACTGTCCTCTCTCTCCTCCAGCCTTTCTTTTTCTCTTGTGCTCTTTGAGAAGTTATCTTTCTGTGATTTTGGTTTCCCTTCTCCTCCTATAATTTCTCCCGCAATCATTAGCTTCTTTCTGAGCTCAGCTGCTTTCTATGGGGATCTTTGCAAAACAAGCTTCTTTCGCTGATATTTTATGGACTTAGGAATGATCCTTACAGAATTCTTTTCAACATCAAAAAGGGCAATTTGTCTTGGAAGGCAACAAGATTTCTTCAATAAATTTGGAAGAGGGCTGGCCTATTAGTTGTCATAATAATGGTTTTGTAACTCATATGAAATAAAATCAGAATGTAAAATAGGTATAAGGGGGCAGAATTTAATTCTGTGCTGATGACACTCCCCATGCCCCCAGCACCCACTTTCTATCAGAGAAGGTGTCTGTGTATGTTACCCAAAATGCAAGTCCCCCAACCCCAACCCATTGGGGCTTCAGCCGCAAGCCAAGTATGGATGTCTTGGATGTCACGGGTTTGAGCTGGGTCTCTTCTCTGGCTCAGAGAGATGTGTGGGTGACGGGGTATCCTCAGCCATGGAAAGCTGCCATCATCCAGAATCAAAAACCTAGAAGTCAAATTCTAGGCATCAAGGGTCAGATTAGCAATGCCAAGAAGAAATGAAGCTTCCCTGGTGGGGTCGAGATGAATCTGTCATTCAATAAATCTATACTGGCTGGGCAGGGTGGCTCATGGCTGTAATCCCAGCAGTTTGGGAGGCTGAGGCACGTGGATCACTTAAGGTCAGGAGTTCAAGACCAGCTTGGCCAACATGGTGAAACCCTGCCTCTACTAAAAAAATACAAAAATTAGCCGGTCTTGGTGGCGTGTGCCTGTAGTCCCAGCTACTCGGGAGGCTGAGGTGGGAGAGTCACTTGAACCCGGGAGGTGGAGGTTGCAGGGAGCAGAGGCCACACCATTGTACTCCAGACCAGGTGACAGAGCGAGAATCCTTCTCAGAAAAAAAAAGATAAGATAATAATAATAAAAACATAAAAAATAAATCTACACTGAGCATCTGATATATACCAGGCGTATCCCCACTAGGGATATAGCAGTGAACAAAACATGGCTGCTACCAAAGAGTGAGCAAACAGACATTAAGCAAACATTCACGCCAGTGGATATCTCATAACGGAGGGAACCTAAGTGAGATTAAAGTCTTAGGAGGCTCTCTCTGGAGAAATAGCATTCACATTAAGAAAGGACAAATCAAAGTTAGTCACAGGGTAGGGAGAATGTTAAATACCATCATTCAAAGGATGCACTCTTACTTTGTATAGCCACATAATCCATATTATATCCATATAATTCACCAGGGTAATTAGTTTTTCTTCGTGATTGCTTCAAGATTACATAAGATGCATACAATAGGAGGGTTTCTGAGATGCCAGTAACTCATCTGGGTGAGAGATCTCCAACTCAGTGCCCGAATCAGACCCCCTGAAGTGTTTCGTTTGGCTCACACGACGTTAAACGTGTTTTGGAATTTGTTGCCAGCAAATTTTAAATTAGGAAAATTTCACATTAAATGCCATATTTCCAGCTTCTTCAGGAAACAACAATAACAAGAAAACCCAGAAGATACTGTTACCGAGCTGCATTCCCACATGATAACCAGCACTTCTGGTGGTCCATACAACCTTTTATGCAAATTACAAGGTGCCCCTTCCTCAAAACCTTCTACAGACATCTTCCAGGAAACTGCCATGGATAAATATCTGCATTTATGATGCAAATGACACCTTCTCTAAAGTGTTACCCTTCTGCAGTGTACTACCTGTGCAACTGTCCTCAGCAAAGATAGAGTAATCTGCAGGAACTGAGTGGTGGCTGCCCCCTTTACAGAGGCATAAGTTCTCAACATGCCACAGTCCACACCATACCCCTGTGTGCTGTGCCTGGTCTATTTTACTCACTGATATTACCCAACCTCTGAAGGTGTTTAAGTTTGGACCCATGACCTCTCATTTCATAGTGAACCTCAGAGAGGTGAAACGATTCACCCAAGATCACTCAGCAAATATGCAGTGTGAGCAAGTTAGCAGTAAGTCAAAACCAGGCCTTAAGGCTCTTTTCACTTCAGAGCAGGACTCTTACTGCCATGCAGCTACCTCTCTCATCAGATGGTCCAAAGCATTCGGTTGTCTCTGGATTAAGTGGTTGTGGGAGGGGTGGATCAGAGATGCTCTGGGCCATTTTATGGCTCTAGGCCGTGAAAGCAAGCTGGAAACTGAATTGCCTCTGCAGCTGCAGAAGACTAATTTCTATATTGATATTTGGAAAAACTAACAGCTAGAAAACACCACTCAACTCATTTTTAAAAATACGATCATATTAAATGACATTACACGCATCATTTATATATTGCTCGCAGTGCCAGCATCCTCAAATGTGTTTCTAATTTTGGTAGATATCTTGCTAGGGGGAGCACATTTCTAAGTTATCCAGATATAGGGCCCTCTTTCCTTCTCTTTCTGTCCACATGCAATCAGATGCTTTGTGGAGTTAAAGTTGACATTTATTTAAATGCCACTTGGTGTCTGTTTTTTCCCCCTTTAATTTAGAGTTTTCTATCTGGAATGTAAGTAAAATAATCACTTGGAGGGTTTTTCCAAAATACCAATGGCCAGGCCACTAGCCAGTCAATCGGAAGCAAAATCTCCTTGGATGGGACCTAGAAGTATTTTCAGTTTTCTGGCATTTTAATGAACACCCCGATTAAGAACCACTGGGTCTTAAGAGTGTGGCATATGTATTTTTCAAGTTCCTAGAGGCTCTCCAAAACAACAAAAAAACCTGCTTTATTCTCTGCCTGGTGTTGATGTGTCACAGTTTCTTTAGCCATTAGTCTTATCCTGGATATTTATGGTCATAATTTGATGAGCAACATTGGGAATGACTTCTTTTTTTTTTTTTTTTTTGTTTTGAGACAGAGTCTCACTCTTTCTCCCAGGCTGGAGTGTAATGGCGCGATCTCTGCTCACCGCAACCTCCACCCCAGTATTTTTACTTTTAAATATTATTTATGGCATCCAGATTTGCATAAGATGGACTGGGTCAATGGCCATGCCCTTTATAAGTCAATATTTTTGAGTTCTACAAATTCACTTTCCTAAAGCGCCAAATCACATCCTACTCACCAGCAAGACAGGTACACATCATTTTCACAATCACTTCTAATTTTCCACCATTGTAAAAAAAATAAAATATTTAACCACTTTCTTATTGTAAAATAAACAATTTACTTTTCCAGGACCCACTGCCTCCCCCTCTCCCCTCTCCCCTTTTTTTTTTAACAATCTTGAACCCTATCCATTAAATTAAATCAAAGCAAAACTTCAGGGACAAACTACGTCGGTCTTCACCTGTGAATTTCCTGATGTCCAGTAGAGGGCAGCATTATCACAAAGGAAAAACGCTTCCCTCTATTCCGAGGCTCGTGAGATGCTGGTGGTGTGACATCGCAGAACTTGGACTGACAATAAGACCATGCCAAATAGTTAAATTATATACAAGCCAATACAATATAGTGTTATCCATTCCATCTGTAACATTTGGAAAGAGGAAAAGGTAGAATCCACTCCCTGAAATGTCTGACTGAAAAGACTAAACTCACTAGCAGAACAGAGGTTGGAGCCAGCAGTTTTTCCCTTTTCCACTTCCTGGACTTTCCCATTAAGTCTCCAGGAGCCTACCTCAGAGGGACATAAGGGATTTCCTCTCCTTGGACCAACTCAGTCCAGATTACCCCAGGGTAGAGCTGCAGGGGAGGGTGGGAAGCGGGCTCAGGCCCTGCACCTGGGTAGATGCCCCACCTGGTGCTGCCCCAGGTAATGCATCTACCAGATGAGCCTCCCTTCCCCCAGCAGGGACAGATCCCACTCAGTCCTGCCCCGTATGCTCTGCTAAAAGTTTGTATCGAGAGTGTGCCTCATTATTCCCAAGGACGGGAAGGGCTGGGGAGAAAAAAACCTACCTTGCCGCTTGATTGTCTCAAAATACAAGCAAATTCATTGCAAAGAGCTCGCTGTGCTCCATGAATGGGGTGGAGCTCAAGTCTGAAATTAAAGGATGGGTAGGAAGGGGGATGGCCAGCCACAGCGTGGTGGAAGTGTGACCCTGAACAATGGGGGCAAGGGGGCCAGCCCACAGGCAGCAGGGCTGGTGTTGGCAAGGTTGCTGGAGCACACTGTGGGTGCCTGGAGGACAGCTTTTCTACCTTGACGTTTAGGAAGCAGACTTCTCTCTTTATAGGAAGATAATGCCATAAAATATCTATCTATCTATCTGTCTGTCTGTCTGTCTGTCTATCTATCTACCTACCTATCTATTATCTATCATCTATCAATTATCTATCATCTATCTATTGTTTATCTAATCTATTTATTTCATTTATTACATTTATTTATGTAATTGTGTTTCAAGCTCTATTTACCTCCTGAACTTTTCATGTGAGAGAACAGAACTCTGGCTGATACCTTCGGTATTTTTAGAAGGATTGGTACACTTTGATTCTTATTCATCACTATATAATTCCTCCGTTAGTTTCACTGCATGCAACAATTGAGTTATAGAAGCACATTTCTGAAAATAAGTTATTCAATGGGAAAAATGGACTGTTGATGGCCAATTAGTAATATGAAGGCAGGGACAAACTTGTCCACCATCATGAGAGCTTGTTTGGTGGCCAGGCATTGACTTCATCAAGAGTCATCATTACTGCAGCCATTACATGAGCTTTGGGAAACTTCTTCCTTTTGACACTCAGATCTCTGGACAGAAATCATCTTATGTTGACATCTGGCAAGGACCTTCCGATATTCTGTTGTAATTAGGTGGTTGGAGTTCCTGGGGTCAGCCCAGTTCTAGGAGTGGCAGAGGCAAAGAGCCTCCAGGAAACTTTGGCCTTGGGGTGGAGCTAAAAAGGGGAGAGGTGCACTCCCCATGGGCATAAGTGGGGGTTACCTACACCCCAACTTTTACAGGTATCCAATACCCCTAAACCCAGAGAGTCTTTTCTGTCTCTATTCTGATTGCATAGGTGCATGGTGGTGTCTTTCTCTCCATGAGTTAACGTCTCCTTTTTCTGTTCTAAAACTAGTTATCGTCATTCTGTTGGCCTCTCAGTGTCCAAAATGCTGTCATTTCTTCTTTCACAGTTTGTCAATGTGGGTTTGTAGCTTTAAAAACTTTATTTCACTGTTTTTTTAAGGATAATTGGAGGGGGGAAATAAAAAATTTTGGATCCCTCTTCTTTTACAGGAAGTGGTAAACCATTTTTCCTTTACACAAACATTTAAAAACAATTTTTTCTACCTTTCTGACAGCTACATTGCATCCCATAGTATAATACTCAATAAATTATTTAACTGTCTACTATTGTCAGCCATTCGAATGATTTCCTATTTTGTACTATTGTCAACTTCACTGAGGTGACCACCTGATACATATATCTTTGGGCTCATTCAGAATTATTCCTAGAGAATAGTGCTTTAAAATAAAGGTTTTATCATTATTTAGGTGTGGCAGGCCCACTGATCAGATGTCAGCCATTGAAAAAGCAATTTGGGCTGGGCATGCTGGCCCACATCTATAATCCCAGCACTTTGGGAGGCCAAGGTGGATGGATTATCTGAGGTCAGGAGTTCGAGACCAGCCTGACCAACATGGTGAAACCCTGTCTCTACTAAAAATACAAAAAAAAAAAAAATAGCTGGTGGTGGGTGCCTATAATCCCAGCTATTCAGGAGCCTGAGGAAGGAGAATCACTTGAACCTGGGAGACAGAGGTTGCAGTGAGCCGAGATTGTGCCATTGCACTCCAGGCTGGGCAACAGAGCGAGACTCTGTCTCAAAAAAAAAAAAAAAAAAAAAAAGAAAGAAAAGAAAGAAAGAAAGAATAAGTAGCTTGCTACTCACAGATCCCAAGACAAGACAAGGGGGCACTCCATGCCATGGGAGCAGGAGGCTGCACAGACAACGCTGGAGTCCATCAGAAGGTGGTGGTGATGGGGATGTGGCAAAAGGTGTTCCTGTGGTTTCCCTGGGAAGGAAGAGGTGAGGCAGGGTGAGCAGGTTTAGGAGTGGTTAGTTTGAACAATTTCAGGGGGCTCTGCAGCATTGGGGCTGTTCCATCTGGTACCTAGCTCTGGGGTGATTAGGGTGCGAGGCTATTAGTTCAGAGTGGGAGAGCCCCATAAAGGAGGTGGTTGGGGATGTGGGCTCTGGATCAGTGAGTTTATGTATGAAGGCACACTAAGAGACAAGTGGCTTATATCTCTAGCAATTGGCTAACCATGGGAGGAGCAGTCCCTCTAGGAGCAAAGCCCTGCATGTCAAAGTGTCAGAATGGAGAAAATAAAGAACATGGTTAATAAAAAATAGCTGGGGCAAAAGGGATGCCTTTTTGAAATGTTAGGATAGATTTTGCCAAATTGCCCCCAAGAAAGCTTGAACTAATTGATCTCTCACATCACTGGTGAAAGTTCCTTGTTTTCTATATTGTTGCCACTAGGCACTACCGCCAAAAGAATAGTGGTAAAACTCTTTGCAAATTCAATAAATGCCATTTGGGTATCTGGTTTGAATTTGCGTGTCTTGGTGTGTGTGCTATTCATCTGGGAAAATGGTATTTTGTGGATGTGAAGACCCCTTGGAACCTGATTGGTGGGATGGAGGGGGATTGTGGACTGTACCCACCCCGATGTGGTCCTGGCCTCCATAGAAGTACAGCTATGTGGGAAGTTTCAGAGGACTACAACCTTCCCATCTCAGCTGTGACCCAGCCCACGAAGGATTCTAGAGATTTTGTCCCTTGCATGACCTTCTAAAGTGAGAACACGGAGCCAACACCAGTAGATCCTGAGATTTGGGCAGACCTTTGTGCAGTCCAGCTTTTTGGAGAAGCTTATGTCATTTATGCTTGCTGAGTCCTGTGTAAGCCCCAAAGCCAAGCTTTCACAAGCTAGGACTTAGGCACCTTTGAAAAGGAGAATTTTATCTTCCACCTTCCCGAAGAGTGTGTAGGAGGTTCCCCTTGAGAGTAACCACTGGTCCCTCCAGATGGCTTGGCTGCTTCTGCCAGGCTCTACTTTCAGAAATGCCCTTCATTGTGCAATTCTCAGAATTAAAGCCTTTCAGTGTCTCTTCATTGTCCAGGGATGAAGTCTGTTCTCCTTGGCTTGGCGTTGAAGCTGTCTGTCCTACATTCACCCTTCTAGTCCAACTGGCCTCCCCAAGAAGCCCCTGAATCTGCCTTGTTCCAATGCTAATTTCTTCTCTGCCTCCCCAAATTTTGCCCATCTCTCAATACCTGGTACCATGAAGAGTCATCACAGCTTTGGGCATTAACATATATGAATATTGATAGTACTCAGGGCAAGAAAACACACAGAACATGCATCTCTATGGAGGCCACTCTATTCACCTGGATGCTTATAATGTAATCTATAGTTTGAGTTTACAGGGCTCTTTCCAGATTATAATTCAATCTTCACTTTTCTGTGTCTAAATTTTTACATTGCTTTCTGAATCATCTTTTTTCCCATTTTATTCTTAACAGGCTAAAGGAAGGCTTAATAGAGTAGCCCTAATGAATAGGATCTGGGTTTATAATCAGGCTTTTGTGATTTGAATCAAAGAAATGCAAAAACTTAGTGTTTATCAGAGTGTGGTGCACTTATTCCTGGAGTTATGCAAGATCATTTTAGATGGCGCCCAAACTAGAAACCACTTATAGAATGGTTGTTTATTTATTTTGCTGTGTATTAGCAAAAAGAACCCCTTACTATCAAGTCCATGGTTTAATGGATATTACCTGTGACAAGGATTGCTGGCAGTCTGTTAAAATCTGTCCCACCTTCCTTGGTACACAGCCAGATTACATTTTCCAGCCTTGGTTGCAATTAGATTGAACATGTGAATAAGTTCTCACCAATGTCCTCTGAGTGGGAGTGGAGAGTGCCACAGCCAGGCCTGGCCCATACAAATGCTCCATGGTCACACTTCTGCTCCTGCCTCTTCCAGGTGACAGGCAATTGACACCTATGGCAACTTTAGAAACCATAAGTGAAGGAAGGCAAAGCCACCATAGCCTAGATCAGGACTGAGTAAACTACAGCCTGAGGGCCAAATCTGGCTTACTGTCTTTTTAAAAATAAAGTTTTATTGAAGCACAGCCATGCCCATTTGCATAGGTATTGTTTATGGGCCGCCTTACTACCACAGCAGTTGCCACAGACAGCCCATGGCCTGCAAAGCCCAAAGTACTTACTATCTGGCCCTTTATAGAGAAAGTTTGCCAATACCCTAATTTCGATCTCTGAATGACCATATGGAGGACAGCCACCTTGTGGACCTGAACAACACTCTAGTCCTTTACATAATTGAAAAATAAGCCGTTGAAATTCTGGGCCTATTTGCTACCATAGTTTACCCTACTCTCACTAATAATTCTTGCTCAGCAGTCACAGGGTGATTGCCTGATGAATGTACATGGCCCGATTTCGGGTTGTTTGAGCCATTGAGGGTGACTAGTTATGCCCATGGGAGCACAGCTCCTTCCTCTATGACCCATGACCAGGCCAAAATTTCTTCCAGATGCTCTGACCAGTTAGTCCTAGGACCTGATTGACCCCAGGGAGTCTGACCCCTAAGTATAACACAGCATCGTGGTCCTGGGAAGGTGTAAACATAATACAATTTCTGCCCATTGAACCGAATGTTAACAGGAAGATGTTCCCTGAAGCAGAAGAAAATGACCTTGGTGACTATGATCCTTGCCAAAGGTAGGTACCCTTGCCTTGTCACCTACCTGGTGGTCATGACGGCGATCAAGGCTGGCCCTGCTTTCATGTAACTAACTGGCCTTCAATGGTTCACTTTTCCCATTGAGTGACTTTTTTCAGTTATACACTTCTGTAAACTAGAAGTGTTTTTACTGGCTTTTCTTTATGTAAGTTTTTATTTTTACCATCGTTTTAATTTAAAAAATGCAGTCACACATTTTCCATGCATACCTCTAATTTATGGCAGGTTATACAGGTCTTGCAGTTATGGAAATGGTATAAAGTCTCCTTTTTGAGTGAGCATGTTAAAGTAAAAAGAGTGCTTCATTTAAAGAAAACTGTTCATAGAAGTACAGACGATATGCTGATGAGGCAAAAAACCATGATATTAGTGTGAGAATAAGTGAGGTTCCAGAAACACTGCATATGCCCATGCTGCAGTGGAGAATGTCGTATAATCCAGGATTCATAGAGTGTGGAGCCACGGTGAAGGGTGCATGAGAGAGCCCCTCCCCCAGAGCCACCCCCTGCCTTTCCACAAGGAATTCCCAAATGTCACCCAGTGGATGTCACCCAGAAGTGGAGACTTCTGTCTCCCAGTTCAGTGTTCTCCACCACAAAATCTGCACCTGATCAATCCCATAGTTCAGAGACAAAGCTGAGTGAGGGGCCCAGCAGGACATGGGCTTGGTGCGCCCAATGCCTGCTCTAATACGAGCTTTCCATATATCTGCTGAGTAAACTGATGGAGGTGGAGAGGTTTGGGGGAGTTCATTTGAAGCCCCCAGATATGCCCCCTCTCCCAAGTCCTACCCCCTGCTTAGAAGTTAAGGCCAGTTCCTCGGATTTTACTTTCCACATCATATAGTTCCACATGGGAAACCAGAGGGTGTTCCCCAGGGAAAACAATAATATCCCCCCCGCCCCCCACCAACCAACTGCCACTTAAACAAGAGACATATTGCTTACAGCTGAAGTGTTGCAGGGGAGTTATATGTATTAAGCAAAAATTAGATCTATTGTAAGGCTTGGTAGGCTCCAGCCTCTCCCATCACAATCTGCAGAGTCATCATGAAGCAGAAAAAGGTGTCAGAGGCTGCAGCCAGACCCAGGCAAAACCTAGGAGTGGCCAAAAAATTCTGTTTGCACAATTGGCTGGTGTCACAAGCGGGCATGTGATTGAGCAGTGGTTCAGGAGAAGAACTAATCCTTATCTTTTATATTTTGTGAACACAGCACCACAAAATCTTCATAAGCCAAGAGCCAGGGCTGTTTCCCAGGTTGCAAAGGTCAGCTGACTAGGGCAACAGGGCAGGATGGTTAACAGGCATGCGCATGCGTGCACATGTGTGTGCGTGTGTGTGTTGTGCTGAGTGAGTGGGACTAGCCTTGCTTTCTATTTAGGAGGACCACCCAGATTGTCCCTTGTGGATAGAGATAGGGATGCTTTTTATTAGCATGCAGTTTATCAGCCAGATTTCTGTCCTGGATAAAAGTAAGGGAGGAACCCTAAAGCTCAGGTCAACCTTTGTAGAGTCAGTTAGCTCTGGGGACTGATTCTCATGCTGTCAGAGCATCCTCATTCCCATCACAGAATGCCCCTCACCAGCCTGCACGTGGCTAGAATGAGTGCTAATGAGCATGCCTTTTTGAATTTGGGTCTCCAGAAGCTTCATTTCAGCTACAACTCATGGCCTTGGGCAAGAATCCATCAGCAGCTCTGGGACTGTCATGTGATTTATGGCTGCTGGTTGCCCAATCTTTCCTGATGTCAATAGTGGTCTGGCCTGGACAAGGGCAGGCTTGCCAAGTGACATTGGGAAAGTAGAACATAGCTCCCCAGGTACCTGGTACCTGGCTCCCATCTTTGTCCCTTCCTTCCTTCCTTCCTCTCTCTCTCTTTCTTTCTTTCTTTGTCTCTCTCTGTCTTTCTTCTTCTTCTTTCTTCCCTCCTTCTCCTTCTTCTCCTTCCTTTCTCCTTATTCTTGTAGAGATAGGGTCTTACTATGTTTCCCAGGTTGGTCTTGAACTCCTCTCTCAAGCAATCCCCCCACCTTGGCCTCCCAAAGTGCTAGGATTACCGAGCGGGAAGGGTTGCCACAGTGCCCAGCCTCCCCTGGCTATTTCTATCCCTTCAGCCCTACCATGCTCAGCCTGGGTCAATGAGCTGACAAGGCAATTTGCCTTAGATAAGGCTACTGATTAGAATATCTTCCTGATGTATAAAAGCAAGAGAAATGGCTGCCAGCCACTCTGTGCTGGAAGGCAGAAGCCTCAAGTTCTGGTTCTGACTTTGCCATTGAGTCGCTGTGTGACCTTAGGCAATCCCTCCCCATCTCTGGGCCTTAGTTTCTTTTGGGAATAAATAACAGAATTGAGTTGAGCCTATGTATTAGTCTACTTAGGCTGCCAGAAGAAAATATCACAGACTGGGTGGCTTGAACAACAGAAATCAATTTAAGATTGTGAGACAGCATTAATCTCACGGGGTTATTTTGAGAACTGAGATCCTGCATGCAAAAGTCTCGGCATAGTGTTTGCCACACAGTAAGCTCTCAGTAAATATTTGTCAATGAATGTATGAAGAAATAAAAGTGGAAAATGCAAATAAGTAAAACACTGACAAGATTACAGCCAGGAAATGGCTGTTGTAATTCTAATTAGATATATAGACTTCCAGTATTTTCCTATGCAAATAAAGACATATGTTACTACCAAAACGGGACCATATTATACCTATCTAGATTTTCAAAAATATTTCATTATTTTATTGAAATATAAGTCACATGTCATAAAGTTTACCTTTTTAAAGTGTACAATCTAGTGGTTTTTAGTATATTCCCAAAGTTGCACTAACATCATCACAATTTAATCCCAGGACATTTTTACCACCCCCAAGATAAAATTCATGCCCATTAGCAGTTATTCCGCATTCTCATCCCTTTCCCCTTCCCCAGACCCTGTCAAACACTTTCTGTCTCCGTGGATTTGACTATTCTGGAAATTACACATAAAAAGCATCATACGACATGTGGCCTTTTGTGGCTGGCTTCTTTCCTTTACCATAATGATTTCCAGATTCATCCACATTGTAGCATGTTCTTCTTATGGCTGGATGATATGCCTCTGCACGCATACACCACACTTTATTTACACATTCATCAGGTCATGGACATGCGGGTTGTGCCCACTTTTTGACTAGGATGAATGACACTGCTCTTTGTGTACAAGCTTTTGTGTGGACATGCTTTCAGTTCTCTTCGGTAGACACCTAGGAGGGGAATTGCTGGGTCATATGGAAACTCTGTGTTGAACTTTTTGAGGAACTGCCTACACTGCGCAACAGTTTATAACCTGTTATTTTCTCCTTTCACAACGCATCCTGTCTTCATTGTTAATACATAGCTGTGCACATCACTATTTTGAGTGAATACATCGTATTTCCTTAGCCAGCGGTACCACAGTGTGTTTAGTGAATTCCCTATTGTTGGACATTTAATAATCCCATGAAAGAGGCTTTGAGTGACTTCCTTGTGTCCCCAGCAGCTTGTAAATGACAGTTTTCCAGGTGTGCCCACAGCACTCTGTATCCCCTTAATTTGGTGATTTCACATTGCCTTGACATCACCCCTACTGCTCCTCCACCCCATCTGTCTTGTCTACAATGGTGAGACCCTTGAGAAGCTGAACCATGTCTTGAATTGGTCTTTGTATCCATTATACATGGCCAGGTGCCAAGCATTTTGGTAAATGTTCACAAAATGGATGGGTACTTGGATGGATGGATGATTACAGCCAGGGACTATGGGGGGACGGAGTTCATTTTTACATTCTGTCCAAAAATCCCTGCTTTGGAAAGTAGTGAGTTCTCTGACACCGATGGTGTGTGACAGGAGGCTGGGCCAGTTGGCAGGATATTGTGAAGCTAATTCAGGCCTCAGAAAGGGGACTCGATGAAATTTAAGGTCGCTTCCAAGCTTGAGAGCCTGGAAAGCTATGAAAACACAAGCCCTGGGAGCTGAGATATGTCCTAACTTACCCAGCTGAGCTGTGAGGTGTGAGTGGCTCTAACATTTTCCAGTTGTTTCTGAGGACCTCAGATCAAAGCTTCCCTTTGCCTAAAAGCATCTGCCTGCTGGTGTGGGCCCTTGGGGGCCGTCACAGTGCACTGAGGTTAGAGTCCTGCAAGGGTGAACCGTTATGTAACAAGTAGTTGGACAAGTTTACAGCTCTCTGTAATCTGAGAGTAGAGTCCAGACTGGTTTGGTGAAAGAGGGTAAACTGTGGGTGGGCGTGGCTTGAGGCCCCACTAGAAGCCCAGGGAGATCTGAGGAAAGGGAGGGCTTTTCTGATCTCTCCCAATTAGAGGATTAGGCAATTGGCAGCGCAGGGCGGTAACTCTGGGCGGGGCTGGGCTCCAGGGCTGGACAGCACAGTCCGTCTGAGCTGCACGGAGACCTCGCAGGCCCCGGGAACTGTCGCCCTTCCACGATGTGGCTCCGTGCCTTTATCCTGGCCACTCTCTCTGCTTCCGCGGCTTGGGGTGAGTCCTTCTGAAATCAAATATGCGGGGCACTTTTTGAAATCCCTGTACTGGGCCGAGGTGGGCGCAGATGCGTAGAAAGGCAAAGACACAACAGGTCCGGCTCTGCGGCGGGGCACGACTTCCATATTAGGACTTGGACTTGGAGCAGCTGAGCCCGGCCAGCCTGGCCCGCGCGGAGACGCAGGGAGGGTGAACATCCTGAGATCGCCCTGTACTGCTCGCCCAAATGCAGGCCGACAGCCGGCCCACCTCAGGCCGCACACACGAGAAATTTGGGCAGCTCAGTTTGCTGTCCCTTAATTAGTCCCCTTACGGCTGGATAACGGAGAGCGGCTCAACATAATATTAAGAGCATCGACTCTGGAGCCAGAGTGCGTGGGTTCGAGTCCCCGCTGGGCGCTTCCTCGCTGTGTGTCCTCAGGCAAGGGACTGAGCTATTCCGTGCTTGGGTTACCCCCTCTCTGAAACAGAGGTGGCAGTGCTGCCTACCTCACTGGGCTTTGGTGAGGAGGAAATGGGTGGTTGTTTCTAAAGCACTCTTGGCAGCGCCTGGTATGTAGAAAGCACGAAAAAGGGGTGGATAAATAAAGGCATTGTTTAAAAATGTAGTGTATGAATAGAAAATTTGAGCTGTGGTCAGGCAACTATATCAGGACCTCTTGCCATTAAAAAGACAGTTTCTTACTCATGTTCTCAACAGGAGGGGGACACCAGTGCGCGGGGCACAAGGGGAAGCAGCAGAGCCTGGGGAGGGGACAGGGGGGATCTGAGGCCAAGGGGCTTTTACTGTGGCTTCCAAGGATAGAAGAGGAAAGGCAGGGCAGGCACGCTGAGGACTGGCAAGTTGGGATACTTCAGGGGCTCTGGGGCACAGGGACTGTTCCTAATTGTTTTGTACCTAGCCCTGGCATGATTAGGGCAGGTGGGTAGTGGCCAGGGCATGGCAACCCGATCAAAGAGGCGGTTGGGGTGTGGGCTCCGGGGTGGCTGGACCCTGGGAGGGAGAGTTTCTCCAAGGTCAACAAGGCCTCAGATGCCAGAGTATCAGAATACAGAAAACAAAACAGATGGTACATAGAGGGGTGCAGCGAGGGACCTCGAAATACCCCTGTGCCATTTTATAGACAGAGAAACTGAGACTCACACAGGGAAATGTACTTGCTCAGGGTCAACCCGAAAATCATGCCTAGGTCTGTCTCTGGGTCCTGAATCCTGACAGCCCAGCCCCGTCTGCATCCTGTCTTCCTTCTGGCAGCCTGACACTGTGAGAGCTCTGGAACTGTGGGGAAGGGCAGAGGAAGAGAGGAAGCCTATTTGGAACTGAATGTTCCTTTACCTCTGGTTACTCCTGGCAATGCCATCCATTTCCTTCCTTAGGAAGACCATACAGGCTGCCTCCACTTCCTCAGTTTCCTCTTCTGTAAAATGGGCATGTTGATGCCTACCCAGCAAGGCTTATTTGAAGATTAATTTAAAATACTGGAATGTATGCCTGGCACATAGTAGGTGCCCACCATGTTCATGCTTCATATAACATCAGCAGCAACTGCTCTTGTTCTCACACTTGTTTCTGTCTCCCCCCATTCACCCACTTTTTCACCCTTGGCAATCTGGCTGCCATCCACCTCATCCTGTTGAAGGGAATCCCTGAGCTGAGCATGACCAGCCTAGTGGTTTCTTCTCTGCCTCGACCCTCCTCCAACTCCCTGAAGTCCTCAGCAATCTTAGCTGGTTCCTCACCCTCTTGCTCCCTGGGCTTCAAAGACATGGGAACGTTCTCTCTCCCCTACTCTGATGGATCTTTGGTCTTGGCCATAGTGGTCCCTGTGTTTGACCTTTGTTTTTTTTCTCTTCCCTCTCACACTGGCATCTTCAATGAAGCCATACACATCCACCGTATGTACCCTCACAGTCCAGGAGACGATTCTGCCCTGCTCCCTCACCAGGCTTCCTTCCAGCTTTGAAGTGCGCTCATCCTGTGGCATCATCTTGCCTGGATATCCCACGGACATCTCCACCGAGCCTGTGTAAACAGGGATCAAGCATTACAAGCCAGCTCTTTGGTCTTCTTTCCCTTCCATTTCTCCCACCTCTGGTCAGGGACCAAGTCTTTTCTTTTCCTTTCTTTTCTTTCCCTCCCTCCCTCACTCCCACTTGCCTGCCTTCCTGCCTGCCTGCCTGCCTGCCTGCCTTCCTCCCTTCCTTCCTTCTTTCCTTCCTTCCTTCCGTCCTTCTGTCTTTCCTTTCCTTCTTTCCTTCTTCTCTCTCTCTGGAGGAGCCAGGATTACAGGCACATGCTACCACACCCAGCTAATTTTTGTATTTTCAGTAGAGAGGGGGTTTCACCATGTTGGCCAGGCTGGTCTTGAACTCCTGACCTCAAATGATCTGCCTGCCTTGGCCTCCCAAAGTGCTGGGATTACAGGTGAGCCACTGTGCCTGGTCTCCAAGTCTTTCAAAATACCTTTTAGACATCATCATATTTCTACATATTTTTTTCTTTTTTTATTTAAAATTTTAAAATAATTAAGATGGGGGGGGAGGATTTCAGGTGAAGACCAGAAATCCCATACAGTGCTGAAAAGGTGGAAATCACCAAGAAAACAGGCCACATGTAATGCCACCACCCATTGCTGTGTCGATAAACATGCTTCCAAGGAAGTTCATCTCAGTATTATTTGTAATTAGCAACAACAACAAAAGAAAAGAAGCTAAATATTGACATTGCAGGGTTGGCTATTAATAAGATGAGACATGGATGCTGTTGTGTAACTGGGCTTTCCATAACGGGTTTCCATTGTGATTGGATATTCCCCTTTAAGACCAAAGCTGAATTGTTCTGTTCTGTTCTAGCCCCACACTTTGAGGGAGGTGTTGACGTCTTGTCTGTATCCAAAGCAGAGCAGCTGGGAGGACAAGAGGCTGGAAATCATTTCCTAGGAGGGAAGCTCAGACAAACTGAGGTGACTGGAGCCAGATAGGACCTGAGGGGTGGGCAGCAAGATCAAGTGTCTGAAAGGCCACAGGCTGCAGATCAGATCAGGCCAGTATAGTCCCATGACAGGTAGAACCAGAACTGATGCGGAGGCTGTGGGAAATGAATTTCAGCTCAGTGAGGAAACACTGTCCGTGCTGCAAGAATGGAGCAGACCTGCCCAGGGCCACCAGAAGAATCTTCCTTGACCTGATCACATCCTTTACCTGGAACGGTTCCTGCTGCTTATTTGTCCATTAAAGAAAACTCAAGCGCTTAGCCTGGCATTCTAAGCCCTCCCTGACATGTGCGGTCTCATTCCAGGAATATTTTCCACTCCCCCACAGACTCCACCTGGTGCATGTGGGCCATGCCCCCTTCCCCAGGCAGGCTCTGCATTCTGCTGCTCTGAGCCTCAGCAAATTCCCTTCTCTCTGCTGTGTACCACTCCCTGCTTCTCATCTCCCCTCATTCAGTCCTCCCCTGCCGCAAGTCCCAGCTCCTCCATGATGCCCACAATCAGAAGGCCTTGCCCCCTCTTCTAATTCCTAGACTGCCTTATGGGTACCTCTCCCAGGACACGGCCACTTCCTTCCCAGCTGTAGCCCCAGGTGTATATGTGACCCTTCCCTATAATGGTCAGTGCTTGTGAGAATATGGGACACCCCTTTTTCATCCTCTCATCCAGCATGCGGCTCAGTGCCAGGATTCTAATGGATAACTGTTTCCAGAGACTTCTAAGGGGGAAGCTAAATGTCTTGTTCTTTCCTAGTAGCTCTCCTTCTTGCATTTATTTTTAGCTGGATGTTTTTATGCCTCCAATTCTAATTTGCCCCTTAAACCAGCTCAATGGGTTAGGGAGGACATTGATCGTCATCCTTATTGTACATCAAGAGAAACTGAGGCCTAGAGGGTTTAGGTGACTTATTTAAGGTCACTCACTTAGAAAGCGGCAAACTCCACATGGAATCCGGGTCCAGCCTTTTGCCTCTGATGCATCCTGATTTCTTCTCCATGTCCAGCAGGGCATCCGTCCTCACCACCTGTGGTGGACACCGTGCATGGCAAAGTGCTGGGGAAGTTCGTCAGCTTAGAAGGATTTGCACAGCCAGTGGCCATTTTCCTGGGAATCCCTTTTGCCAAGCCGCCTCTTGGACCCCTGAGGTTTACTCCACCGCAGCCTGCAGAACCGTGGAGCTTTGTGAAGAATGCCACCTCGTACCCTCCTATGTAAGCTGCGGCATGTGTCCTTGGGGATGTTCACCTCAAAGTGATGCAGGAAGGAGTCAAGGCAGTCCCCTGATGGGCTGATCCTTTGCTCTGGAATCCTTAAGATCATTGTAGATCCTTAAGAACATTCCAGAACTCTCACAGCATTCTGGAGTCCATTATTTAACACATGTTTATTGAGCACCTGCTGTGTGCCAGGCGTGTTCTGGGTTCTTGGGATCCATTAGTGAAAAAGCAAAGATCCCTAGGTTCATGGAGCATGCATTCTAGCAGGGGGAGACAGATAAGAACAATATGCAAATTACTCCGTGGATTATGTGATATGATAGAACAGGAAAAGTGCCTTGGAAACAAAGAAGCAGTTAAGCAGGTGAGGGAGATCAGAAGGAAGGATCCCATGACTTCTGCTGTCTTGAATTTTGACATAGTAGGGGAGAGGAGTGGGCCAGGAGGTGTGTGGGTGGCAAGTGTACTGAGGTGTCCACTCGGCAAGTGCTCAACTCTCAGGTGTGCCTATTCCTGAGGAGAACAATGGAAGGTGTGTCCATTCACCCTGGCCAAGCTGGGAAGAAAAGCCCAAAGGTTCTAATTGGCCTCACCATCACTCCCCAGGGTAGGAAGGACCCTACAGACATCAGAGCAGACCCTGCTCATCTCGGCAGCCAGGTGTTCGGAGGCTTTCCAGCAGCCCACCACTGGCCGCCTTCTTTTCTTCCCTTTTTTAAAAAATAATATTTACTGTTTTTATTTTCTGAGTGCAAATGTAATATATACTTATTACAGAAAATTTAGGAAATACAGAGAAAGAAAAGTAAGAAAATTAAGATCACATACAATATTCCACCACCCAGAGAGAACAACTATCAATATTTTAGATGGTAAAGTATTATGACGTAATATATTGTTTGTATTCCACTTTCTTTGCCTGTTGCTATACTTTCTTTCTTTAAAAGGGAATGCTATATTGAGATAATTTGGATGCCTGCTTTGCTCATTTATAAGTATATCATGAGCATAATTCCATGCCATTAAATAGCACAGCCTGGTATTAAAAGCTGCATTACATTGGGTATTGAACCATAATTAATTTCCCCAAGCTTTTATTTGGGGTCATTAAGTTATATATGATGTTTTTAATAATATAACATCATGAATGTGAAACATTTATACACATTCATGAACAGTTTAGGATAACTTCTCAGAAATGACATTTCTGAGTCAAAGAGTATATATCTCTTGTTTGATTTCCCTCCCAAAATATTCCAACTACACTCCTCCCATTGATGTATGAACATCTCCATTTGGCAGACTCTTGGCAATGCTTGGGATTATTAAAAATATTTTTGGCTATTGTACAGGCAAAATAATAATAACAATACCAGCAATATTATTTTCCTCTTTAATTTGCATTTATCTGAAGACCAGTGAGTTCTTTTTTCCTTTCTTCACATTGGAATGTCTTATTATTATTATTATTATTATTATTGTTATTCCTCTTGCACTTGGTGATCTTAGGAAAATTTCCCAGGATGGAATCAAGAAGTCATCTTTGCTGGCTCTGATTCTGTCACTTGAGAGCTGTGTCATCCCAGAGCCTGAATGCCTCAGTTTCCTCATGTACCTAGTGGGGGTGGTGAGGCCTGCCTTCTGGTACTTTGAGATCTGGGACTGTTGCTTATAATATACTTGTGTATAAGCACCACATGGCATGGATCTACCTGGCTGTGTAACCCTGGTCAGGTTCTCTAACCTGCCTAGGCTTCAGTTTTCTCATCTGTAAAATGGAGATAATAGAACCTACCTAATGGGACTAGTCTGAGGCTTAAATGAGTTAATATACAAAAGGTACTTAAAACAGTGCCTGGAACACTGGGAGAACTAAATAACTATTACCAGTGTTCATCTATGTTGTATCCTTGAGATCTTTCATCAGGGCAACACAACAGCAACTGCCTGGGAGAGGCAGATGGTAGAATCTTGGCATGTCACGGCTGCAAGACTCATGTAGAAATCACTCCGCTCATTTAGACCTGGCAGATTGGGACCCAGAGTGTAAAAGGAATTCACCCAAGGTCACCCCATAAATGCATGGGAGAGACAAAACTAGAGCACAATTCTCCTGATGTTGTCCCACAAAGATTTCACCCCTGAGCTATTGTGAGAAATGTCACCTCCCAGGGAGGATCAGTGTATTGGTGGTCTCCCCTCCTTGATGCTGGGAGTTCCAAAGGCTCTGGAAAGGGAAGAGGTGTGAAGCCCTTCTCACTCTGCTTGGTCTTAGGAGACCTTAGTGAGTCCCAGCGCCCCCACCTGAAGCCCCTGATAGCCTCCTACCCACTACAATGTCGTGAGTCTGTAAATATCAAGTCCATTTCCAGGCTTAAACCTCCCAGTCCAAGGCGCTGCCCTAGAACACACCTCGCTTAGATCTGGCTGAACTTCAGGGGTTCTTCTTTCCCCCTCCCCAGGTGCACCCAAGATCCCAAGGCGGGGCAGTTACTCTCAGAGCTATTTACAAACCGAAAGGAGAACATTCCTCTCAAGCTTTCTGAAGACTGTCTTTACCTCAATATTTACACTCCTGCTGACTTGACCAAGAAAAACAGGCTGCCGGTAAGTTGTGGGACCCCCTGGTCAAGGTGTGTCAGCGCCAGTACCCCGCATCTTCTGGGGCAGACCAGAAGGGGGTGAAGGCAGCTTGAGGAGGGAGCTGCACAGGCCAGGATTGTTTCAGAGACCCCAGGGCCTCCACAGGAAACACTGGTTTTCCACACATCAGTTTACCCTCGTGACATAGGCATTCTGGGGGAGTTTGTTTTGCATCTTTAATGAACATCTCAATTGTTCCAAGCTCCCTCAGGCTAATAGAAGGATGAGAATGATTACTTTTAGTTACTAGATTAAAAATCTGATACCAAGATTGGGTAAGACATGATTTTCAATGTTAGTGGTGGAAGGAACTTAGAGAAAAGCCAACACCCCAACTCTTCCTTTTCAGATAGAGAAACTGAGGCCCAGACAGGGAAGGGGAGGTCACCCAGTAGGGTAGTTTTGGCTCAAGTCTTCTGATCTTCACATCAGTGCTTTTGACATGGAGTAGGGCATTGAGCTTGTATGTGGCCTTTCTCCAGCACAGCAACATTCATCTGGGGTAACTTTCACTGTCCAGGTACGGATGTTGGGGGCGGAGCCTGGACAATCCCAGAAGCTCTTCCTTTTGCCTTTGGCCAAATAGCTGGGATTTCTTTTTGTACCTAATTTCCCTCCCTAATTGTCTTGGCAAAGGCTGATTACCCAGTGAGTCAGAATTTCCCAAATAAATGAAGGGCAGGACATGGGGCAGCCCGCCAGCTGCAGGTTGGAGGGTGGGGAGGGTCTGCTGGCAAAGGAGGCACCCAGGGTGAAAAAACAAGGGGTGTTGTGTCTAGCCAGTCTCCCAGGGGCACCGTGGCATGGTGCCTAGGAGTGGGGGAGCAGGTCTGCGAACGTGGGACTAGAAGTTGGCCCTACATGTGCTTTGTGAGACACAGGAAGTGGGAGAAAGGTTTACTCATTCATTCATTCATTCATTCATTCATTCATTCTTCTGTTGTGTACTCAGTGCCCCATATACACAGTTAGACCTGGGGCTTCAGGGAAAGGAGGAACATGAATCCACTCCACACAGCCCCTGCCTTCAAGGATCTTGCCTTCTGGGCTGTAGAGACATATCCTCCCTTCAGCACTTTATTGCAGGCCAGCCCTCAGGCTCAGTCTTCACACAAAGATGAATGCACACTCAATCCCTCCCCAGGAGGCAGGCAGGGATTAGAGTTGTGGGAGAAACAAGGGCTCTGGGAACCTGGAGGCAGGAGAACCTCCAGGAATGGCCACAGGCTCTAGAACTACACGGTCTGGGTTTAAATCCTGGTTCTGCTTTTGACTAGCTGAGAGACTTGGGAGTTTCTTAACTTCTCTAAGCCTCTGTTTCCTCAAAATGGGAATCATCACATATGATCCGTCAAGGGTGACCACTAAGCAAGATCTCAGTCCCTGGCTAAAAAGGCAGAGGCAGGCTCATACCCCTGCCCTAACAGTGGACTCACTGCACTGTGGCCGGTGCCTGCAGTGTGCTGGGCAGCTCAACATGTGGACTCTGGAGGCAGACTGCCTGGGTTAAAGTCCTGCTGCTACCACTTTTGAGTTGTAGGACCTTGGGCAGGTTAAGTGCCTCCA
Source organism: Gorilla gorilla gorilla (assembly GCF_029281585.2). NCBI lineage: Eukaryota > Metazoa > Chordata > Mammalia > Primates > Hominidae > Gorilla > Gorilla gorilla. The sequence continues at coordinate 84,943,888 of NC_073242.2, read as the reverse complement.
TTTTCCCACCTGGAAAATGGGACATTATTAGTACCTACCCAATGTATAGTTTATTTTACTGTGCTTAGAACAGCACTTGGGGCATAGTTTATGTTACGAGTTCTTTTATATTTCATGAATAATATTATTACAATATTATTATTTTAGCCACTCTCACTTCTTCCCCACTATGTGGACTTTTAAAATGCAAGAATCATGCATGAGGAATTGTATCCACTCTCATCCTCCGGTATTAGCAGAGTCCCTGGCACATGCTAAGTTCTCGACAGTGTTAGTCCATTGACTGAAGGCATCCTGAAGAGGGTGGGTTTTAGGCTGGGTTCTGCAGGGTGGATAGGATTTGGGGATGCGGAGGCGTAAGGAGGCATTTGAGGAAGAGACACCATCACAGGCATGTGTGCTTCTTGAGACAATCATTCATGCACAGAGAAGTTTACTTCACCATGAAAGAGTTAACTGAGATGAAGCTGAGATACAAGGGCTGCCCCATGGGTACACTGAGTGCATGAATAGTCCAGGCTTGAGGGTGATGGGAGTGAGGGGGAGAAGAGGGCATCCTTAGCCTTTGCTATGCCCATGATGATGTTCTCAGCATCAAGAGCCTTTCGGGGAGGAGGCACTGGAGGCTGGGTAGAAAGGAAGGGACAGCCAGGGTATGTGCAGTAGGGTGGTGGCTTGGGTCCCAGTTGGGAGAATTATGCAGGAGAGAGATTGCCTTTTGCAAAGTTGCTGGGAGCTGGTGAACTTTGGATAGCATCCTCCTTCAGTTGTAACGAACAGGTAGGTCACCAAACAAGACATCTTCTGAGTGCTCCCTGGCTCTGTGTCCTGTAACTGGTATGTTGCTTCCTCTCTGCCCAGGTGATGGTGTGGATCCATGGAGGGGGGCTGATGGTGGGTGCAGCATCAACCTATGATGGGCTGGCCCTTGCTGCCCATGAAAACGTGGTGGTGGTGACCATTCAATATCGCCTGGGCATCTGGGGATTCTTCAGGTAAGAAATTGGACTCTCCTCACTGCACTTTGGCCCCCAGAACGAGGATGCTAGGACCCAGCTCTGGTCATGCCAGCCCTCAGGGGAGCTTAGCTAGGTTCCACAGTAAGGCATCCAAGCCCCTTCATAATTGGACACTACCTACCCTCTCACTACCCAGCCACTCATCCACTTGCCTCTGAGCTTTTGCATGTGCTGTTCCGTCTGCCTGGAATGCTTATTCTATCCGAAGAACACCTCTTCATCCTGCAAGACCCAGCCCCCAGTTACCTCCACTGAAAGACTCATCTCCTCTTCACCTATGTTTCTCCAGCACATTGCATTTCTCTGTCATGACACTTAGCAGGCAGCCCAGCAGGTGAAGGTTGACACATCTGACTTCTCATGGAAAGGAGGGAAGGGGCAGAGTCACAGAGGGAGCTCAGGGCATGTTGTGGATGAAGGAATGGGGGCTGCAGATGGTGGGGTGTGGGAGCATCTGACCCCTTCCTGTAGGAGTGTTGGGACCCACTCACCCCATTTTCTGCTTGAAATTTGGCAAGCGCGGGAAGCAAGGATGGAGTCTTCCCATCAGGTCTCCATGGGGACAGGAGTCAGATCTCCTTCAAGGCGCAACTGCTATGAACCTTTTCTAAGGTTCTCCTCCATCCATGCCAGTCAGGTTTCTTCCTGAACACGCCACTCAGTTGGTCTCATTGCGGTCATCAATGACCTCCCCCTGCTCTCCACCCAACCTCTCAGGACCTCCCAGCAGCAGCAGATGGCCGCTCAGCCTCTGTGACATGCTTCCTTCTCAGCCCCTTTCCTGGTCCCCCCTCTTCCCTGTCCACAGGCCTCTCTTGTCTCCCTCTCCCTCCTTACTAATTCCCAGTGATCCCAGGGAGCAGCCAGAGCCCCTGTTTCCAGCCCACCTCACCTTTGAAGCCCACAGGCATCACTCACTGCCTCCTCCCCACCCCTGGCTGTCTAAAGGGCGCCCTACTCTTCCCAGGGACAAGCTGAATCCTTGACTCCCACTGCCCCTCCCCAACAGAGACCCCCTCCTCCTCTCACCGCACCTCCACTCAGCTGCTGCTGCCCCATCCTCCCGTGGGATCAGGAGAAGGCCTTGTGGGCAGCCCGGACTGTCTCTTTTCTCACAACCCTCTTGGCTCCGCCTTCAGAATCCACTCAGAGTCCACTACTTTGCACCTCCTCCCTGGCTCCTAGCCCAGCGAAAGCTCTCTGTCTGTCACCTTGATTATCATCTTTAACACTTTCAGATCCCTGCCACTTTTATACTAAAGCTGAGTTGCACAGTAGCCAGAGTGATCACTTAACTCATGCATTGAATCATGCGATGCCTCTGCACAAAACCCTGCAGGGGCTTCCCATGCTCCTTACCATGACAGCCGAAGTTCTTGCCAGGCCCCAGGGCCCTCTCTAGCTGCTCCTCCTGACCTACACTTTCTTTCACTGGGCCCCAGGCCCTTTGCACTTGCTTTTTCTTCTGCCTGGAATTCCTTTCTTTGGATATTTACAAGGTTCATGTGCTCATTGTGCTTGTTTTATGAAGGTCTTTGCCTCCAAAACCTCAAATGTCACTGCCTCCAAAAGGCATTCCCTGGTTGGGATCTGAAATGGCACCCCCTGTCCCACTCCTGTTTTTTTCCTTACTCCATTGTATTTACCTCAGTGCACTTTGACTACCTGACATCATTATATTCTCTCTATGTATCTGTTTATCTGCTTGTGATCTGTAGTGGGAATTCAGTGTCATCACAGGTTTTGCCTGTTTTGCTCTCAGGTGTGCTCTAGCTCATAAGACAGCGTCAGGCATACAGTAGATGCTCAGTAAATAGTTGCCAGTTGAGTGAATGTAGAACCGTACATCACCACAATGCTGTACTAATGAAAGCAGGGTCTCAGAGATGCTGAAGCCCAGCCTTATTCTTAAGGGTTCACTGAGAACCCCTAGCCCCATCTGTGGTCCTGAAGGTCCTGCATGACATCTCTGCTCCCCACCCTCAACCTACTCTCTTCCTCACAGCACAGGGGATGAACACAGCCCGGGGAACTGGGGTCACCTGGACCAGCTGGCTGCCCTGCGCTGGGTCCAGGACAACATTGCCAGCTTTGGAGGGAACCCAGGCTCTGTGACCATCTTTGGAGAGTCAGCGGGAGGAGAAAGTGTCTCTGTTCTTGTGAGTTTTCCTGGCACCGGGCCCAACCCCACGCTTGATGTGATGCAGATGAGACCTCTTGGACACCTGTCAATCCAGCTATGGATACCTCTGATTACAATACCTGGATTCAGGACTGTCCCTACTCACAGCCCAGCATCAGGGGGTAGAAAGCTAAAGACCAGCTCTCCTTGGCCCCCAGGAAGCTCAGAGCTCAGCTTAGTGTCCCGGGGCCATACGAATCTCCAGTTGCAGCCTGCAATGGTGGCATTCTCCTCTTCCCGCTTGGTTGAGCTCTTTCTCTCTCTCTCTCTCTCTCTTTCTCTCTCTCCTTCCCACTCATTTTAACATAAGGACTCACATCCCTTCTCTTGGGAAGTAGGAATAGGCATAAATTATGAGTAAGGGCAGGCAGAGAGAAGAGGTGGACAGAGGTCATTGTTTGGCTAAACCAGACCTACATGTGGAGGGGACATGGACATTGAGCAGGCTGGGAATTCCTCTGGGGTGGTCTGATGGCTGGTCCATGCCCAAGAAGGAGGCAACAGTCTTTGTGACTGTGTGGTCCAGTGGGCTAGAGGAGGCAGGCAGAGGAAGGAGGGATGGAGCCGAGGATAGGGAGGGATGGGGCAGGAGTTGTGGGTCATAGACACAACCTCGGGTGTGAGGGGTCCTGCTGGGATTGGGGATTGGGTTCAGGAGACACTGGGGGATCTGGGATGAAAACCCAGATGAGAGGTGCAGGGAGCTGTAGGAAGACTTCCGCCTGCCTGGAGGTGGGCAGAGGGTCAGCCCACTACTGGATTCCTCAGTCCTGTGTTGGTTTTATAGTGGAGTAGATCTAGCCTGGAAGAGCGAGTGAGTCACTGTCCCCACTCCTGAGCATGAACTCTCCTCCCCTCCACTCTACTGTCAGGTTTTGTCTCCATTGGCCAAGAACCTCTTCCACCGGGCCATTTCTGAGAGTGGCGTGGCCCTCACTTCTGTTCTGGTGAAGAAAGGTGATGTCAAGCCATTGGCTAAGGTAGGTCTCCGGCTGGTACCTCTCCAGCTGGACACCCACACCCCCTTGGCTCTATGCTCCTGAATCCTCAGGGGTCTCTCTTGTGGTCGGTTGTAGCTAATGTTCTCCTAGAATCACTGAGGCACCAATGGCTGAGCAGGAAGGGCAAGGAGACACCTTGATCAGCGTCCCAGTTTCACAGCCCGGCAAACCGACACAGGGTTTGGAAGGGATTTGCCAAGGGCAGCAGGTGATCAGGGCAGAGCTGGGACTCCAGCTCATGGCCCTAGCAGCCAGTACAGTGCCCTGTCTGTGACCACACTCCTCCTATGTGCCAGGGCCTGGTGCCATGTTGGACAGTGATGGTGTCTTGTGTCTCTCAGGGTCTGCCTAATGGCCGGTAAATGGAACAACCAGGATTTGAAAGCAGACAAGGAAATTCAGGATTCCATGTTCTCTATCCCAGCTCCACCTCACGTTTCTTGACACATTCAGCTTGAGATGATTATGTCCATTTCAATGGAGATAAGGTAGCAGAGATAAGAGATTACATAATTGATCCATGTTACAATTGAGATTAGTAACAGAGGCAATGCTCCGTGGGACCTGCAACCCACACCCACGGGTCTACAGCATCTTCTGCTGCTCCCTGCCACTAGTACAAGTTGGGCTTGGTATAGAATGCCACTTTCCTCTTTGATGGAGGGAAGGGTTGTCGCTCTTGAACTCTGTTGTTGCCTGTGATCTTTGCAGCAAATTGCTATCACTGCTGGGTGCAAAACCACCACCTCAGCTGTCATGGTTCACTGCCTGCGACAGAAGACGGAAGAGGAGCTCTTGGAGACGACATTGAAAATGGTAGTTTGACTGTTCCCATAGCCCAAACCCTGTAAACTTGGTCCCAGACTTCTTCATTTCGGCTGTCCTCTTGCCCAGGGACAGTTACCTGGGACAATTTCTCAACTCTCAGGAGTCTCAGTATCTGAATGGGGAATCTGATTTGTCTTTTTTTATTGTAAAATGCCACAAATGTAAAAGAAGGAAGTCAAAAAATAACATGATAAAAAATTGTGTAACAATCCCCAATCCTGACCAAAATTTAATATTTTGCCATTCTTGTTTTCAGATGTATTTTTGAGAAACTAAACATTACACATTCCCAGGGGACACCATCATGCTGAATTTGGGGGATGGAGATATTAAGCTCAAAGATTTTCAGAAAGATGTCACAAGTTATCTTGGTTGACTTAGAAACTGTCTGTATTAGACCTGGTGGTGGTCCAGTTTTCTAGATTTTCTGAGACTGACTCAGTTGTCATCCTAGGATAGTCATCCATCCACCCATTCGTTAATCCTTCTATCTATGATTGTCTTATCCATCTATCTGTTCACTAATTCATGCAATTCACTCATATCTTTTTATCAATCTAATGTCAACCTGTTCATAACTTTGTATTTATCTATTTTCAATCCATCCACCATTCATGGATCATCCAGCCACCTTATATCTCAACTCCATCACCCATTCCTCCAAATCAACAATCCAGTTATCGCCTGTCTGCTAGTTTTCACCCATCTATTCATGTATCCATTCAATTCAACTGTACTCCATGGATTGACCAACTCCATCCATCCCTCCATTGATCTATCCATCCATCCATGCTAAGTATGTAGGGGTGGGTGTTAGAGGTAGAGAAACAGACATGGCATGTACACAGTCCCTGCTCTCAAGGAACTATCCAAAGAGAAACACATTCACATACTTCACAGGTTGAGTATGGTGGCAGCACAGAGGGGAAGCATTCATTGTAGTCATCAGGGATGCTTCACAGAGAAGGCGGAGGAGCCAGATTTGAGACCAGACAGTGGAATTTGGGAGTTCATGCCCTTAACCCTGACTCCATCTTATCTTTCTTGAGAAATTCAGCTTTCAGATCATTGTGCCCATTTTAATAGAGGTAACAGAGACAGAGAAATTTTGTAATTGGCCCATGTCACAGTTCTGATTAGTCAGAGGCAACACTGTGGGACACAGAACCCACACCTGCGGGTCTAGAGTATCTTCTGCCATCCCTGCTCCCTGCCATCCTCACATATTTGGACCTGGGGACCTTTAGGATTGTTGGATGGCCATGGCAGTCTCTCATCACAGGGAAGCCCAGGAGGACAAACACCCAGATGACACAGCACCCAGGGCCATTGGGAACTATTCCCTTTGAGGGAGAAGAGTGTGAATTCCAAGCTCAGGAGTAGCCTGGACTCTCTCTTTGGACCTGAGGCTACTCCTGGATCCCGGGGCCGGCCTCTACCACTGGACTCTGCTTGTGTTTCCATGAGTTGAGTCCAATGTGGTCTTGGTGCTTAGGTCTTGGCTCAGGCTCTAAGTGACCAAAGTGTTCAAGGAATTAAAACACAACTGTTTTCTAACGCCAGGAAGGAGGCAAATATTCCAGCAATTCTGCATGTGGCATCAGAGGACCCAGCTTAAAAGGGAAGAGTTGAGTCTTTGGAAAAACCCATCCCTAAGATCCTGGAACATCCTTTTGAGTTTTTCTGAGATCTTGTGGAAGTGCTTCCGTGATTACGCATTGCCTCCAGTATGCACACATGCAGACACACAGACAAACACACACACACACACAGAGAAACACACAGAGAAACACATACAGACACACACACACAGAGACACACACAGACACCCACACACAAAGAGCCACACACAGACACACTTACACACACACACACTCCTGGCTAGTGGGACTTCAGTCCTTAATGGAGGGACCTACACTGGTTACATCCTGAGCACAGGTCAGATCTGGGAACTACAGTGCAACACTACAGTCACTGCAATCTTGGTGAACACACACCAAAGAGAAGCGTGGGGTAGCGTGAGTCTCAGTGAGCTTGCATGAGTCAGGGCTTTCTAATGGGAGATGAGGAAACTCTCACAAGTGCCTTGAACAGAAAAAGAAATGTGTTGCAATAACATCCTCGTGTAAACTGAAAATCTCAGGAGTTGATGGCTTCAGGCATGGCTGGATCCAGATGATCATAGGATATTATTGAGAATCTACCATTCTCTATCCTTCAGCTTTGCACATCTCTGTGTTGGCTTCACTCTTAGGCAGATATATCTCCTGGGAAGGTTAAAGACAACAGCACTCTAGACTTATGTCCTATCTGCTTAAAAACCCTCTTTCTAAACAATTCCTGCAAAAGTTTTGGGGTAAACTCTATTGGATTGACATGAGTGTATGCCCATCCCTGAACTAATATTCATGTTCAGGGAGATGGAGCACCGCAGGTCGCATATAGATATACGAATTCACGGAGTGATGCGGGAAGAACCTGACACCTCTGTTGCCCCACTCACCCAGATCAGTGTTCTCCTGGGAAGCCTCTCACCCACATCCTCTGCCTTTGTCTTCACAGAAATTCTTATCTCTGGACTTACAGGGAGACCCCAGAGAGGTAAGGACCTTTTGTTTCTGGATTACGGGTTTTGAGTCTTAGCACCTTTAAGCTCCAATTAACTGTGAGTGAAAGAATCATCTCTTGGGTAATTATAGTAACTCCTGCGTGTTTGTTGCTGAGGCCCAGAGAGGGGTAGTGACTCACCTGGGTAACACAGCCAGGAAGACTAGTGGCTGGCCTGGAACCTATTTTCCTGACTCCCAGTCCAGTGCTCCCAGGCATCACCTCTGTGTACCCTGGGCTCTGCCCACTCCCCTGCTTTTTTACATTTTCTACTCCCCAAAATGGCACTATGGAAGAAGGCTGAACCAGAATCTTCCACTCTCAGGAGGCAGAGATAACAGCGATGATTAGTCATGGAGGGAGGAAGCCTAAATCTCAGTCCAAGGACACTCGCCTCCTCCCAGCACACAGGAAACTCCAACAGTATTCTCCCAATCTCCTCACCCCCACCCCCACCCCCACCTCCCAGTGGGTTGACAGTTTCTGGTGACATCACCTCTGACGAATCTTACAATCCTGTCCTCTCTGCTGCCTCCCTGGAGATCACAGCACTCTCCTAAATGGTCATGGGCGGAGTACATAAGATTCATCCAGCAAAGATAATAAACACTTCCTATGTGCCAGGACTTGTTTAGGAGCTGGGGATATAGCAGTGAAAAAAGAAAGACTCCCTGCCCTCTTGGGACCTTCCATTACAGTGCAAGGACAGTGCAATAAAAAAGCAAATCAAGTATGTATTCTGTTTGATGGTGTGCAGCATTAGGGTGTAGAGTTTGCAGGTGGTTTCAATTTAAGTAGCAGGATCAGGGAATGGTTCAATGAGAAGATGGCATTTGAGCCAAGCTCTGGAGGAGGCAGGAAGCCAGCTGTCAGGAAACCTGGAGAAGCCTATTCCAGGCAGAGGGAACAGTCACTGCAAAGACCCTGACGGAAGTGGCCAGTCTGGCTGGAGAGGACTGAGAGTGGGGACAGACTGGCTTGAGGCTAAAGAGGTAATGGGCAGTGGGAGAGAGATCAATTAAAGTACTTGGATTTGGATTCAGAGCAAGATGGGAAGCCTTTGGAGGTTTTGAACAGAGGAGTCACATGATCTCAGATCTCACAAAGGTCTCTGTCTCTGGTGTTCAAATAGACTGTAGGAAAGGGGCAGAGTGGATGCAGTTGACCAGCTGGGCAGCCACTGCATTGCCATAATCCAGGCAAGGGCTCCTGGCTGCTTAGACAGGGCTGTGGCAGTGGGGATGGGAGGAGTGGTTGGAGTCTGGATATCTTTGAAGGAATAGCTGACAGGATTTGCTGATGGACAGGATGCAAGGGGTAAGAAAGGGGGAGGAGTGGAGGACACCCTGAGTTTTCTGACACAACAAGGTTGTGCCCACACAGGGCAGCCACTTGCAAACTCTAAGTGGACAACAATCACTTGTCATTGTTGCTGATGGCAGTCTTCCAGCATGGCTGTCACCCAACTGAGGTGCTCCTGTCTCTTGCCTCAACTTTTATCCTCTTCTACTTCACCTTCTCTCCCCATTTCCATGTCTCATGGTGCAGCCAGACCGGCCTTCCTTAACAGAATTAGAGCACATCACCCCCACTTCTTAAAAGCCTGACCTTCCTTATGAGACAAATCCCCTTTCCTCCATGGAGTTAGTCCTTCAAAACACACCTGCGTGCACACTGTGTGCCAGACTGTGCAGAAGGTAGGCTCTGCACCTGTCCCTCCCTCCAGACCCTGCCCCACAGCATTTCTCCAAGCCCAGAACTCTCGGTTGTTTCTGGAATTTACCCTGCACAGTGACACCTATGTCCTTTTGCTCATGCGGTTCCCACTGTTTAGAAATTCTCACTCCTTTCCTCACCTGTCAATACCATTCACTGCCCAGAGCCCACCGCAGGCAGGCAGCGTCTCCTCCACGTAGTCTGCCCTGCATCTTCCTTCCAGAGGGGCTGCTCCTCTTGCTGGCCTCCCACAGCAGCCCTGCCTGAACTGCACATCCTCTCAAGGAGGCTGGACTTGCACCCCAATCCTGTTCTGTGTCGTCAGCCATATTGGATTAGGATCTGATCTTGTCCAGCTAGGTCTGGTCCACTTTTCAGAACATCTCCCCCAGGCAGTCCGAACTAGCTCGTCATTCATTGGCTTTTGTAGAGCAGACCAAAAGTCCCAGAAGCCATAGGGTCTCAAAGGCTAGGAATTGTCCAGTTCCATCTGATATCCAGAAGGGAAATATAGCCCATGGGGCGTGGAACTGGGAAGATTCCACAGAGGACTGGTGTCTATGAGAGGGACCCACAGCAACCTTGCTAACAAGTAATACCTAACAGTTATTCAGCCTTTCCAGACACCAGGTGCTGTGCTAAGTATTTTACATGTGTTCAGCCATTTAATCCTCACAATAACTCACCTCTTAGATGAGAAAACTGAGGCCCAAAAAGATGAAACTCCCAGCCAGTAAGTAGCAGAGCCAGGCTTCAGATGCAGTTAATCTGGTTTCAAAGTCCATGCTCTATCTTAGCAACTACACCATTGTGACTAAATATGAAATATAACTGTACCCAGAACCAGCTGCCCTGATGGCAACACATGAATCGGGCTCTCTCTAATCTGTGACCATATAAAAATTATTCATCAAAGGTAAAACCTAAAATTAAGACATGGATCAATATACTGTGAGTTAATCACTGATTCTTTTACTCATGGTTTTCTCTCTAGTAGGGAATCATGTCCTAGTCTAGGCTCCTTGAGTGACGAGGGTTCGGTACCTCCTCAAAGCCACCCGTGTATCAATAACAGCTCTTGTTTAAATACAGATAGATAGCATAATCTCTTTCTCATTAATCATGGATTCTGTGTTTATAAATTCACCTGCTTGCTAAAATGTCCTTATAACCCCCAAATCGATACTGGTGGCACTTTCATGGTCACACACAGGCAGGTACAGAGCAGGGGAAGCTGGATTTGCATGATGGGCACGTTCCATCTGAGATCCGGCAAGGCAACCTCTGTCTTCTTGTTTTATCTCTGATGTTTACAAGTGTCCTCTTCGCGGTCTATTTAGTGCCGTGTGTTCTACGTTTTTGTGCTTTTTGTGGTGATGTCACTGTTTAGAGCGATCCCAAGAGTAGCGCTGCTGTCTGGCGTTCCTGAGCTATACAGGCTGTGCTGTGCCTTACAGGGAAGGTGCCTGTGTGAGACAAGCTTGGATGAGGCAGGAGCTGCAGTGCTGCTGGCCGTGCATTTGGTGTTGAAAAATCCACATAATAGCACATTTAGAAAAAGGAGAAGGAAATTGGCCGATTCATACATGAGGCTGTGATGGAAAGGGCTAAAGTAACACCTATTGTGTGGGATGGAGCCGTGGAAGTCTCTTTCAACAGAAACCCACACATAAAAGAAGGTTGATGAAAATGTTGTGGCCAGAGGTTTGCAAAAACCTAACCCAGTATTTCCCCCTTGAGCGATGACCCTGTATTCTCTAATTCAGCACTCATGGGGGCTTTATCAGAAGCAACTGCCAGGACTACCGAAAATCAACTGTGGACACACAGAGGGAAATGCATGCACTTCAAATTGAAATATATAGACATGTAATTTTACATAGATAATACATGTATTCCAATCTGAGTGAAGATTTCTTCCTCTCCTCATCACCTGACCAGTGTCAGCCTCTGCCTGAAGTTCTACCCCTGAGTCACGGAGACCTACCCCCCTAAGTTAGGATCCTGAGCATGTGCAGCCATGGCCCATGGCCATGCCGGTCTATGGTACTGGTCTCACCCTCAGACAGGCAGAGTTGGGGACATGGGTGTGACTAGGGAGGGAATCACAGGCGCTGCACTGCTCTCTCCCCAGAGTGAACCCCTTCTGGGCACTGTGATTGATGGGATGCTGCTGCTGAAAACACCTGAAGAGCTTCAAGCTGAAAGGAATTTCCACACTGTCCCCTACATGGTCGGAATTAACAAGCAGGAGTTTGGCTGGTTGATTCCAATGGTGAGAAGGCACACGTCTCTTGGAGGGACTGAACCACCCCCATCAGCCCTCCTGTCTCTGGTCCCAGGAATGCTTCCCTCTCCGAGCCACACTCTGAGTCCTGGGCAGCTGTTCCCTTCAGCAGGAGTTAACATTTCCATGGAAATCTTCTCCAGGAGGGCACAGTTGTCACCGGGGTATCAGGGCCCCGGGATTCCCTCTCCCCAGACTCTCCTATTGTCTTCCTATTGAAGAATCCTGAAGTGTCTGTGCTGGGAGGGCCAGTAGAGAAAATAACTGTGCAGATGGGAAAACTGAGGGGGCCTAGAAGGGGGAAGGAGTTGAGGAGTCCGGAGAAGCAGTCGGGGGCTTCCTGGCTTCCCACCTCTGGCTGGGTGTGCGTAGTTCCCCTGAAAATCACTCATGCTCTTCATCACCTCATTGAAAATATCCAAAGAAAGTGGCTTCTTCTTGAGTTACCATTGACTTCTAGGGAACAGCAGACATCAGGGTCTACTAAGAGAGTGGATGGTCAGAGGAAGATGAGGATGGAAAAGCTACCTAATCGGGTGCTATGCTCAATACCTGGTAACAAAATAATCCATACAGCAAACTCCAGAGACCCAAATTACCCATGATCAAACCTGCACAGGTACCCCCAAACCTAAAATAAAAGTTGGAAACAGATAAATGGAAAAAGTAATTGAGTTCTAAAAGTAAAGAAGCGTTCTCCTTCCAGTTGAAGATAAACAAAACTGACCCTTGTTAAAGCAGTAGGACAGATTTATTCAGTAATATGATTGCAGTAGGGGAAATAGTCCAGCGTGGACTGGACTCACATCCCCGAAACAAAAGCCTGATGATGTTTCATAGGCCAGGTGTGCCAAGGGAAACACGCTGTGGTCTATGGGGAGAGGCTTGGTTCATGTGACTAGACCGCCTGGATGTCTTCATCCTGGCTCACCTGGGGCAGAAACAAACTCCTCTTATCTTTAGGACAGGAAGCCATGCATTAGACCGCAGGAAGAACCCACTGAAGTCAGGCTCTACTCTTTCCACAGGGACTGGGAAGATCAGGAGTGAGCTCCCTGAATGTTTGCATTGCAAAGAGAAGGCTCTCAGGTCCTCAAGGAAATGGGGTTGGGTGGTAGATTCACATCCCAAAGGGCAGAGAAACTGTTTATCATTGCAGGCTTCTAAAGTAACTGCTCTAGTTGGGTTCGGGGACCTGGCTGCTTCTCTCCAGGTTTTGGCTGGAGCAGAGTAAATTGTCCTGGTAAGGTTGAGCCTTCCCAGGCAGGTATGTTAAGGATACTGGGGTCATTCTAGGGACACAGCCTTAAGCTGCTAGAAGCAATGCTAGAGATTGGCCGAGTCCCTGAGTGCAGAGGTTTGGGAAGAGTTGTTATGTGAGTAGAGATGTGCAGTTCGCCCCTCAGAAGGATTTCAGAGGTTATACCAAAGACCAAAGCCACGAAGACAGGATCTAAGAATTTCAGTGTCATCTGTGACAGGTGGGGGTACTTGGGAGATCTACATCCTCTTCCCCAGAGCCCTCTATTCCACACTGGCCTGGCAGACACCTTGCGTCTCCATGTCACTGACCACTGTAGGGATCCCAGCCACAGACACACACACACACACGCGCGCGCACACACACACACACACTGCAAAACACTGTCACAGCTTCTCTGAAATTTTGTTTTTGTTTTTTTTTTTTTTTGGAAACTTTGCAATGCTTGAGTTTCTGGATATAAGCCCATTTGATTCATTGATTTCACCCATTTCAGTAAAGACCCATGCCCTTAAAAGCCCCCATAATTAGAGGACTTTCAGACTGCATTGGTTTGGTTGGTTGGTCAGTTTGTTTCTTATCATTAATTCCCAATGATTCATAAATGCTGAACTTTTTTTTTTTTTTTTTTTTTTTGCAGTTGATGAGCTATCCACTCTCCGAAGGGAAACTGGACCAGAAGACAGCCATGTCACTCTTATGGAAGTCCTATCCCCTTGTTGTAAGAGTCTAGGAATCATGGGAATTGGCTGAGACCAAGAGAGGGACAAGGACTTGCCCAAATCATGGAGCAATTAAATGGCAGAATGAAGACTGGGGCCTCAGGGTTTCCCCCATCTTTCCACCTTTCCCACTTCACTTTCCACCCTAGCGGGGAGTTGCACAGGGCTTATGGGGTTCACCATTGAGGCAGGACTTTCTGGTGGGCTGGAGAAGCTGCATTGCTCACCAGGGGCTGGTGGTCACTTTTTGATCTATTTCAGTGCATTGCTGAGGAACTGATTCCAGAAGCCACTGAGAAATACTTAGGAGGAACAGACGACCCTGTCAAAAAGAAAGACCTGTTCCTGGACTTGATAGCAGATGTGATGTTTGGTGTCCCATCTGTGATTGTGGCCCGGAACCACAGAGGTGAGTCCCAGAGGTCGAACGGGAGGGACACAAACCCCACGAGCTTCTGTATCTGACCCACCTACCTCCCAGCATAGACAGACATGGAAACAGCTGAGGGTCAGGCCTCAAAGGCTGATTCCATATGGCATGGGATGAGGTGCTGTCTTATTTTGGTTTATGCCAGCAGAAGACTGTGAGAAAAAGAAATCCAGAGGCAAGTGGTTTTTTTAAGGTGATGATCCCAGATAACAGCAGTAGGGAGGTGGGGAAGTGAGAGAGGAAAGAGATGGAATCCAATCCAAGATGCGTTGTCAAGGGAGTATCCACTGTGGACAACTGGAGCGGGGAAACTCAAGGAAACACCGAGAATACAGGGCTCAGGTGCATCCCATCTGAGTGGCAAGGGAGCCGGGTATTTATTCACCAGCTTCTACTTGTCATTGGTTGAAGGCTCTTGCAAGGAGTTGTTTATTCCCTGTGACTTCGACCTGCTGCACACAAGGGCAGAGTAGTCTCTTGTGACCAGACAAAGGCCTCAGGCTGGGAGCTGCAGATGCTGGAGGTGGAAGTCAGGCTGGCATGCCCAGGAAGAGGGGATATAGGTGAGACCCTGACAGCATCTGCTGCAAAGGCTCCATGCCTGGAGTTATTGTGGGACATAGGGCTGCTGTAGGACAAATATTGAAAGATGAGTCATGGAAGGGTTTTAAGGTCTGAGCCGGCTGCAAACAAGTTTGTTAAGTATTGGAGCTGGATAAAAAGTGGGAGCCCTGCATGGGATCCAGAGGATTGTCCAGGACCAAGAAGGCCAGAGAGAGGAGCCAGTGTGGGTGTGGGGGAGGTGGTCTGTAGAATGGCAATGTCTGAGGCTGGCTTTTATTCATCTCAGTGCGTGCAGTAGCATGCAAGCACAGGGCAAGGGCAGGGTCTATGCAGGACCTTCTACCACTGACCCAAGGCTGTGTGGGTGGGGCGTGAGGTTAGGGATGCTTGGGCTCACCTAGAGAGGAGTGTCTGTTCCTGCCTGCCAGCTAGAGGAGGTTCACAGGATTCTTTTTCTTCCAGCTCTCATTCGCCTAGTCTGTAAGCTAGGAAATGTCCTCTCTCTAACCATGCTGGAAGGGTTTTTAAATTTAGAACTTCATAAGCATGATAAAAACTAGCTAACGCTTAACTAGCAGGTGCTCTGACACACCTTTGCACAGGAAGGGACAGGTGCTCATAACCCTCATTTCTTCACAGGGTCCTGATAAAAACCTTTAACCAAGACCACTGGAGTTGAATCTGTTCTTTCTTAAACTTGCCCTTGCCCTATGCTCTACGTCTGATCTATATATAGAGTTCCCATCTCCATTTTCTGATGGTTTGAGCAATACTGAACTTATGTTTTTCATCTGGTTTCCCATGACTTTAAGTTCAGGGTTTTTTTTTTTTGCCAGGACTACACAGATTTTATCTACTTTCACTTATTGTTGTCTCACTCTTTTTGATAAAATAACATTTCTGAATATAAAATTAATATGTTAAATTATAGAAAGTTTCAAAAATATGGAAACACAAAAAGAAGAAACTAGGTATCACTCATATTTCCACTACCTGGAGGCAAGTGCTATAAATTTTTTGTGTTTTCGTCTAAAGATTTTCCATGTCCTATATAGTTTAAAAATCAATTTTATATTTTGCTTTTGTTCATAGAACACTATGTTGTGAGGATTTTCTCAATGTTGATACAAACTCATCAAAGCATTCCTTATTCCATCAAATGGCTGCATTAAATAGACTTTAATATTCCTATCCTATTAGACATTTAGCCTGGCTGCTCATATTCTGATGCTACAATAATACTGAGCTCAGCCTAATGTTTATAAGTCTCTAACCACATGTCTAATAATTTTCTTAGGATTATTTTTAGAACTGAATAACTAGGCAGGACCATAGGAACGTTTTAGAACTCTGAGCAAATATTGCAAAATTGCATTCCATTGCATAAGAAAATGGATTTCTTTTTTTTTTTTTTTTTTTTTTTTTGGGATGGAGTCTCGCTCTGTCACCCAGGCTGAGAGCAGTGGCATGGTCTCGGCTCACTACCAGCTCTGCCTCCCGGGTTCACGCCATTCTCTTGCCTCAGCCTCCCGAGTAGCTGCCTGCCACCACGCTCGGTTAATTTTTTGTATTTTTAGTAGAGACGGGGGTTCTCCATGTTACCCAGGATGGTCTCGATCTCCGGACCTTGTGATCCGCCCACCTCAGCCTCCCAAAGTGCTGGGATTACAGGCGTGAGCCACCACACCCAGCCAATAATGTGGATTCTCTTTCTCATTTGGGATGCTAAGGTTAAAAATTAACATAACGCTGCCAGTTTCATAAACCTTCCCCACCAATAAGAAGCACATCAGCTAGCATAACACTGCCAGTTTCATAAGCCTTCCCCACCAACAAGAAGCACATCAGCCTGTTTTAATCTGCATGTCCTCCATGACTAGCCCTCTCATTGTCTCTGCTTCTCTTATTATGTCTAATTGTCATTACCCAAATCTGTGCGCTACTTTCCTCTGAAGACTTGTGTTGTGATAGTAAGAATTGTATAAATATCAATGGCTTTAGCCAAAGAGTTTTACAAAGTACGTTTTGGGCAGCATGCTGCCTGTAATAAGTT
Source organism: Gorilla gorilla gorilla (assembly GCF_029281585.2). Classification (NCBI taxonomy): domain Eukaryota; kingdom Metazoa; phylum Chordata; class Mammalia; order Primates; family Hominidae; genus Gorilla; species Gorilla gorilla. The sequence goes on along the minus strand of NC_073242.2, from coordinate 84,927,218 downwards.
CTATCATTCACAAAAGCTCTTTCTTCTATGGTTGGCTCTGAGTTTCTTTGGAAAATGTTCGAGGGGCAAAGGCAAGGTCAAACCCTCCTTTTAGCAAGTTTTGTTTGACCTTGAAGCAGCCATTTAACAGGTGGATTACGGAGCCACAGAAGGATGGCATCTTCCCAGGTGCGCTTCCTGCTGAGCCGAGGGTGCAGCGCAGGAGGCTGACAAAGATGAGTGAATAGATTACTCTTCATTCTCACATTGAAATGACATGTGCGGGTGGGGCGTGAGGTTAGGGATGCGGGAGCTCCCGTTGTTAAATCCTTTTGTGAACGAATTTTTAATGATGTTAAGAAATGATGGCTGGAGGTGGTGGCTCTTGCCAACACTCTCAGCATTTTGGGAGGCTGAGGTGGGAGGATTATGAGAGCCTAGGATTTCAAGATCAGCCTAGGCAACATAGTGAGACCCTGTCTCTACAAAACAATTTAAAAGGGAAATGATTATAGTGTACTACAAAATACCATATATAATATCATCCCAAGTTAAATACATAAAAGAGAGATATGCTAAAATAAAAAAGAAGCATTCTCTGAGTGGTAGAGTTATGAGTGATACTTCAAATTTGATTGTTAAAATTGGTTTTTAAATTATATAGGATATGGGAAAATTTTAGAAGGAAATACAAAAAATGCATGGCCCTTGCCTCAGGTAGTGGAATTATGAGTGATATCTAGTTTTGCTTTATGCGTTTCCATATTTTTGTTTCTTCTAATTATTCCTAATTGTTTTTATTTTCCAAATTTCTTACTGTACCCAAAGGGGAGGACATTGTAAATTTTCTCCACCAGCCTGGCATTGCCCTGACTCTTTCCGTCTTAGTGTCACTTCTCAGTGGGTATCATGACCAGTGCAAAGTGCTGAGGCACAGGGCCAGGCGGCCCACGAGGTAGCCCTGAAGGGGCAGCGATCTGTGGCTCCAATGAGCCAATCATTGGGAAACTGGCATCTTCTTGGGGCTGGGACAGGAGAGCTTTGTTGGTGGGAGAGGAGGGCAGAGCCGAAGGAGAGAGGGCAGGGGAGAGGCAAGGTCACCCTTGCTCAGCGCCTTCTTTTCTCTGCCAGGGCTTTACTGCCTTAACACCCTAACACTCCCAGGCCAGGCAGGCAGCAAGACACATGGGGACAGTGAGCTATAAAGCAAGTGAGTGCCGCAGGTTCCTGAGACACAAGAGGCAGATTGTTCCCTCTCTGCATATGTTTGTATTTAAATAGCCTCATGTTCAGACAAGCAACTTGGATTTGCTTCAGTCTTCTCAGGATGGGTGAGAAAAACACTGGAAATGCTCAAAACGAGGCAGAACAGAAGACACCTGTCATGGTGGAGATGGCATCCAAGTGAATGAACGCGAGTCTGTTATCAATGAATTATATCCGGTGTAACCAGATGCAGAGAGATTGTCTTGTGTGAGAATGCACCAGCAGGCAAAGGGGTTTACGAGGCAGAGTCAGGGTCCCTGCACCGGCAGCTATTTTAAATGAATTGACCCAGGGTTTCCACATTCATTCATTAAACATTTGTTCATTGAACAAATATTTGGCTCTAATTCCGCTTCCACCTCAGACAGCTATGCAGCCCGGAGCACATCACTGAGCTTTCCTGAGACTCTGTTTCTCTACTGTGCTGACAGCCAGAGGTTTCCTGCAGAGCTGGAGACCTTGGTAGCCTCCAGGTGTGTGTCTGGCAACATGAACTGTGCATGAATCCTTGTCTTCTCAGATGCTGGAGCACCCACCTACATGTATGAGTTTCAGTACCGTCCAAGCTTCTCATCAGACATGAAACCCAAGACGGTGATAGGAGACCACGGGGATGAGCTCTTCTCCGTCTTTGGGGCCCCATTTTTAAAAGGTAATGCTCCTTCCTGTCTGTGAGCTAGGAGTTAGAGACTTGGGTTCCAGTCTTGGTGTGGTGGCCTTCAGCAATTTTGTCCTCTCCTGGTCTTAGTTTCCTGATTCTCTATAACAGGGTTGAATGTCACTGGGTTGTCCGCCGGCTTCCTCCAACTCTAACACATGTGAGGAGGGATGTGTATTCATGTGCCCTCTGCACAGACACTCAGAATCCCGCTCTGTGACATCAAGACAGGTGGTGGTGGGGGTCTCCTGCAGGATTCACTATGACAGGGTTGAATGTCACTGGGCTGTTCCCCGGCTTCCTCCCGCTCTAACACACCTGAGGGAGGATGTGTATCATGTACCCTCTGCCACAGACACTCAGAATCCTGGGCTGTGTCATCAACAAGATAGACGGTGGGACACATGCGGGGCCCTGCTCTAGGTTGAGAAGCCACCAATCAATTTCCCTCTCCCAGGAGCGCTGAGACAGTGAGTGAGGGTGAGGTTAGAATTGGTGTTAACCCTAAGTCAGGTCTAATGTGTGCCTGTTTGTCTTTCTGTCTGTCTCTAACAAAAACTCATAAACCTTTCCACTTAGTACATTTAATAATTGTTGATTTAGAATTCACAGGATGTATGAATTTGGAACAGGAGAAGAGAATATTTTTTATATGGTTTATAGTCAGCAAGGTGGCCATCCCACAGGCTGGGAAGGTGCCTCTGGCCAAGCCCAGAAACGGGCTCATTGGAGGAGGGGTTGGGTAGGAGCTTTATGTGAACGGATTGGCTAAACATACATGTTCAACAGGTTACAGGGGGAGCAATGGATATTCATGAAGACAGTCCTGACACATGTGTATTAAACAAACATGTATGTAACATGGCCCATGTTCACCTGGTGGTGGACACCTAATATTTAAATGTATTACAATTACGGCCTGTAAGTCCAAAGGTCTTCTCAGGACACGAAGCCCAGCAAGTGAGCAGCCTCTGTACACCGGCCAGGTCCAGTCCATGGCTGGTGATGTTCTTATCTGGAGAAAGTTACTGAAATCAGTCTCTTATGCAATCAAAGCCGTAGTTAAGTCTGGCAAGTCAGGGTTCTGTTTGTCTGCGTATCCCAGCTGCAGCCGTTGTTATTGTTTTCATTTTGCTTAACTCCAGGCCAGTGCTGGTTTAGCTGCTAGAGAAAGAGAAGCACCTCGTGGCAGTGAGAACAAAGTGGATTCTTTAAGGGTAGAGATGCAGGCCTGAACCCTTGCCCGACGTGGCCTTAGGTCTCTTTTTTAATTTGGTGTCTTATTGCCACAAAGAGTGTGTTCTGTCAGAATGATGACCTTTATTTTATTGCTGATGCTGGTCCGGTGGTGTCTAAACCACAAAAAGGGGGGAGTATTATGATGCGTGTCTGACCTCCTGTCCGTTCCCAGGCAGGAACAGAGTTGAAGGTTTTTCGAGGCTCCCCTTAGCCCAGAGAGGGTCTGTTCAGTCAGTTGGGGGTGTCAGGATTTTATTTTTAGTTTACATTATACAATATTTAAAAAAATCCTTTCACAGTGTCTTCTAAGTCTTAACTCTCAGCAGTTACAGATCAGATGGGACTCACCCCATGGCTGCTCAGAACGCACCAGTGCCTCTGGGCATCTCACTGTGCATGCCTAGGCGCCTTGCGGCTCTGTTGTTTTTCAGAATGTGAATTGTGGGTGTGTGCTGGGGAGGGAGAAAAGACCCAAGAGAGAGCAACCCTGGAAAGTGGGGTTGCTGTAGAGGAAACCCTGGGGTGGGGCATTTCCTGTGACCCTGAGCGGGGCGGAGGCAGGCGAGGGTCACAGGAGACAAAGGCAGCCAGCCAATGGAATGACGCATGCCCATTGCTGAGCCCTAGGTCAGATATGCTGAAAGGTAAAGTGCACACAAATCCACCACGATCTTCTGAAAGTGCAGACTTCAGCTCAGTGGGTGTGGGGCATGCGCCAAGACTATGTTTCCAGCAGACTCGCATGTGATGTTGACACTGCAGGTCCACGGACCACACTTTGAGTAACAAAGGCTTTTTTTCTTCTTCCCCACAGAGGGTGCCTCAGAAGAGGAGATCAGACTTAGCAAGATGGTGATGAAATTCTGGGCCAACTTTGCTCGCAATGGGTGAGGCTGGTGGCAAAGACAGAGCACGGCTGGTGAGGGTGGGGGGCGGGGCATGCCTATTGGGAAGGGGCAGCTTCTAAGGTTCTAGTGATCAAACTTCTGACCCTGTGACCATAGCACTCTGATAATGAGAGCTCTCTGCAAATGGAGAGGCCGCCCCTGGAGATAGTGAGCTCTCCATCTCTGGAGGTATACAAGCCTCTTGACAGAGATAACTTGGGCATCCTCACACATCTCTGAAGATTGTTGGGAACACACAGCAGCTTTGGGGCAATTCTAATTGATTCTGTTTCCAGAAACCCCAATGGGGAAGGGCTGCCCCACTGGCCAGAGTACAACCAGAAGGAAGGGTACCTGCAGATTGGTGCTAACACCCAGACAGCCCAGAAGCTGAAGGACAAGGAAGTAGCTTTCTGGACCAACCTCTTTGCCAAGAAGGCAGTGGAGAAGCCACCCCAGACAGAACACATAGAGCTGTGAATGAAGATCCAGCCGGCCTTGGGAGCCTGGAGGAGCAAAGATGGGGTCTTTTGCGAAAGGGATTGCAGGTTCAGAAGGCATCTTACCATGGCTGGGGAATTGTCTGGTGGTGGGGGGCAGGGGACAGAGGCCATGAAGGAGCAAGTTTTGTATTTGTGACCTCAGCTTTGGGAATAAAGGATCTTTTGAAGGCCAAATTGGTGCTTGTGTCTTGTACTGGAGATTAATACTTTGTCCTCAGAGGCAGAACGATGATGAAAGAGGCAATGTGAGAAGGAAGGTGGCTTTGCTGGGGATGACCTGGTCTCAGGATGAGCAGAGTCCAGAGGGCTGGGTCATGGACGGTGCTCAGGGGAGCTCTGGGCCTGATGCACCTTTCTGGGCCCCCAACAATTTCCAACAATACGAGTTGGGATGGCCAGAGTGCAGGATCCCTACCCTCTATTTGGAGTTGCCCATGGAAATGGAAGTGGCCCAGGCTGAGAATGAGTCTGGATCAGGGAAGAGGGAGACGTGCTGAGGTGATCCCGTGGCACTGTTGCATGGCACTTACTGACCGTTGCACAGGCCTGCAACACCTTTCTGAGTATGTACACTAGCCTCCCATACCCCTCCATGAGGTTGTCTCTTCCAACAACTGGTCGAAACTCCTTCTGTAGCCTGGACCACTTCTGGTGTGGGCAGTGACCACCTTGGAGGTGGTCCATTCTTCTCCAGAGGGTCATCCTAAACTGTGTCTTTCAGAATCCCATGGGTGATTTCTGGATTCTGTTAGTATGTAGAAAGCTCTAAAGCATGTCATTCCCACCTTATCAGCAAGAGGAAGCCGGATTGTCCTCAAAATCATAACTTTTCCTGCACCAAAGAGCTGAAGTTGCAAGGCACATGGTTCCCTCGAAATCGAAGGGAAGACAAGCCCCTGGGGGAGTGGTGAGATGTGAACACTGGCTTACTTCTCACCTGCAGGCAGGAGACGGCATGACCATAATGAGCAGAAATACTCTATGAATTTTATTCAGTGCTGAAGGCCAAGGGTGGGCCACTGTGAGAGTATAAAACCTCTGGGAACCATGGACCCATGGGGAGTTGACTCCCATCACAGACTCTACTCCATGGGTATTTATCAGGGCCCATGAGAAAGATTGGGGTAGACAGTAAGACTGGAGAAAGTCTGCCTTCAGGAATGCAGGCATGAGCCCTGCTGACACCCTTCACCCCTAAAGAACAAAATCCTTCAATCATTGCAGAATGGCCAGGAAATCTTGTCCTCCTCAAGGTACTGGTAGAGACATATTGAGGTTGAAGATAAGGAGCCTTTTAAAACTCTATACCCCTTGGAGAGGGACAGGGAGTCATCTTGGGCCCAGATTATCGGTCTTTTACTGCTGGGGATGGTCAGTATCTCTGACAAACCTCCATCTCCAACAGCAAGAAATGAAGGTCCTGCCTAAGGTTGAGGCTGGACCACGACAAGAGCAGGCACTCCTGGTTGCTACCATGGAGCTAGCAAGTCCCAGGTAACAGAAATCTGCTGCTGGGAGAGAGAGCAAAGCATGCAGATCAACCCTCTTGTAAAAGCAGGTGCACAGGACAGGCCTAAAGCTGAGAGTGGAACAAGATTAGGAACGATTAGGAAAATCGTTCAGAAAACCGGCCTTTACACAAGCACACCAGAACCAGCACAAGGTAGCACTGGAAGCATTTGAAGCAGATGGTGCATTGATGATAGCCATAGCAACAACAAAACCATTCCCCGATCACCGCACTCGAAATGCACACACACACACACACACACACACACACACACACGCATGTACACACAAAATCAGTCTAGCAGCAGAAGAAAAGATATGTCCATTTCCTGTCACGGATACTACTTACTTCAGTTTCAACTCACTTACCCATGATGTCAAGTATTGAATTCAAAATTGCAAACCTTATAAAGGAAGCAACACCTATGAACAAGAGACAAAGCAGTTGAGCACAGTGGTGCATGCCTGTAGTCCCAGCTACTTAGGAGGTTGATGCAGGAGGATTGCTTGAACCTGTGAGTTCAAGGCTGTAGTGCACTGTAATTGCACCTATGAATAACCACCTGCACTCTAGTCATGGTATTATGGTGAAATAGCATCGCTTAGAGTGAGAGAGAGAGAGAGAGACAGACAGACAAATCAATCAACAGAACCAGATTCAGAGATAACCTAGGTGTTAGACTAACAGACTGGGAATTTAAAATAACTATATGGAATACTTCCATGAACAGATGGCTAGTTTCAGCAGAGAGGTAGAAACTATGAGAAAGAAGCAAATACAAATGTTAGAAATGAAAAAAAAAATAGTAACAGAAATTAGAAATGCCTCTAATGGATTCATCAGTAGATCTGACACAGCTGACGAATGAATGAGTGTAGCAGAAGACAGGCCAATATAAATTACCCAACTTAAAATGAAGAAAATCAGTGAAAAAAAAACAAAACAGGGAATCAAAGAACTGTCAGATAATATCTAATGGTCCAACATATGCATAACTGGAATCCCAGAAAGAGAAGACAAAGCAGGCAGAAGAAAATATTTGAAGAGATAATGGCTGAGAATTTTCCAAAAGTAATGAAAAACATCAAGGCATAGGTCCAAGAGCCTGGAAAACCCCAAGCAGGATTCAACAACAACAGCAACAACAGCAACAACAACATACACATTTAGACACACACTGAGAAAATATTGAAGGCAGCCAGAGGAAAAAGACATTGCATACAAAGAAAGGGATTAGAGCAGATTTTTCATTGGAAACTATGCAAGCCAAAAAATAATGGAGTGACACCTTTAAAGTATTCAAACGAAAAAAATCTTTGCAGAATTCTATATCCAGCAAAAACACTGTTCAAAAAATACAGGGAAAAATGTTTTCAGATGAACAATAGAGAGAATTTATAATTACATACTTCTGCTACCAAAAATGTAAAAGGAAATTCTCTATGCAGAAGGTATATGATACAGGATAAAAACTTTGATATTTATCAAAGAAGTGAAGCTCTACATATAGCTTTAAAATAAAGGTAATGTAGGCTATTTTTCCTATATTTAATTACTGTTTAAAACAAAAATAGCACCAATGAACTGTGGATTTAGAGCATACGTAAGAATAAAATATACAACAAAAATAACATGAAAGATGAGAGACAGGTATTTGAAGCACACTTTTGTAAGATTCTTACACTCTGTGTAATTGGTATTGTCTGAAGGTATAAGGTGACTAATGTATATTGTATGTATATTGTATACCCAGGAAAACCAATAAATAATTTTAAAAGGAGACATGAATAATAACACAATAGAGGAGATAACATGAAATCATAAATACTCGCTACACGAGCAAGCAGACAGAAGAAGAAGAACAAAGACACAGGAACAAATGAAAAAGTACTGCAGAAGTGACAGATTTTAATCCAACCGTATCAATAATTATACCACACAAAAATGATGTAAACACACCAATTAAAAATGATTTTCAGATTGGATTAAAAAAAACACAAAACGCAACCTAATGCTGCGTCGTAGTTAGTCCAAATTCACGTTTCAATGTTTGACTCCTGGTGGCTTTTAAGCCTCAGCCTTCTCTTGTCTCCTCTTGCTGACACCTGGAAAGCTGATAAGAAAGCCTGGGTGCTTCCTCCTTTGTTGCTGGAGGAAAATTCAAAGCTTACCGTGAGAAAGCTGACCACGGCCCCAGTGCGGAATCCTCATACCACACCTGGTCGTCCTGTCCAGGACAGCGTCCCAGAGCTCCTTGAGCCTCAGCGGGGGGAGGAAACAGCATATTTTTTCCTTCTGGTCCAGAGAGAGGGGAGACGCTACAGAGCAGGGGTCGGTAAGCTGCAGCCCACAGGCCAGACCTGTCAGACCGTGGGATCCTTGGGTCAGGACCAAGGTCAAACTCGTTTTGGGGCTCCCCAAGAAGTGCTGGGCAATGCAACCTGGTGGATGGACTGAGAGCTGCCCAGCAGATGGATCTGTACCCAGGGAAGTGCACATTGGCCTTTGGTGAACAGTCCATGGTACCCTTGAACTCTATAATAATAGCAGTAATAGGCCGGACATGGTGACTCCCACCCGTAATCCCAGCACTTTGGGAGGCCGAGGTGGGCGGATCACCTGAGGTTAGGAGTTGGAGACCAGCCTGGCCAACACGGTGAAATCCCATGTCTACAAAAAAATACAAAAATTAGCTGGACATGGTGGCGGGTGCCTGTAATCCCAGCTAGTTGGGAGGCTGAGGCAGGAGAATCGCTTGAACCCGGGAGGTGGAGGTGGCAGTGAGCCAAGATCGTGCTACTGCACTCCAGCCTGGGCAACAAGAGTGAAACGCCGTCATAAAAGAAAGAAGAAAGAAAGAAGGAAAGAAGGAAAGAAAGAAAGAAAGAGAACGAAAGAAAGAAGGAAAGAAGGAAAGAAAGAAAGAAAGAAGGAAAGAAAGAAAGAAAGAAAGAAAGAATAATAGCAGTAATAGAAATAAGTAAAACTCACTGCATAGTTATTATGTGTTGAATTATAAAATACTCTTCAAATTAACTCAGAGAGTCTTCACAGAAACTCTACAAGCAGTTCACTTGGTATCAACCACGTGAACATCACCATGAGGCCCAAGAAAACTGGGCTTTCTCTCTCTCTCTTTCTTTCTTTCTTTCTTTCTTTCTTTCTTTCTTTCTTTCTTTCTTTCTTTCTTTCCTTCTTTCCTTCTTTCTTTCGTTCTCTTTCTTTCCTTCTTTCTTTCTTTCTTTCTTTCTTTCCTTCTTTCCTTCTTTCTTTCGTTCTCTTTCTTTCTTTCTTTCCTTCTTTCCTTCTTTCTTTCTTCTTTCTTTTATGACGGCGTTTCACTCTTGTTGCCCAGGCTGGAGTGCAGTAGCACGATCTTGGCTCACTGCCACCTCCACCTCCCGGGTTCAAGCGATTCTCCTGCCTCAGCCTCCCAACTAGCTGGGATTACAGGCACCCGCCACCATGTCCAGCTAATTTTTGTATTTTTTTGTAGACATGGGATTTCACCGTGTTGGCCAGGCTGGTCTCCAACTCCTAACCTCAGGTGATCCGCCCACCTCGGCCTCCCAAAGTGCTGGGATTACGGGTGGGAGTCACCATGTCCGGCCTATTACTGCTATTATTATAGAGTTCAAGGGTACCATGGACTGTTCACCAAAGGCCAATGTGCACTTCCCTGGGTACAGATCCATCTGCTGGGCAGCTCTCAGTCCATCCACCAGGTTGCATTGCCCAGCACTTCTTGGGGAGCCCCAAAACGAGTTTGACCTTGGTCCTGACCCAAGGATCCCACGGTCTGACAGGTCTGGCCTGTGGGCTGCAGCTTACCGACCCCTGCTCTGTAGCGTCTCCCCTCTCTCTGGACCAGAAGGAAAAAATATGCTGTTTCCTCCCCCCGCTGAGGCTCAAGGAGCTCTGGGACGCTGTCCTGGACAGGACGACCAGGTGTGGTATGAGGATTCCGCACTGGGGCCGTGGTCAGCTTTCTCACGGTAAGCTTTGAATTTTCCTCCAGCAACAAAGGAGGAAGCACCCAGGCTTTCTTATCAGCTTTCCAGGTGTCAGCAAGAGGAGACAAGAGAAGGCTGAGGCTTAAAAGCCACCAGGAGTCAAACATTGAAACGTGAATTTGGACTAACTACGACGCAGCATTAGGTTGCGTTTTGTGTTTTTTTTAATCCAATCTGAAAATCATTTTTAATTGGTGTGTTTACATCATTTTTGTGTGGTATAATTATTGATACGGTTGGATTAAAATCTGTCACTTCTGCAGTACTTTTTCATTTGTTCCTGTGTCTTTGTTCTTCTTCTTCTGTCTGCTTGCTCGTGTAGCGAGTATTTATGATTTCATGTTATCTCCTCTATTGTGTTATTATTCATGTCTCCTTTTAAAATTATTTATTGGTTTTCCTGGGTATACAATATACATACAATATACATTAGTCACCTTATACCTTCAGACAATACCAATTACACAGAGTGTAAGAATCTTACAAAAGTGTGCTTCAAATACCTGTCTCTCATCTTTCATGTTATTTTTGTTGTATATTTTATTCTTACGTATGCTCTAAATCCACAGTTCATTGGTGCTATTTTTGTTTTAAACAGTAATTAAATATAGGAAAAATAGCCTACATTACCTTTATTTTAAAGCTATATGTAGAGCTTCACTTCTTTGATAAATATCAAAGTTTTTATCCTGTATCATATACCTTCTGCATAGAGAATTTCCTTTTACATTTTTGGTAGCAGAAGTATGTAATTATAAATTCTCTCTATTGTTCATCTGAAAACATTTTTCCCTGTATTTTTTGAACAGTGTTTTTGCTGGATATAGAATTCTGCAAAGATTTTTTTCGTTTGAATACTTTAAAGGTGTCACTCCATTATTTTTTGGCTTGCATAGTTTCCAGTGAAAAATCTGCTCTAATCCCTTTCTTTGTATGCAATGTCTTTTTCCTCTGGCTGCCTTCAATATTTTCTCAGTGTGTGTCTAAATGTGTATGTTGTTGTTGCTGTTGTTGCTGTTGTTGTTGAATCCTGCTTGGGGTTTTCCAGGCTCTTGGACCTATGCCTTGATGTTTTTCATTACTTTTGGAAAATTCTCAGCCATTATCTCTTCAAATATTTTCTTCTGCCTGCTTTGTCTTCTCTTTCTGGGATTCCAGTTATGCATATGTTGGACCATTAGATATTATCTGACAGTTCTTTGATTCCCTGTTTTGTTTTTTTTTCACTGATTTTCTTCATTTTAAGTTGGGTAATTTATATTGGCCTGTCTTCTGCTACACTCATTCATTCGTCAGCTGTGTCAGATCTACTGATGAATCCATTAGAGGCATTTCTAATTTCTGTTACTATTTTTTTTTTTCATTTCTAACATTTGTATTTGCTTCTTTCTCATAGTTTCTACCTCTCTGCTGAAACTAGCCATCTGTTCATGGAAGTATTCCATATAGTTATTTTAAATTCCCAGTCTGTTAGTCTAACACCTAGGTTATCTCTGAATCTGGTTCTGTTGATTGATTTGTCTGTCTGTCTCTCTCTCTCTCTCTCACTCTAAGCGATGCTATTTCACCATAATACCATGACTAGAGTGCAGGTGGTTATTCATAGGTGCAATTACAGTGCACTACAGCCTTGAACTCACAGGTTCAAGCAATCCTCCTGCATCAACCTCCTAAGTAGCTGGGACTACAGGCATGCACCACTGTGCTCAACTGCTTTGTCTCTTGTTCATAGGTGTTGCTTCCTTTATAAGGTTTGCAATTTTGAATTCAATACTTGACATCATGGGTAAGTGAGTTGAAACTGAAGTAAGTAGTATCCGTGACAGGAAATGGACATATCTTTTCTTCTGCTGCTAGACTGATTTTGTGTGTACATGCGTGTGTGTGTGTGTGTGTGTGTGTGTGTGTGTGTGCATTTCGAGTGCGGTGATCGGGGAATGGTTTTGTTGTTGCTATGGCTATCATCAATGCACCATCTGCTTCAAATGCTTCCAGTGCTACCTTGTGCTGGTTCTGGTGTGCTTGTGTAAAGGCCGGTTTTCTGAACGATTTTCCTAATCGTTCCTAATCTTGTTCCACTCTCAGCTTTAGGCCTGTCCTGTGCACCTGCTTTTACAAGAGGGTTGATCTGCATGCTTTGCTCTCTCTCCCAGCAGCAGATTTCTGTTACCTGGGACTTGCTAGCTCCATGGTAGCAACCAGGAGTGCCTGCTCTTGTCATGGTCCAGCCTCAACCTTAGGCAGGACCTTCATTTCTTGCTGTTGGAGATGGAGGTTTGTCAGAGATACTGACCATCCCCAGCAGTAAAAGACCGATAATCTGGGCCCAAGATGACTCCCTGTCCCTCTCCAAGGGGTATAGAGTTTTAAAAGGCTCCTTATCTTCAACCTCAATATGTCTCTACCAGTACCTTGAGGAGGACAAGATTTCCTGGCCATTCTGCAATGATTGAAGGATTTTGTTCTTTAGGGGTGAAGGGTGTCAGCAGGGCTCATGCCTGCATTCCTGAAGGCAGACTTTCTCCAGTCTTACTGTCTACCCCAATCTTTCTCATGGGCCCTGATAAATACCCATGGAGTAGAGTCTGTGATGGGAGTCAACTCCCCATGGGTCCATGGTTCCCAGAGGTTTTATACTCTCACAGTGGCCCACCCTTGGCCTTCAGCACTGAATAAAATTCATAGAGTATTTCTGCTCATTATGGTCATGCCGTCTCCTGCCTGCAGGTGAGAAGTAAGCCAGTGTTCACATCTCACCACTCCCCCAGGGGCTTGTCTTCCCTTCGATTTCGAGGGAACCATGTGCCTTGCAACTTCAGCTCTTTGGTGCAGGAAAAGTTATGATTTTGAGGACAATCCGGCTTCCTCTTGCTGATAAGGTGGGAATGACATGCTTTAGAGCTTTCTACATACTAACAGAATCCAGAAATCACCCATGGGATTCTGAAAGACACAGTTTAGGATGACCCTCTGGAGAAGAATGGACCACCTCCAAGGTGGTCACTGCCCACACCAGAAGTGGTCCAGGCTACAGAAGGAGTTTCGACCAGTTGTTGGAAGAGACAACCTCATGGAGGGGTATGGGAGGCTAGTGTACATACTCAGAAAGGTGTTGCAGGCCTGTGCAACGGTCAGTAAGTGCCATGCAACAGTGCCACGGGATCACCTCAGCACGTCTCCCTCTTCCCTGATCCAGACTCATTCTCAGCCTGGGCCACTTCCATTTCCATGGGCAACTCCAAATAGAGGGTAGGGATCCTGCACTCTGGCCATCCCAACTCGTATTGTTGGAAATTGTTGGGGGCCCAGAAAGGTGCATCAGGCCCAGAGCTCCCCTGAGCACCGTCCATGACCCAGCCCTCTGGACTCTGCTCATCCTGAGACCAGGTCATCCCCAGCAAAGCCACCTTCCTTCTCACATTGCCTCTTTCATCATCGTTCTGCCTCTGAGGACAAAGTATTAATCTCCAGTACAAGACACAAGCACCAATTTGGCCTTCAAAAGATCCTTTATTCCCAAAGCTGAGGTCACAAATACAAAACTTGCTCCTTCATGGCCTCTGTCCCCTGCCCCCCACCACCAGACAATTCCCCAGCCATGGTAAGATGCCTTCTGAACCTGCAATCCCTTTCGCAAAAGACCCCATCTTTGCTCCTCCAGGCTCCCAAGGCCGGCTGGATCTTCATTCACAGCTCTATGTGTTCTGTCTGGGGTGGCTTCTCCACTGCCTTCTTGGCAAAGAGGTTGGTCCAGAAAGCTACTTCCTTGTCCTTCAGCTTCTGGGCTGTCTGGGTGTTAGCACCAATCTGCAGGTACCCTTCCTTCTGGTTGTACTCTGGCCAGTGGGGCAGCCCTTCCCCATTGGGGTTTCTGGAAACAGAATCAATTAGAATTGCCCCAAAGCTGCTGTGTGTTCCCAACAATCTTCAGAGATGTGTGAGGATGCCCAAGTTATCTCTGTCAAGAGGCTTGTATACCTCCAGAGATGGAGAGCTCACTATCTCCAGGGGCGGCCTCTCCATTTGCAGAGAGCTCTCATTATCAGAGTGCTATGGTCACAGGGTCAGAAGTTTGATCACTAGAACCTTAGAAGCTGCCCCTTCCCAATAGGCATGCCCCGCCCCCCACCCTCACCAGCCGTGCTCTGTCTTTGCCACCAGCCTCACCCATTGCGAGCAAAGTTGGCCCAGAATTTCATCACCATCTTGCTAAGTCTGATCTCCTCTTCTGAGGCACCCTCTGTGGGGAAGAAGAAAAAAAGCCTTTGTTACTCAAAGTGTGGTCCGTGGACCTGCAGTGTCAACATCACATGCGAGTCTGCTGGAAACATAGTCTTGGCGCATGCCCCACACCCACTGAGCTGAAGTCTGCACTTTCAGAAGATCGTGGTGGATTTGTGTGCACTTTACCTTTCAGCATATCTGACCTAGGGCTCAGCAATGGGCATGCGTCATTCCATTGGCTGGCTGCCTTTGTCTCCTGTGACCCTCGCCTGCCTCCGCCCCGCTCAGGGTCACAGGAAATGCCCCACCCCAGGGTTTCCTCTACAGCAACCCCACTTTCCAGGGTTGCTCTCTCTTGGGTCTTTTCTCCCTCCCCAGCACACACCCACAATTCACATTCTGAAAAACAACAGAGCCGCAAGGCGCCTAGGCATGCACAGTGAGATGCCCAGAGGCACTGGTGCGTTCTGAGCAGCCATGGGGTGAGTCCCATCTGATCTGTAACTGCTGAGAGTTAAGACTTAGAAGACACTGTGAAAGGATTTTTTTAAATATTGTATAATGTAAACTAAAAATAAAATCCTGACACCCCCAACTGACTGAACAGACCCTCTCTGGGCTAAGGGGAGCCTCGAAAAACCTTCAACTCTGTTCCTGCCTGGGAACGGACAGGAGGTCAGACACGCATCATAATACTCCCCCCTTTTTGTGGTTTAGACACCACCGGACCAGCATCAGCAATAAAATAAAGGTCATCATTCTGACAGAACACACTCTTTGTGGCAATAAGACACCAAATTAAAAAAGAGACCTAAGGCCACGTCGGGCAAGGGTTCAGGCCTGCATCTCTACCCTTAAAGAATCCACTTTGTTCTCACTGCCACGAGGTGCTTCTCTTTCTCTAGCAGCTAAACCAGCACTGGCCTGGAGTTAAGCAAAATGAAAACAATAACAACGGCTGCAGCTGGGATACGCAGACAAACAGAACCCTGACTTGCCAGACTTAACTACGGCTTTGATTGCATAAGAGACTGATTTCAGTAACTTTCTCCAGATAAGAACATCACCAGCCATGGACTGGACCTGGCCGGTGTACAGAGGCTGCTCACTTGCTGGGCTTCGTGTCCTGAGAAGACCTTTGGACTTACAGGCCGTAATTGTAATACATTTAAATATTAGGTGTCCACCACCAGGTGAACATGGGCCATGTTACATACATGTTTGTTTAATACACATGTGTCAGGACTGTCTTCATGAATATCCATTGCTCCCCCTGTAACCTGTTGAACATGTATGTTTAGCCAATCCGTTCACATAAAGCTCCTACCCAACCCCTCCTCCAATGAGCCCGTTTCTGGGCTTGGCCAGAGGCACCTTCCCAGCCTGTGGGATGGCCACCTTGCTGACTATAAACCATATAAAAAATATTCTCTTCTCCTGTTCCAAATTCATACATCCTGTGAATTCTAAATCAACAATTATTAAATGTACTAAGTGGAAAGGTTTATGAGTTTTTGTTAGAGACAGACAGAAAGACAAACAGGCACACATTAGACCTGACTTAGGGTTAACACCAATTCTAACCTCACCCTCACTCACTGTCTCAGCGCTCCTGGGAGAGGGAAATTGATTGGTGGCTTCTCAACCTAGAGCAGGGCCCCGCATGTGTCCCACCGTCTATCTTGTTGATGACACAGCCCAGGATTCTGAGTGTCTGTGGCAGAGGGTACATGATACACATCCTCCCTCAGGTGTGTTAGAGCGGGAGGAAGCCGGGGAACAGCCCAGTGACATTCAACCCTGTCATAGTGAATCCTGCAGGAGACCCCCACCACCACCTGTCTTGATGTCACAGAGCGGGATTCTGAGTGTCTGTGCAGAGGGCACATGAATACACATCCCTCCTCACATGTGTTAGAGTTGGAGGAAGCCGGCGGACAACCCAGTGACATTCAACCCTGTTATAGAGAATCAGGAAACTAAGACCAGGAGAGGACAAAATTGCTGAAGGCCACCACACCAAGACTGGAACCCAAGTCTCTAACTCCTAGCTCACAGACAGGAAGGAGCATTACCTTTTAAAAATGGGGCCCCAAAGACGGAGAAGAGCTCATCCCCGTGGTCTCCTATCACCGTCTTGGGTTTCATGTCTGATGAGAAGCTTGGACGGTACTGAAACTCATACATGTAGGTGGGTGCTCCAGCATCTGAGAAGACAAGGATTCATGCACAGTTCATGTTGCCAGACACACACCTGGAGGCTACCAAGGTCTCCAGCTCTGCAGGAAACCTCTGGCTGTCAGCACAGTAGAGAAACAGAGTCTCAGGAAAGCTCAGTGATGTGCTCCGGGCTGCATAGCTGTCTGAGGTGGAAGCGGAATTAGAGCCAAATATTTGTTCAATGAACAAATGTTTAATGAATGAATGTGGAAACCCTGGGTCAATTCATTTAAAATAGCTGCCGGTGCAGGGACCCTGACTCTGCCTCGTAAACCCCTTTGCCTGCTGGTGCATTCTCACACAAGACAATCTCTCTGCATCTGGTTACACCGGATATAATTCATTGATAACAGACTCGCGTTCATTCACTTGGATGCCATCTCCACCATGACAGGTGTCTTCTGTTCTGCCTCGTTTTGAGCATTTCCAGTGTTTTTCTCACCCATCCTGAGAAGACTGAAGCAAATCCAAGTTGCTTGTCTGAACATGAGGCTATTTAAATACAAACATATGCAGAGAGGGAACAATCTGCCTCTTGTGTCTCAGGAACCTGCGGCACTCACTTGCTTTATAGCTCACTGTCCCCATGTGTCTTGCTGCCTGCCTGGCCTGGGAGTGTTAGGGTGTTAAGGCAGTAAAGCCCTGGCAGAGAAAAGAAGGCGCTGAGCAAGGGTGACCTTGCCTCTCCCCTGGCCTCTCTCCTTCGGCTCTGCCCTCCTCTCCCACCAACAAAGCTCTCCTGTCCCAGCCCCAAGAAGATGCCAGTTTCCCAATGATTGGCTCATTGGAGCCACAGATCGCTGCCCCTTCAGGGCTACCTCGTGGGCCGCCTGGCCCTGTGCCTCAGCACTTTGCACTGGTCATGATACCCACTGAGAAGTGACACTAAGACGGAAAGAGTCAGGGCAATGCCAGGCTGGTGGAGAAAATTTACAATGTCCTCCCCTTTGGGTACAGTAAGAAATTTGGAAAATAAAAACAATTAGGAATAATTAGAAGAAACAAAAATATGGAAACGCATAAAGCAAAACTAGATATCACTCATAATTCCACTACCTGAGGCAAGGGCCATGCATTTTTTGTATTTCCTTCTAAAATTTTCCCATATCCTATATAATTTAAAAACCAATTTTAACAATCAAATTTGAAGTATCACTCATAACTCTACCACTCAGAGAATGCTTCTTTTTTATTTTAGCATATCTCTCTTTTATGTATTTAACTTGGGATGATATTATATATGGTATTTTGTAGTACACTATAATCATTTCCCTTTTAAATTGTTTTGTAGAGACAGGGTCTCACTATGTTGCCCAGGCTGATCTTGAAATCCTAGGCTCTCATAATCCTCCCACCTCAGCCTCCCAAAATGCTGAGAGTGTTGGCAAGAGCCACCACCTCCAGCCATCATTTCTTAACATCATTAAAAATTCGTTCACAAAAGGATTTAACAACGGGAGCTCCCGCATCCCTAACCTCACGCCCCACCCGCACATGTCATTTCAATGTGAGAATGAAGAGTAATCTATTCACTCATCTTTGTCAGCCTCCTGCGCTGCACCCTCGGCTCAGCAGGAAGCGCACCTGGGAAGATGCCATCCTTCTGTGGCTCCGTAATCCACCTGTTAAATGGCTGCTTCAAGGTCAAACAAAACTTGCTAAAAGGAGGGTTTGACCTTGCCTTTGCCCCTCGAACATTTTCCAAAGAAACTCAGAGCCAACCATAGAAGAAAGAGCTTTTGTGAATGATAGAACTTATTACAGGCAGCATGCTGCCCAAAACGTACTTTGTAAAACTCTTTGGCTAAAGCCATTGATATTTATACAATTCTTACTATCACAACACAAGTCTTCAGAGGAAAGTAGCGCACAGATTTGGGTAATGACAATTAGACATAATAAGAGAAGCAGAGACAATGAGAGGGCTAGTCATGGAGGACATGCAGATTAAAACAGGCTGATGTGCTTCTTGTTGGTGGGGAAGGCTTATGAAACTGGCAGTGTTATGCTAGCTGATGTGCTTCTTATTGGTGGAGAAGGTTTATGAAACTGGCAGCGTTATGTTAATTTTTAACCTTAGCATCCCAAATGAGAAAGAGAATCCACATTATTGGCTGGGTGTGGTGGCTCACGCCTGTAATCCCAGCACTTTGGGAGGCTGAGGTGGGCGGATCACAAGGTCCGGAGATCGAGACCATCCTGGGTAACACGGAGAACCCCCGTCTCTACTAAAAATACAAAAAATTAACCGAGCGTGGTGGCAGGCAGCTACTCGGGAGGCTGAGGCAAGAGAATGGCGTGAACCCGGGAGGCAGAGCTGGTAGTGAGCCGAGACCATGCCACTGCTCTCAGCCTGGGTGACAGAGCGAGACTCCATCCCCAAAAAAAAAAAAAAAAAAAAAAAAAAGAAATCCATTTTCTTATGCAATGGAATGCAATTTTGCAATATTTGCTCAGAGTTCTAAAACGTTTCTATGGTCCTGCCTAGTTATTCACTTCTAAAAATAATCCTAAGAAAATTATTAGACATGTGGTTAGAGACTTATAAACATTAGGCTGAGCTCAGTGTTATTGTAGCATCAGAATATGAGCAGCCAGGCTAAATGTCTAATAGGATAGGAATATTAAAGTCTATTTAATGCAGCCATTTGATGGAATAAGGAATGCTTTGATGAGTTTGTATCAACATTGAGAAAATCCTCACAACATAGTGTTCTATGAACAAAAGCAAAATATAAAATTGATTTTTAAACTATATAGGACATGGAAAATCTTTAGATGAAAACACAAAAAATTTATAGCACTTGCCTCCAGGTAGTGGAATTATGAGTGATACCTAGTTTCTTCTTTTTGTGTTTCCATATTTTTGAAACTTTCTATAATTTAACATATTAATTTTATATTCAGAAATGTTATTTTCATCAAAAAGAGTGAGACAACAATAAGTGAAAGTAGATAAAATCTGTGTAGTCCTGGCAAAAACAAACAAACAAACAACAAAAAAAACCCTGAACTTAAAGTCATGGGAAATCCGACGAAGAACAGAGGTTCAGTATTGCTCAAACCAGCAGAAGATGGAGACGGGAACTCTATATGTCGATCAGACGTAGAGCATGGGGCAAGGCCAAGTTTAAGAAGGAACAGATTCAACTCCAGTGGTCTTGGTTAAATGGTTTTATCAAGACTCTGTGAAGAAATCAGGGTTATGAGTACCTGCCCCTTCCTGTGCAAAGGTGTGTCAGGGCACCTGCTAGATCAGTGTTAGCTAGTTTTTATCATGCTTATGAAGTTCTAAATTTAAAAACCCTTCCAGCATGGTTAGAGAGAGGACATTTCCTGGCTTGCAGACTAGGCGAGTGAGAGCTGGAAGAAAGAGTCCTGTGAGCCTCCTCTAGTTGGCACCCAGGAAAGGATACTTCTCTCTAGAGGTGAGCCCAAGCATCCCTAACCTCACGCCCCACCCACACAGCCTTGGGTCAGTGGTAGAAGGTCCTGCATAGACCCTGTCCTGGCCCTGTGCTTGCATGTTCCTGCACACACTGAGATAGACAAAAGCCAGCCTCAGACATTGCCATTCTCCAGACCACCTCCCCCACACCCCCCCGGCTCCTCCTTTTGGTCTTCTTGGTCCTAGACAACCCTCTGGATCCCATGCAGGGCTCCCACTGTTTCTTCAGCTCCAATACTTAACAAACTTGTTTGCAGCCAGCTTGGACCTTAAAAACCTTCCAAGACTCATCTTTCAATATTTGTCCTACAGCAGCCCTATGTCCCATGATAACTCCAGGCATGGAGCCCTTGCAGCAGATGCTTTCAGTGTCTCACCTATATCCCCTCTTCCTGGGCATGCCAGCCTGACTTCCACCTCCAGCATCTGCAGCTCCCAGCCTGAGGCCTTTGTCTGTTCACAAGAGACTACTCTGCCCTTGTGTGCAGCAGGACAAAGTCATAGGGAATAAACAACTCCTTGCAAGAACCTTCAAATAATGACCAGTAGAAGCTGGTGGATAAATACCCGGCTCCCTTGCCACTCAGATGGGATGCCCAAGAGTGCTGTATTCTCCGTGTTTCCACGAGTTTCCCAGCTCCAGTTGTCCACAGAGGATACTCCCTTGGCAACACATCATGGATTGGATTCCATCTCTTTCCTCTCTCACTTCCCCTCCTCCCTACTGCTGTTATCTGGGATCATCACCTTAAAAAAAGCTCTTGCCTCTGGATTTTTTTTCTCACAGTCTTCTGCTGGAATAAACCAAAATAAGACAGCACCTCATCCCATGCCATATGGAATCAGCTTTTGAGGCCTGACCCTCGGCTGTTTCCATGTCTGTCTATGTTGGGAGGTAAGTGGGTCAGATACAGAAGCTGGTGGGGTTCATGTCCCTCCCCTGTTCAACCTCTGGGACGTACCTCTGTGGTTCCAGGCCAGAATCACAGATGGGACACCCAAGAGCACATCCCCCATTAAGTCCAGAAACAGGTCTTTCTTTTTGACAGGGTCGTCTGTTGCTCCTAAGTACTTCTCAATGGCTTCTGGAATCAGTTCCTTAGGAATGTGCTAAAATAGATCAATAAAGTGACCACCACCCCCTGGTGAGCAATGTAGCTTCTCCAGCCCACCAGGAAGGCCTATCTCAGTGGTGAAACTCACAAGCCCTGTGCAACTCCCTGCTAGGGTGGAAAGTGAAGCGGGAAAGGTGGAAAGATGGGGGAAACCCTGAGGTCCCAGTCTTCATTCTGCCATTTAATTGCTCTATGATTTGGGCAAGTCCTTGTCCCTCTCTGGGTCTCAGCCAATTCCCGTGATTCCTAGGTTCTTACAAGAAGAGGATAGGACTTCAATAAGAGTGACATGGCTGTCTTCTGGTCCAGTTTCCCTTTGGAGAGTGGATAGCTGATCAACTGTTTAAAAAAAATAAGTTAAGCATTTATGAGTCACTGGGAATTAATGAGAAGAAACAAACTTACCACCCAACCAAACCAATACAGTCTGAAGGTCCTCAAATTTTGTTGGGCTTTCAGGGGCATGGGTTTTTACTGAAATGGGCAAAATTAATGAATCAAACGGGCTTATATCCAGAAATTCAAGCATTACAAAGATTACAAAAAAAAAAATTGGAGAAGCTGTGACAGTGTTTTGCAGTGTGTGTGTGTGTGTGTGTGTGTGTGTGGTTGGGATCTCTACAGTGGTCAGTGACACACAGAGGGAATGTTTCTGCCAGGCTAGTGTGGAATAGAGGGCTCTGGGGAAGAGGACACAGACCTCCCAAGTACCCCCACCTGGCACAGATGACACAGAAAGCCTTAGATCCTGCCTTCGTGGCTTTGGTCTTTGGTATAACCTCTGAAATCCTTCTGAGGGGTGAACTTCACATCTCTACACACATAACAACTCTTCTGGAACCTCTGCACTTACAGACTCAATCAAACTCTAGCCTCACTTCTAGCAGCTTAAGGCTGTGTCCCTAGAATGACCACAGCATCCTTAACATGCCTGCCTGTGAAGGCTCAACTCTGCCAGGATAATTTACTCTTGCTCCAGCGAAAACCTAGAGAAAAGCAGATGTCCCCTGGACCCAAATAGAGCAGTTACTTTAGAAAGCCTGCAATAATAAACCCTTTCTCTGTCGTTTGGGATGTGAATCTATCACCCAACCCTGTTTCCTGGGGGACCTGAGAGCCTTCTCTTTGCAATGCAAACATTCAGGGAGCTCACTCTTGATCTTCCCAGTCCCTGTGGAAAGAATAGAGCCTGACTTCAGTGGGTTCTTCCTGCAGTCTAACGCATGGCTTCCTGTCCTAAAGATAAGCGGAGTTTGTTTCTGCCCCAGGTGAGCCAGGATGAAGACATCCAGGTGGTCTAGTCACATGGACCAAGCCTCTCCCCACAGACCACAGCGTGTTTCCCTTGGCGCCCCTGGCTTATGAAACATCACCAGGCTTTTGTTTTGGGGATGTGAGTCCAGTCCACGCTGGACTATTTCCCCTATTGCAATCATATTACTGAATAAACCTGTCCTACTGCTTTAACAAGGGTCAGTTTTGTTTATCTTCAACTGGAAGGAGAACGCTTCTTTACTTTTAGAACTCAATTACTTTTTCCATTTATCTGTTTCCAACTTTTATTTTAGGTTTGGGGGTACCTGTGCAGGTTTGATCATGGGTAATTTGGGTCTCTGGAGTTTGCTGTACAGATTATTTTGTTACCAGGTATTGAGCATAGCACCCGATTAGGTAGCTTTTCCATCCTCGTCTTCCTCTGACCCTCCACTCTCAAGTAGATCCTGATGTCTGCTGTTCCCTAGAAGTCAATGGTAACTCAAGAAGAAGGCACTTTCTTTGGATATTTTCAATGAGGTGATGAAGAGCATGAGTGATTTTCAGGGGAACTACGCACACCCAGCCCGAGGTAGGAAGCCGGCAAGCCCCCGACTGCCTCTCCAGACTCCTCAACTCCTTTCCCCTCCTAGGCCCCCTCAGTTTTCCCATCTGCACAGTTATTTTCTCTACTGGCCCTCCCAGCACAGACACTTCAGGATTCTTCAACAGGAAGATAATCAGAGAGTCTGGGGAGAGGGGATCCCAGGGCCCTGATATCCCGGTGACAACTGTGCCCTCCTGGAGAAGATTTCCATGGAAATGTTAACTCCTGCTGAAGGGAACAGCTGCCCAGGACTCAGAGTGTGGCTCGGAGAGGGAAGCACTTCTGGGACTAGAGACATGAGGGCTGATGGTGGTGGGTGAGTCCCTCCAAGAGGCTTGCACCTTCTCACCATTGGAAGCATCCAGCCAAACTCCTGCTTGTTAATTCCGACCATGTAGGGGACAGTGTGGAAATTCCTTTCAGCTTGAAGCTCTTCAGGTGTTTTCAGCAGCACCACCCCATCAATCACGGTGGCCAAAAAGTGGTGACTCTGGGGAAGAGAGAAGTGCAGCACCTGTGATTCCCTCCCTAGTCACACCCATGTCCCCAACTCTTCCTGTCTGAGGGTGAGACCAGTACCACAGACCGGCATGGCCATGGGCCACGGCTGCACATACTCAGGGTCCTAACTTAAGGGGGTAGGTCTGTGTGACTCAGGGGTAGAACTTCAGGCAGAGGCTGACACTGGTCAGATGATGAGGAGAGGAAGAAATCTTCACTCAGATTGAAATACATATATTATCTACATAAAATTACATGTCTATATATTTCAATTTGAAGTGCATGCATTTCCCTCTTTGTGTCCACAGTTGATTTTCGGTAGTCCCAGCAGTTGTTTTCGATAAAGCTCCCGTGAGTGCTGAATTAGAGAATACAGAGTCATCACTCAAGGGGGAAATACTGGGTTAGGTTTTTGCAAACCTCTGGCCACAACATTTTCATCAACCTTCTTTTATGTGTGGGTTTCTGTTGCAAGAGACTTCCACGGCTCCATCCCACACAATAGGTGTTACTTTAGCCCTTTCCATCACAGCCTCATGTATGAATCGGCCAATTTCCTTCTCCTTTTTCTAAATGTGCTATTATGTGGATTTTTCAACACCAAATGCACGGCCAGCAGCACTGCAGCTCCTGCCTCATCCAAGCTTGTCTCACACAGGCGCCTTCCCCGTAAGGCACAGCACAGCCTGTATAGCTCAGGAACGCCAGACAGCAGCGCTACTCTTGGGGCCACTCTAAACAGTGACATCACCACAAAAAGCACAAAAACGTAGAACACACGGCACTAAATAGACCGCGAAGAGGACACTTGTAAACATCAGAGATGAAACAAGGAGAGAGAGGTTGCCTTGCCGGATCTCAGATGGAATGTGCCCATCATGCAAATCCAGCTTCCCCTGCTCTGTACCTGCCTGTGTGTGACCATGAAAGTGCCACCAGTATCGATTTGGGGGTTATAAGGACATTTTAGCAAGCAGGTGAATTTATAAACACAGAATCCATGATTAATGAGGAAGAGATTATGCTATCTATCTGTATTTAAACAAGAGCTGTTATTGATCCACGGGTGGCTTTGAGGAAGTACTGAATCCTCATCACTCAAGGAGCCTAGACTAGGATGTGATTCCCTATTAGAGAGAAAATCATGAGTAAAAGAATCAGTGATTAACTCACAGTATATTGATCCATGTCTTAATTTTAGGTTTTACCTTTAATGAATAATTTTTATGTGGTCACAGATTAGAGAGAGTCTGACTCACGCGTTGCCATCAGGGCAGCTGGTTCTGGGTACAGTTATATTTCATATTTAGTCACAATGGTGTAGTTGCTAAGATAGAGCATGGACTTTGAAACCAGATTAACTGCATCTGAAGCCTGGCTCTGCTACTTACTGGCTGGGAGTTTCACCTGTTTGGGCCTCAGTTTTCTCATCTAAGAGGTGAGTTATTGTGAGAATTAAATGGCTGAACACATGTAAAATACTTAGCACAGCACCTGGTGTCTGGAAAGGCTGAATAACTGTTAGGTATTACTTGTTAGCAAGGTTGCTGTGGGTCCCTCTCATAGACACCAGTCCTCTCTGCCATCTTCCCAGTTCCACGCCCCATGGGCTGTGTTTCCCTCCTGGATATCAGATGGAACTGGACAATTCCTAGCCTTTGAGATCCTATGGCTTCCGGGACCTTTGGTCTGCTCTACAAAAGCCAATGAATGACAAGCTAGTTCGGACTGCCTTGGGGGAGATGTTCTGAAAAGTGGACCAGACCTAGCTGGACAAGATCAGATCCTAATCCAATATGGCTGACGACACAGAACAGGATTGGGGTGCAAATCTGGGTGCCTTGAGAGGATGTGCAGTTCAGGCAGGGCTGCCGTGAGGGGCCGGAAAGAGGAGAAGCCTCTCTGGAAGGAAGATGAAGGGCAGACTACGTGGAGGAGGTGCCGCCCGCCTGCGGTGGGCTCTGGGCAGTGAATGGTATTGACAGGTGAGGAAAGGAGTGAGAATTTCTAAACAGTGGGAACCGCATGAGCAAAAGGACATAGGTGTCACTGTGCAGGGTAAATTCCAGAAACAACCAAGAGTTCTGGGCTTGGAGAAATGCTGTGGGGCAGGGTCTAGAGGGAGGGACAGGTGCAGAGCCTACCTTCTGCACAGTCTGGCACACAGTGTGCACGCAGGTGTGTTTTGAAGGACTAACTCCATGGAGGGAAGGGGATTTGTCTCATAAGGAAGGTCAGGCTTTTAAGAAGTGGGGGTGACGTGCTCTAATTCTGTTAAGGAAGGCCAGTCTGGCTGCACCATGAGACATGGAAATGGGGAGGGGAGGTGAAGTAGAAGAGGATAAAAGTTGAGGCAAGAGACAGGAGAGCCCCAGTTGGGCAGCAGCAATGCAGGAAGACTGCCATCAGCAACAATGACAAGTGATTGCTGTTGTCCACTCAGAGTTTGCAAGTGGCTGCCCTGTGTGGGCATAATCTTGCTTGTGTCAGAAAACTCAGGGCGTCCTCCACTCCTCTCTCTTTCTCACCCGCTGCATCCTGTCCATCAGCAAATCCTGTCAGCTATTCCTTCAAAGATATCCAGACTCCAACTACTCCTCCCATCCCCACTGCCACAGCCCTGTCTAAGCAGCCAGGAGCCCTTGCCCTTGCCTGGATTACGGCAATGCAGTGGCTGCCCAGCTGGTCAACTGCATCCACTCTGCCCCTTTCCTACAGTCTATTTGAACACCGGAGGCAGAGACCTTTGTGAGATCTAAGAACATGTGACTCCTCTGTTCAAAACCTCCAAAGGCTTCCCATCTTGCTCTGAATCCAAATCCAAGTACTTTAATTGATCTCTCTCCCACTGCCCGTTACCTCTTTAGCCTCAAGCCAGTCTGTCCCCACTCTCAGTCCTCTCCAGCCAGACCGGCCACATCCATCAGGGTCTTTGCCGTGGCTGTTCCCTCTGCCTGGAATAGGCTTCTCCAAGTTTCCTGACAGCTGGCTTCCTGCCTCCTCCAGAGCTTGGCTCAAATGCCACCTTCTCATTGAGCCATTCCCTGATCCTGCTACTTAAATTGAAACCACCCGCAAACTCTATCCCCTAATGCTGCACACCATCAAACAGAATACATACTTGATTTGCTTTTTTATTGCACTGTCCTTGCACTGTAATGGAAGGTCCCAAGAGGGTAGGGAGTCTTTCTTTTTTCACTGTTATATCCCCAGCTCCTAAACAAGTCCTGGCACATAGGAAGTGTTTATTAAGTCTTTGCTGAATGAATCTCATGTACTCCACCCATGACCATTTAGGAGAGTGCTGCGACCTCCAGGGAGGCAGCAGAGAGGACAGGATTGTAAGATTCGTCAGAGGTGATGTCACCAGAAACTGTCAACCCATTGGGAGGTGGGGGTGGGGGTGAGGAGATTGGGAGAATACTGTTGCAGTTTCCTGTGTGCTGGGAGGAGGCGAGTGTGCTTGGACTGAGATTTAGGCTTCCTCCCTCCATGGCTAATCATCGCTGTTATCTCTGCCTCCTGAGAGTGGAAGATTCTGGTTCAGCCTTCTTCCATAGTGCCATTTTGGGGAGTAAAAAATGTAAAAAAGCAGGGGAGTGGGCAGAGCCCAGGGCACACAGAGGTGATGCCTGGGAGCACTGGACTGGGAGTCAGGAAAATAGGTTCCAGGCCAGCCACTAGTCTTCCTGGTTGTGTTACCCAGGTGAGTCACTACCCCTCTTTGGGCCTCGGCAACAAACACACAGGAGTTACTATAACCATCTGCGAGGGGATTCTTTCACTCACAGTTAATTGGAACTTAAAGGTGCTAAGACTCAAAACCCGTAATCCAGAAACAAAAGGTCCTTACCTCTTTGAGGTCTCCCTGTAAGTCCAGAGATAAGAATTTCTGTGAAGACAAAGGCAGAGGATGTGGGCGAGAGGTTTCCCAGGAGAACACTGAGCTGGGTGAGTGGGGCAACAGGGGTGTCAGGTTCTCCCTCCTGGTGCCAAGCTGGCTGGGCTGAAAGGAAGTGGGCAGGACTCTGGCTCTGCTAGGCCTAAGCACAGGGTGAAGGCATATCAGGGAGGGGTGGGCATCAGCATGGGGAAGACAGGCCGGGGACTCTGAGCCAGGGTCGATGGAGCTCTGGAGAGGACCCCCGCTGGTTGAGGCTGCCTGGCCCCCCATCCCTCTCCCCTTCCTCTTCACCTGGGAAGAACCCACCAATTCTCCTTCAGAGACCTCCTTCTTCTCCCATCACTCCATGAATTCATATATCTATATGTGACCTGGGGTGCTCCATCTCCCTGAACATGAATATTAGTTCAGGGATGGGCATACACCCATGTCAATCCAATAGTTTACCCCAAAACTTTTGCAGGAATTATTTAGAAACAGGGTTTTTAAGCAGATAGAACATAAGTCCAGAGTGCTGTTGTCTTTAACCTTCAGAGGAGACGCATCTACCTAAGAGTGAAACCAATACAGAAATGTGCAAAGCTGAAGGATAGAGAATGGTAGATTCTCAATAATATCCTATGATCATCTGGATCCAGCCATGCCTGAAGCCATCAACTCCTGAGATTTTCAGTTTACACGAGGATGCTATTGCAACACATTTCTTTTTCTGTTCAAGGCACTTAAGGGAGTTTCCTCATCTCCTATCAGAAAGCCTGACTCATGCAAGCTCACTGAGACTCACCCTACCCCATGCTTCTCTTTGGTGTGTGTTCACCAAGATTGCAGTGACTGTAGTGTTGCATTGTAGTTCCAAGATCTGACCTGTGCTCAGGATGTAACCAGTGCATGTCCCTCCATTAAGGATTGTAGTCCCACTAGCCAGGAGTGTGTGTGTGTGTGTGTCTCTTTGTGTGTGTGGGTGTCTGTGTGTGTCTGTGTGTGTGTGTGTGCCTGTATGTGTTTCTCTGTGTGTGTCTATGTGTGTTTGTCTGTGTGTCTGCATGTGTGCATACTGGAGGCAATGTGTAATCATGGAAGCACTTCCACAAGATCTCAGAAAAACTCAAAAGGATGTTCCAGGATCTTAGGGATGGGTTTTCCCAAAGATTCAACTCTTCCCTTTTAAGCTGGGTCCTCTGATGCCACATGCAGAATTGCTGGAATATTTGCCTCCTTCCTGGCGTTAGAAAACAGTTGTGTTTCAATTCCTTGAACACTTTGGTCACTTAGAGACTGAACCAAGACCTAAGCACCAAGACCACATTGGACTCAACCCATGGAAACACAAGCAGAGTCCAGTGGTAGAGGCCGGCCCTGGGACCCAGGAGTAGCCTCAGGTCCAAAGAGAGAGTCCAGGCTACTCCTGAGCTTGGAATTCACACTCTTCTCCCTCAAAGGGAATAGTTCCCAATGGCCCTGGGTGCTGTGTGCTGTGTCCTCTGGGTGTTTGTCCTGCTGGGCTTCCCTGTGATGAGAGACTGCCACAGCCATCCATCAATCCTAAAGGTCCCCAGGTCCTAATATGTGAGGATGGCAGGGGCGGCAGAAGATACTCTAGACCCACAGGTGTGGGTTCTGGGTCCCACAGTGTTGCCTCTGTGACTAATTTGAACTGTGACATGGGCCAATTACAAAATTTATCTGTCTTTGTTACCTCTGTTAAAATGGGCACAATGATCTGAAAGCTGAATTTCTCAGGAAAGATAAGATGGAGTCAGGGTTAACGGCATGAACTCCCGAATTCCACTGTCTGGTCTCAAATCTGGCTCCTCCGCCTTCTCTGTGAAGCATCCCTGATGACTACAATGAATGCTTCCCCTCTGTGCTGCCACCATACTCAACCTGCAAAGTATGTGAATGTGTTTCTCTTTGGATAGTTCCTTGTGAGCAGGGACTGTGTACATGCCATGTCTGTTTCTCTACCTCTAACACCCACCCCTACATACTTAGCATGGATGGATGGATAGATCAATGGAGGGATGGATGGAGTTGGTCAATGCATGGAGTACAGTTGAATTGGATGTATAAATGAATAGATGGGTGAAAACTAGCAGATAGGTGATAACTGGATTGTTGATTTTGGAGGAATGGGTGATAGAGTTAAGAAATAAGGTGGCTGGATGATCCATGAATGGTGGATGGATTGAAAATACATACATAAAAAGTTACGAACAGGTTGATATTAGATTGATAAAAATAGATAAGTGAAAGCGATGAATTAGTGAACACACAGATGGATAAGAAGATCATAGTAGATGGATTAATGATTGAGTGGACAAATGACTATCCTAGAACAATAAATGAGTCAGAGTCTCAGAAAATATATATAACTGGACCACCACCAGGTCTAATACAGACAGTTTCTAAGTCAACCAAGATAACTTGTGACATCTTTCTGAAAATCTTTGAGCTTAATATCTCCATCCCCCAAATTCAGCATGATGGTGTCCCCTGGGAATATGTAATGTTTAGTTTCTCAAAAATACATCTGAAAACTAGAATGGCAAAATATTAAATTTTCGTCAAATAGTAAATTTGGTCAATTCTTTATCATGTTATTTTTTGACTTTCTTTTTATACATTTGTGCCATTTTATGATTAAAAAGGACAAATTAGATTCCCCATTCAGATACTGAGACTACCGAGACTTGAGAAATTGTCCCAGGTAACTGTCCCAGGGCAAGAGGACCGCTGAAATGAAGAAGTCTGGGACCAAGTTTACAGGGTTTGGGCTACGGGAACAGGCAACCTACCATTTTCAATGTCGTCTCCAAGAGCTCCTCTTCCGTCTTCTGTCGCAGGCAGTGAACCATGACAGCTGAGGTGGTGGTTTTACACCCAGCAGTGATAGCAATTTGCTGCAAAATCACAGGCAACAACAGGGTTCAAGAGCGAAGTCTCTTCCCTCCATCAACATGGAAAGTGGCATTCTATCCTAAGCCTAACTTGTACCAGTGGCAGGGGGCAGCAGAAGATACTGTAGACCCATGGGTGTGGGTTCCAGGTCCCACAGATCGTTGCCTCTGTTACTAATCTCAATTGTAACATGGGTCAATTATGTAATCTCTCATCTCTGCTACCTTATCTCCATTGAAACGGACATAATCATCTCAAGCTGACTGTGTCATGAAAGGCAAGGTGGAGCTGGGATAGAGAGCATGGAATCCTGAATTTCCTTGTCTGCTTTCAAATCCTGGTTGTTCCACTTACCAGCCATTAGGCTGCAGGCAGTCCACCTGATTTCTTCGGGCCTTGGTTTCTCCACTCATGGATGGGAATAATGACTGCACCTACCTCATGAGTTAACACATGTGGGAGAGTGCCATGTCTCCCACACAATAAACATGTGCAGAATTGTAGGAGGCCTAGACAAGATGGTTCACACAGAGGTGCTTCAGAAGGTAGCGAATGTGATTTAAAGGTGAGTTCTGAAAAAAACCAGGGTGTCATCCTTTGCAAGACATAGACGGGGTTTCACAGCCAGGAGTTTCCACCTGCACATTTGTGTACTAGAGTCCCAAGCAGCAATCAAGCACGACTCTTTAGGGCACAGGTCGGCAATGTGCCCATCAAAGGCCAAATAGTAAATATTGGAGGCTGTGTGGGCCACGTGGTCTCTGCTGCAACTTCAACACTGCTGTTGACATGAAACACAGCCATAGACATGAGGTAAATGAATGGGTGTCACTGTGTTCAAAGAAAACTTCCTTTATGGACACTGAAATTTGAATTTCATATAATTTTATGGTTCATGAAATATTATTCTCCTTTTGATTCCTTTCAATCATCAAAAAATTTAAAAAACCATCCTTAGCTCAAGGGCCATGCAGGCACAGATCCAGATTTGGCCATGAGTGATGGTCTGTTCACCTTTGTCCTAAGTGAAGCCACAGAGCAACACCAATTAATGCACCAAGAACCTCTTTCCAACTTTAAAAAATGTAAAAAATATTAAAATAAAAAAAGCCCTCCTGAGGGAGAGGCTGCCTTCTGCCTGTCCTGGGGATTGGGGTCAGTCTGCCAAGCACACTCTGGTTTCCTTCTTTTCTAAGAATCGAGGGACACTGAAGCACAGACGAGACAGTGAGCCTCTCTCCTAAGTGACCTGGAATCAGGGTGGAGAGCTGCTAATGTAAAAACGCTCATTTTTCACAACAGAAAAGACAGCCTGACTACTTTCTGGAACCAAAGGAGAGTCCTTAAGCTCAGGGGCAGATAGGGTGCTCATGCGGACTGGAAGCAAAGTGCAGCCAGAAAGAAGGGCACAGAGGGAGAGCAGGCAGGCTCCATGGTGGGGGGGCCAGGGCGAGTGCACATGTCCCAAGAGCCTCGTGCAGGATCTGGGACAGAATCAATGCCCAGGGTGTTTCTCGAATAAATAAACAGGGGGAAGTAGAGGGCGAGAGAGAGAAAGACAGAGAGAGAGACAGAGGAGAGAAACAGGGAAAAGAATAAGAGAGTCTAGGATTCCCATCATTTTGTAATTTCTGTTTCGTGTTTTTTCACAAAGCCCAGCCTCATCCCAGACCTCTATTTCCTTGAAAAATTAATTCTCCGTTTATAAACAAGATTTTGAGACAAGGTCTTGCTTTGTTGCCCAGGCTGGAGTGCCATCATGCAAACACAGCTCACTGCAGCCTAGACCTCCTGGGCTTGGGTGATCCTCCCTCTTCAGACTCCCATGTAGATGGGCCCACAGGCTTGCACCACCATGACCAGCGTAAATATTTTTTTTTTTTTTTGTAGAGACAGGGTATCACTTTGTTGCCCTGGCTGGTCTCAAACTCCTGGGCTCAAGCAATCCTTCTCATTCGGTCTCCCAAATTGCAGGGATTACAGGCATGAGCCACCACACCAGGCTAATGCTCCTTCTTGACTTAAGTCTGGTCGATGGGCAACTGTTGCTTATAACCAATGAATTCTTAAAAAATTCTCAAAAATTCTAAAAATTCTTGGCATCCCCATTTTCTCTCCTCCTATGTACCAGCCCTTTAAATTTGGATGCTTTCCCCAAACAAGCTTTCAAATCTACCGAAATCCTCCATGCCACTGGCTCCAGTGGGCGATCCTCAGCCTAGGTCTGGATTCCTATTGATCACCTCTTCCTTTGGCTTTCAACCACTCTCCAGATGATGACAAAATCGTTGCCAGGGTCCTGTGCAGGGTGGCCCCTCCCAACGTCCCCACTCTCAGTACTCGCCACGCTCTGCCTGTTCTGCCTGCTCTGGCCCCATCGGCTCTGTCTCTGTCTCTCCCTCCCGATTGGGATGCGTCCTCCTGCCACAGCACGCGCATGAGCTGCTCCCACTCCCTGGACATTCTTTGCTCCTGACTCATTGGTCACTTTTCCAGCAAGCCTTCCCTGGTAACCTCTTCCTGCCCCAGGACTCAATGCTTTCTGTAGATTCTGCTGTGGCAGCAAGTACCTCACCTTCACTGCTCTTGTCATAGGTGACACTTTCTAGTTGTGTCATTCTGTAGCTATTCATCTATTCCCTACATTATAGCAGAAGCTTGGGGAGCTGTTGGGTGTCTGGCTAGAATGCAGAGCCACATAGGGCCATGCAGTGTCTATGTCCCCTCCACATGGACATCTGGCTTTGAGCCAAAGGATGACCTCTGCCCATTTCTTGTTTTTGCCTCCACTTAGTCACCTAGTTTTGTTGTGTGAACAAATGAATCAATGAGTGAATTCTCCAGGAACCAACCCTGGTTATCAGGCGCTCAGTGTGGAACTGCTTCAGGCCCACAGCCCACAAGTGGGTCCACAGAACTCAGACCCTGAGAGACACAAGACACCATCACTGCCCAACATGGCACCAGGCCCTGGCACATAGGTGGAGTGTGGTCACAGACAGGGCACTGTACTGGCTGCTAGGGCCATGAGCTGGAGTCTCAGCTCTGCCCTAATCACCTGCTGCCCTTGGCAAATCCCTTCCAAGCCCTGTGTCGGTTTGCCGGGCTGTGAAACTGGGACGCTGATCAAGGTGTCTCCTCGCCCTTCCTGCTCAGCCATTGGTGCCTCAGTGATTCTAGGAGAACATTAGCTACAACCGACCACAAGAGAGATCCCTGAGGATTCAGGAGCATAGAGCCAAGGGGGTGGGGGTGTCCAGCCGGAGACGTACCAGCCGGAGACCTACCTCAGCCAAGGGCTTGACATCACCTTTCTTCACCAGAACAGAAGTGAGGGCCACGCCACTCTCAGAAATGGCCCGGTGGAAGAGGTTCTTGGCCAATGGAGACAAAACCTGACAGCAGAGTGAAGGGGAGGAGAGTTCATGCTCAGGAGTGGGGTCAGTGACTCACTCGCTCTTCCAGGCTAGATCTACCCCACTATAAAACCAACACAGGATTGAGGAATCCAGTAGTGGGCTGACCCTCTGCCCACCTCGAGGCAGGCAGAAGTCTTCCTACAGCTCCCGGCACCTCTCATCTGGTTTTTCATCCCAGCTCCCCCAGTGTCTCCTGCACCCAATCCCCAACCACAGGAGGACCCCTCACACCCCAGGTTGTGTCTGTGACCCACAACCCCTGCCCCATCCCTCCCCATCCCCAGCTCCATCCCTCCTTCCTCTCACCCGCCTCCCCTAGCCGACCGGGTCCCACAGTCACAGAAACTGTTGCCTCCTTCTTGGGCATGGAACAGCCATCAGACCACCCTAGAGGAATTCCCAGCCTGCTCAGTGTCCATGTCCCCTCCACTCATAGTTCTGGTTTAAGCTAAACAATGACCTCTGTCCACCTCTTGTCTTTGCCTGCCCTTACTCATAATTTATGCCTATCCCTACTTCCCAAGAGAAGGGAAGTGAGTCCTTATGTTAAAATGAGTGGGAAGGAGAGAGAGAAAGGGAGAGAGAGAGAGAGTTCAATCAAGCTAGAAGAGGAGAATGCCACCGTTGCAGGCTGCAACTAGAGATTCATATGACCCCCGGACACTAAGCTGAGCTCTGAGCTTCCTGGGGGCCAAGGAGAGCTTGGTCTTTAGCTTTCCATCCCCTGATGCTGGGCAGTGAGTAGGGCCAGTCCTGAGACTAGGTATTGTAATCAGAAGTGTGCATAGCTGGATTGACAAGTGTCCAAGAGATCTCATCAGCATCACATCAAGCCTGGGGTTGGGCCCGGTGCCAGGAACACTCACAAGAACAGAGACACTTTCTCCTCCTGCTGACCCTCCAAAGATGGTCACAGAGCCTGGGTTCCCTCCAAAGCTGGCAATGTTGTCCTGGACCCAGTGCAGGGCAGCCAGCTGGTCCAGGTGACCCCAGTTCCCCGGGCTGTGTTCATCCCCTGTGCTGTAAGGAAGAGAACAGGTTGAGGGTGGGGAGCAGAGATATCATGGCAGGACTTTCAGGACTACAGATGCGGCTGGGGGCTATCAATAAGCCTTTAAGAATAAGGCTGGGCTTCAGCATCTCTGAGACCCTGCCTTCATTAGTACAGCACTGTGGTGATGTATGGTTCTACATTCATTCAATTGGCAACTATTTACTGAGCATCTACTATATGCCAGACACTGTCCTATGAGCTAGAGCACACCTGAGAGCAAAACAGGCAAAACCTGTGATGACACTGAGCTCCCACTACAGATCACAAGCAGATAAACAGATATATAGAGAGAATATAATGATGTCAGGTAGTCAAAGTGCATTGAGGTAAATAAAATGGAACAATGGTAAAAACAGGGGTTGGACAGGGGGTGCCATTTCAGATCCCAATCAGGGAAGGCCTTTTGGAGGCAGTGGCATTTGAGGTTTTGGAGGCAAAGACCTTCATAAAACAAGCACAACGAGCACATGAACCTTGTAAATATCCAAAGAAAGGAATTCCAGGCAGAAGAAAAAGCAAGTGCAAAGGGCCTGGGGCCCAGTGAAAGAAAGTGTAGGTCAGGAGGTGCAGCTAGAGAGAGCCCTGGAGCCCTGGCAAGAACTTCGGCTGCCATGGTAGGGAACATGGGAAGCCCCTGCAGGGTTTTGTGCAGAGGCATCACATGATTCAACGCACATGTTAAGTGATCACTCTCGGTACTGTGCGACTCAGCCTCAGTATGAAAGTGGCAGAGATCTGAAAGTAAGTCTTAAGATCATAATCAAGGTGACAGACAGAAGGCTTTGGCTAGGGTAGGAGCCAGGGAAGAGGTGCAAAGTAGTGGGTTCTGAGTGGATTCTGAAGGTGGAGCCAAGAGGGTTGTGAGAAAAGAGAGAGTCCAGGCTGCCCACAAGGCCTTCTCCTGAGCCCAAGGGAGGATGTGGCAGCAGCAGCTGAGTGGAGGTATGGTGAGAGGAGGAGGGGGTCTCTGTTGGAGAGGGGCAGTGGGAGTCAAGGATTCAGCTTGTCCATAGGAAGAGTGGGGCACCCTTTAAACAGCCAGGGGCAGGGAAGAGGCAGTGAGTGACGCCTGTGGGCTTCAAAGGTGAGGTGGACTGGAAACAGGGGCTCTGGGCTGCTCCCTGGGATCACTGGGAATTAGTAGGGAGGGAGAGAGAGACAAGAGAGGCCTGTGGACAGGGAGGAGGGGGCACCAGGAAAGGGGCTGGGAAGGAAGCATGTCACAGAGGCTGAGCGGCCATCTGCTGCTGCTGGGAAGTCCTGTGAGGTTGGGTGGAGCGCAGGGGGAGGTCATTGGTGACCATAATGAGAGCAGCCTAGTGGTGTGTTCAGAAAGAAACCTGACTGGCATGGGTGGAGGAGACACACGGAGGAGAGGAAGTGGAGAGAGATCATGAAGCAGCTTTATTGTAATGGGGAGCAGAGACACAGGCTGTGGCTGACAGGGATGAAGGTGATACCACCAAGACTGGCCTGGGATGCCTTGCTGATGGGTAGACCAGAACCCAACCTCCATCTCCCTAGGCTTTCTCATCAGTGAGTGGAATCCCTCCCACAACCCTCCCATCACTCACTAGGGATTGAGGTGCTGGGATGTTAACACTTAAAAAAGGTTCATAGTAATTACACCTTGAAGGAGATCTGACTCCTGTCCCCACGGAGACCTGATGGGAAGACTCCATC
Organism: Gorilla gorilla gorilla; assembly: GCF_029281585.2. Lineage (NCBI taxonomy): Eukaryota > Metazoa > Chordata > Mammalia > Primates > Hominidae > Gorilla > Gorilla gorilla. The sequence continues at coordinate 84,890,836 of NC_073242.2, read as the reverse complement.
CTTGCTTCCCGCACTTGCCAAATTTCAAGCAGAAAATGGGGTGAGTGGGTCCCAACACTCCTACAGGAAGGGGTCAGATGCTCCCACACCCCACCTTCTGCAGCCCCCATTCCTTCACCCACAATATGCCCTGAGCTCCCTGTATGACTCTGCCCCTTCCCTCCTTTCCATGAGAAGTCAGATGTGTCAACCTTCAACAGCTGGGCTGCATGCTAGCTGCCATGACAGAGAAATGCAATGTGTGGGAGCAGCACAGATGAAAAGGAGATGAGTCTTTCAGTGGAGGTAACTGGGGGCTGGGTCTTGCAGGATGAAGAGGAGTTCTTCAGGTAGAGTTAGCATTCCAGGCAGAGGGAACAGCACATGCAAAAGCTCAGAGGCAAGTGGATGAGTGTGGCTGGGGAGTGAGAGGGTAGGTAGTGTCCAATTATGACGAGGCTTGGATGCCTTACTGTGGAACCTAGCTAAGCTCCCCTGAGGGCTGGCATCCTCGTGCTGGGGGCCAAAGTGCAGTGAGGAGAGTCTCATTTCTTACCCGAAGAATCCCCAGATGCCCAGGCGATATTGAATGGTCACCAGCACCACGTTTTCATGGGCAGCAAGGGCCAGCCCATCATAGGTTGATGCCATGCCTGCCACCAGCCCCCCTCCATGGATCCACACCATCACCTGGGCAGGGAGGAAGCAACATACCAGTTACAGGACGCAGAGCCAGGGAGCACTCAGACGGTGTCTTATTTGGTGACCTACCTGTTTTTCACAAGTGAAGAAGGATGTTATCCAAAATTCACCAGTGCCCAGCAAGGTTGCAAAAGGCAGTCTCTCGCCTCCAAAATTCTCCCAACTGGGGCCCAAGCCACCACCCTACTGCACACACCAGCTGCCCCTTCCTTTCTACCCAGCCTCCAGTACTTCCTCCTCCCAAGGCTCTTCACGCTGAGAACATCATCATGGGCATAGTAAAGGCTAAGGATGTCATGTTTTCCCCCTCATTCCCATCACCCTCAAGCCTGGACTGTTCATGCACTCACCATACCCATGGGGCAGCCCTTGTATCTCAGCTTCATCTCAGTTAACTGTCTCTTGGTGAATTAAACTTATCTGCGCATGAATGATTGTCTCGAGAAGCACACGTGCCTGTGATGGTGTCTCTTCCTCAAATGCCTCCTCTGTTTCTCTGTATCCCCAAATCCTATCCACCCTGCAGAGCCCAGCCTAAAACCCACCCCCTTCAGGATGCCTTTAATCAATGGACTAACACTGTCTGAGAACTTAGTATGTGCCAGGGACTCTGCTAATACCGGAGGATGAGAATGGATACAATTCCTAACGCAAGGTTCTTGCATTTTAAAAGTCCACATAGTGGGGAAGAAGTGAGAGTGGCTAAAATAATAATATTGTAATAATATTATTCATGAAATATAAAAGAACTCGTAACATAAACTATGCCCCAAGTGCTGTTCTAAGCACAGTAAAATAAACTATACATTGGGTAGGTACTAATAATGTCCCATTTTCCAGGTGGGAAAATGGAGGCACTTAACCTGCCCAAGGTCCTACAACTCAAAAGTGGTAGCAGCAGGACTTTAACCCAGGAGGTCTGGCTCCAGAGTTCACGTGTTGAGCTGCCCAGCATATTGCAGGCGCCGGCCACAGTGCAGTGAGTCCACTGTTAGGGTAAGGGTATAATCCTGCCTCTGCCTACTTAGCCAGGGTCCAAGATCAAGCTTAGTGGTCACCCTTGACTGACCGTATGTGGTGACTCTCATTTTGAGGAAACAGAGGCTTAGAAAAGTTAAGAAATGCCCAGCTACTCAAAGGCAGAACCAGGATTTAAACCTAGACTGTGTAGTTCTGGAACCTGTGGCCATTCCTAGAGGTTCTCCTGCCTCCAGGTTCCCAGAGCCCCTGTTTCTCCCACACATCTAATCCATGCCTGCCTCCTGGGGAAGGACTGAGTGTGCATTCATCTTTGTGTGAAGGCTGAGCCCAAGGGCTGGCCTGCAATAACCTGCTGAAGAGAGAATATGTCTCTACAGCCCAGATGGCAAGATCTTTGAAGGCAGGGGCTGCGTGGAGTGCATCATGTTCCTCCTTTCCCTGAAGCCCTGGGTCTAACTGTGTATATGGGGCACTGAGTACACAACAGAAGAGTGAATGAATGAATGAATGAATGAGTAAACGTTTCTCCCACTTCCTTTGTCTTACAAAGCACATGTAGGGCCAACTTCTAGTCCCATGTTTGCAGACCTGCTCCCCCACTCCTAGGCACCATGCCACGGTGCCCCTGGGAGACTGGCTGGACACAACACCTTCTTTTTACACCCTGGAGTGGCCTCCTTTGCCAGCAGACCCTCCCCACCCTCCAACCTGCAGCTGGCGGGCTGCCCCATCTCCTGCCTTTCATTTATTTGGGAAATGCTAACTCACTGGGTCATCAGCCGTTGCCAAGACAATTAAGGAGGGAAATTAGGTAAAAAAAATCCCAGATATTTGGCCAAAGGCAAAAGGAAATGCTTCTGAGATTGTCCCATGTTCTTCCCTCAACACCTGTACCTGGACAGTGAAAGTTACCCCAGATGAATGTTGATGTGCTGGAGAAGGCCACATAAAAGCTCAATGCCCTAATCCCTGTCGAAAGCACTGATTTGAAGATCAGAAGACTTGAGCCAAAACTACCCTATTGTGTGACCTCTCCTTCCCTGTCTGGGCCTCAGTTTCTCTATTTGAAAAAGAAGAGTTGGGGTGTTGGCTTTTCTCTAAGTTCCTTCCACCACCAACATTATTGAAAATCATGTCTTACCCACTGTGGATATCAGATTTTTAATCTAGTAACAAAGTAATCATTATCATCCTTCTATTAGCATGAAGGAACTTGGAACAATTAAGATGTTCATTAAAGATGCACAGCAAACTCCCCCAGAGTCCCTGTGTCATGAGGGGAAACTGAGGTGTGGAAAACCAGTGTTTCCTGTGGAGGCCCTGGGGTCTCTGAAACAATCCTGGCCTGTGCAGCTCCCTCCCCAAGCTGCCTTCACCCACTTCTGGTCTGCCCCAGAAGATCTGGGGTGCTGGCGCTGACACGCCTTGACCAGGGGATCCCATGGCTTACCGGCAGCCTGTTTTTCTTGGTCAAGTCAGCAGGAGTGTAAATATTGAGGTAAAGACAGTCTTCAGAAAGCTTGAGAGGAATGTTCTCTTTTCGGTTTGTAAACAGCTCTGAGATTAACTGCCCCACCTTGGGATCTTGGGTGCACCTGGGGAGGGGGAAAGAAGAACCCCTGAAGTTCAGCCAGATCTAAGCGAGGTGTGTTCTAGGGCAGTGCCTTGGACTGGGAGGTTTAAGCCTGGAAATGGACTTGATATTTACAGACTCACGACATCGTAGTGGGTGGGAGGCTATCAGGGGCTTCAGGTGGGGGCGCTGGGACTCACTAAGGTCTCCTAAGACCAAGCAGAGTGAGAAGGGCTTCACACCTCTTCCCTTCCTGGAGCGTTCGGGACGCCCAGCATCAAGGAGGGAAGAAAACCAATACAACGATCTTCCCTGGGAGGTGACATTTCTTGCAATGTCTTAGGGGTAAAATCTTTTTGGGACAACATCAGGAGAACTGTGCTCTAGTTTTGTCTCTCCCACACATTTATGGGATGACCTTGGGTGAATTCCTTTCACATTCTGGGTCCCAAATCTGCCAGGTCTAAGTGAGAGCAGTGATTTCTACATGGGTCTTGCAGCCCTGACATGCCAAGATTCTACCATCTGCCTATCCCAGGAAAGTGCTGCTGTGGTTGCCCTGATGAAAGATCTTGAGGATACAACATAGATGAACATTGGTAACAGTTATTGAGTCCTCCCAGTGTTCCAGGCACTGTTTTAAGTACCTTTTGTATATTAACTCATTTAAGCCTCAGAACAGTCCCATTAGGTAGGTTCTATTATCTCCATTTTACAGATGAGAAAACTGAAGCCTAGACAGGTTAGAGAACCTGACCAACATCACATAGCCAAGAAGATCCATGCCATGTGGTGCTTATACACAAGTATACTATAAGCAACAGTCCCAGACCTCAATGTACCAAAAGGCAGTCATCACCGCCCCCACTAGGTACATGAGGAAACTGAGGCACTCAGACTCTGGGATGACACAGCTGTCAAGTGACATAATCAGAGCCAGCAAAGATGACTTCTTGATTTCCAACCTGGGAAATTTTCCTACAGATCACCAAGTGCAAGAGGCATAACAATAACAATAATAATAATAATAATAATAAAGACATTCCAATGTGAGGAAAGGGAAAAGAACTCAACTTCACTAGTCTTCAGATAAATGCAAATTAAAGAGGAAAATAATATTGCTGTTATTGTTATTATTATTTTGCCTATCCAATAGCCAAAAACATTTTTTAATAATCCCAAGCATTGCCAAGAATCTGCCAAATGGAGATGTTCATACATCAATGGGAGGAGTGTAGTTGGAATATTTTGGGAGAGAAATCAAACAAGAGGTATATACTCTTTGACTCAGAAATGTCATTTCTGAGCAGCTATCCTAAAATATTCATATATGTGCATAAGGCTTCGCATTCATGATGTTATATTATTGAAAACATCATATGTAACTTAATGACCCCAAGTAAAAGCCTGTGGAGATTAATTATGGTTCAATACAATGTAAAGCAGCTGTTAATGTCAATCTGTGCTATTTAATGGCATGGAATGATGCTCATAATTACTTCTAATGAACAAAGCAGGCATCCAAATTATCTCAATATAGCATTCCCTTTTAAAGGAGGAAAGTATAGCAACAGGCAAAAAAACTGGAATACAAACAAAATATTATATCATAAAACATTACTATCTAAAATATTGATAGTTGTTCTTTTTGGGTGGTGGGATATTGTATGTGATTTTAATTTTCTTACTTTTCCTTCTCTGTATTTCCTGAATTTTCTGTAATAAGTATATATTACATTTGCAATCAGAAAATAAAAGCAGTAAACATTATTTTTTAAAAAATAGCAAAGAAAAGAAGGCAGCCAGATGCGGGCTGCTGGAAAGCCTCCGAACACCTGGCTGCCAAGATGAGCAGGGTCTGCTCTGATGCCTGTAGGGACCTTGGTACCCTAGGGAGTGGTGATGAGGCCAATGAGAACCTTTGGGCTTTTCTTCCCAGATTGGCCAGGGTGAATGGGCACACCTGCCATTGTTCTCCTCAGGGATTGGCACACCTGAGAGTTGAGCACTTGCCGAGTGGACCCCTCAGTACTTCCTGGCCCAGCCCTCTCCCCAACTATGTGAAAGTTCAAGACAGCAGAATTCATGGGATCCTTCCTTTTGAACTCCCTCACCTGATCAACTGCTTCTTTGTTTCCAAGGCACTTATCCCGTTCTAACATATCACATGACCCATGGAGTAATTTGCATGCTGTTCTTATCTGTCCAGCTGCTAGAATGCACGCTCCACGAACCTAGGGATCTTTGCTTTGTTCACTAATGGATCCCAAGAACCCAGAACACCCCTGGCACACAGCAGGTGCTCAATAAACATGTGTTAAATAATGGACTCCAGAATGCTGTGAGAGTTCTGGAATATTCTTAAGGATCTACAATGATCTTAAGGATTCCAGAGCAAAGGATCAGCCCATCAGGGGACTGCCTTGACTCCTTCCTGCATCACTTTGAGGTGAACATCCCCACGGACACATGCCACAGCCACCCCTGGCTTACATAGGAGGGTACGAGGTGGCATTCTTCACAAAGCTCCACGGCTCTGCAGGCTGCGGTGGAGTAAACCTCAGGGGTCCAAGAGGCGGCTTGGCAAAAGGGATTCCCAGGAAAACGGCCACAGGCTGTGCAAATCCTTCTAAGCTGACGAACTTCCCCAACACTTTGCCATGAAGGGTGTCCACCACAGGTGGCGAGGACGGATGACCTGCTGGACATGGAGAAGAAACCAGGATGCATCAGAGGCAAAAGGCTGGACCCAGATTCCAGGTGGGGTTTCCCACTTTCTAAGCGAGTGACCTTAAATAAGCCACCTAAACCCTCTAGGCCTCAGTTTCTCTTGATGTACAATAGGGATGAGGGATCAATGTCCTTTCTAACTCATGAAGCTGGTTTAAGGAGCAAATTAGAATTGGAGGCAGAAAAACATCAGCCAAAAATAAATGCAAGAAGGAGAGCTACTAGGAAAGAACAAGACATTTAGCTTCCCCCTTAGAAGTCTCTGGAAACATTTATCCATTAGAATCCTGGCACTGAGCCGCATGCTGGATGAGAGGATGAACAAGGGGTGACCCATATTCTCACAAGCACTGACCACTATAGGGAAGGGTCACATATACACCTGGGTCTACAGCTGGGAAGGAAGTGGCCGTTTCCTGGGAGAGGTACCCATAACGCAGTCTAGGAATTAGAAGAGGGGGCAAGGCCTTCTGATTGCGGGCATCATGGAGGAGCTGGGACTTGCGGCAGGGGAGGATTGAATGAGGGGAGATGAGAAGCAGGGAGTGGTACACAGCAGAGAGAAGAGAATTTGCTGAGGCTCAGAGCAGCAGAATGCAGAGCCTGCCTGGGGAAGGGGGCATGGCCCACACGCACCAGGTGGAGTCTGGGGGAGTGGAATGAGACCGCGCATGTCAGGGCGGGCTTAGAATGCCAGGCTAAGAGCTTGAGTTTTCTTTAGAGACAAATAAGCAGCAGGAACCGTTCCAGATAAAGGATGTGATCAGGTCAAGGAAGATTCTTCTGGTGGCCCTGGGCAGGTCTGCTCCATTCTTTCAGCACAGACAATGTTTCTTCACTGAGCTGAAATTCATTTCCCACAGCCTCCGCATCAGTTCTGGTTCTACCTGTCATGGGACTATACTGGCCTGATCTGATCTGCAGCCTGTGGCCTTTCAGACACTTGATCTTGCTGCCCACCCCTCAGGTCCTATCTGGCTCCAGTCACCTCAGTTTGTCTGAGCTTCCCTCCTAGGAAACGATTTCCAGCCTCTTGTCCTCCCAGCTGCTCTGCTTTGGATACAGACAAGACGTCAACAACTCCCTCAAAGTGTGGGGCTAGAACAGAACAGAACAATTCAGCTTTGGTCTTAAAGGGGAATATCCAATCACAATGGAAACCCGTTATGGAAAGCCCAGTTACACAACAGCATCCAGGTCTCATCTTATTAATAGCCAACCCTGCAATGTCAATATTTAGCTTCTTTTCTTTTGTTGTTGTTGCTAATTACAAATAATACTGAGATGAACTTCCTTGGAAGCATGTTTATCGACACAGCAATGGGTGGTGGCATTACATGTGGCCTGTTTTCTTGGTGATTTCCACCTTTTCAGCACTGTATGGGATTTCCGGTCTTCACCTGAAATCCTCCGCCCCCCATCTTAATTATTTTAAAATTTTAAATAAAAAAAGAAAAAAATATGTAGAAATATGATGATGTCTAAAAGGTATTTTGAAAGACTTGGAGACCAGGCACAGTGGCTCACCTGTAATCCCAGCACTTTGGAAGGCCAAGGCAGGCAGATCATTTGAGGTTAGGAGTTCAAGACCAGCCTGGCCAACATGGTAAAAACCCCCTCTCTACTGAAAATACAAAGATTAGCTGGGCGTGGTAGCATGTGCCTGTAATCCTGGCTCCTCTGGAGACAGAGAAGAAGGAAAGAAGGAAAGGAAGGAAGGAAGGAAGGAAGGAAGGAAGGAAGGAAGGAAGGAAGGCAGGCAGGCAGGCAGGCAGGCAGGCAGGCAGGCAGGCAGGCATGCAAGCAGGAGCGAGGGAGGGAGGGAAAGAAAAGAAAGGAAAAAGACTCTGTCCCTGACTAGAAGTGGGGGGAAATGGAAGGGAAAGAAGATCAAAGACCTGGCTTGTGATGCTGGATCCCTGTTTACATAGGTTCCGTGGAGATGTCAGTGGGATATTGTGGCAAGATGACGCCACAGGACGAGCGCACTTCAAGGCTGGAAGGAAGCCTGGTGGGGGAGCAGGGCAGAATGTTCTCATAGACAGTGAGCGTACACACCATGGATTTGTATGGCTTCATTGAAGATGCCAGTGTGAGAGGGAAGAGAAAAAACAAAGATCAAACACAGGGACCACTACAGCCAAGACGGAAGATCCATCAGAGTAGCGGGGAGAGAACGTTCCCAAGTCCTGGAAGCCCAGGGAGGAAGAGGGCAAGGAACCAACTAAGAGTGCTGCGGGCTTCAGGGAGGTGGAGGAGAGTCAAGTCAGAGAAGAAACCACTGGGCTGGTCATTCTCAGCTCAGGGATTCCCTTCAACAGGATGAGGTGGATGGCAGCCAGATTGCCAAGGGTGAAAAAGTGAGTGAATGGGGGGAGGCAGAAACAAGTGTGAGAACAAGACCAGTTGCTGCTGATGTTATATGAAGCATGAACATGGTGGGCATCTACTATGTGCCAGGCATGCATTCCAGTTTGTTTAAATCCATCTTCAAATAAGCCTTGCTGGGTAGGCATCAACATGCCCATTTTACAGAGGAGGAAACTGAGGAAGTGGAGGCAGCCTGTATGGTCTTCCTAAGGAAGGAAATGGATGGCATTGCCAGGAGTAACCAGAGGTAAAGGAACATTCAGTTCCAAATAGGCTTCCTCTCTTCCTCTGCCCTTCCCCACAGTTCCAGAGCTCTCGCAGTGTCAGGCTGCCAGAAGGAAGACAGGATGCAGACGGGGCTGGGCTGTCAGGATTCAGGACCCAGAGACAGACCTAGGCATGATTTTCGGGTTGACCCTGGGCAAGTACATTTCCCTGTGTGAGTTTCAGTTTCTATGTCTATAAAATGGCACAGGGGTATTTCGAGGCCCCTCGCTGCACCCCTCAATGTACCATCTGTTTTGCTTTCTGTATTCTGATGCTGCGGCATCTGAGGCCTTGTTGACCTTGGAGAAACTCCCTCCCAGGGTCCAGCCAACCTGGAGCCCACACCCCAACCGCCTCTTTGATCGGGTTGCCATGCCCTGGCCACTACCCACCTGCCCTAATCATGCCAGGGCTAGGTACAAAACAATTAGGAACAGTCCCTGTGCCCCAGAGCCCCTGAAGTATCCCAACTTGCCAGTCCTCAGCCTGCCTGCCCTGCCTTTCGTCTTCTATCCTTGGAAGCCACAGTAAAAGCCCCTTGGCCTCAGATCCGCCCTGTCCCCTCCCCAGGCTCTGCTGCTTCCCCTTGTGCCCCGCGCACTGGTGTCCCCCTCCTGTTGAGAACATGAGTAAGAAACTGTCTTTTTAATGGCAAGAAGTCCTGGTATAGTGGCCTGACCACAGCTCAAATTTTCTATTCATACACTACATTTTTAAACAGCGCCTTTATTTATCCACCCCTTTTTCATGCTTTCTACACACCAGGCGCTTCCAAGAGTGCTTTAGAAACAACCACCCATTTCCTCCTCACCAAAGCCCAGTGAGGTAGGTAGCACTGCCACCTCTATTTCAGAGAGGGGGTAACCCAAGCACGGAATAGCTCAGTCCCTTGCCTAAGTACACACAGCGAGGAAGCGCCTAGCGGGGACTCGAACCCATGCACTCTGGCTCCAGAGTCGATGCTCTTAATATTCTCCTGAGCCGCTATCCGTTATCGAGCCATAACGGGACGAATTATGGGACAATAAACTGAGCTGCCTAAATTTATCTTGTGTGCGGAGTGAGGTGGGCCGGCTGCCGGCCTTCTTGGGGCAAGCAGTGCAGGGCGGTCTCAGCATGTTCACCCTCCCTGTGTCTCCGCGGGGGCCAGGCTGGCTGGGCTCAGCTGCTCCAAATACAATTCCAAGTAGGGAGGTCGCGCCCCGCCACGGAGCCGGACCTTTTGTGTCTTTGCCTTTCTACGCATCTGCGCCCAATTCGGCCCAGAACAAGGATTTCAAAAAGTGCCCCGCATATTTGACTTCAGAAGGACTCACCCCAAGCCGCGGAAGCAGCGAGAGTGGCCAGGACAAGAGCAGGGAGCCACATCCTGGAAGGGCGACAGTTCCCGGGGCCTGCGAGGTCTCCGTGCAGCTCAGAGGGACTGTGCTGTCCAGCCCTGGCGCCACCCTGGCCCCCAGTTACCGCCCCGCACTGCCAATTGCCTAATCCTCTAATTGGGAGAGATCAGAAAAGCCCTCCCTTTCCCCAGATCTCCCTGGGCTTCCAGTGGGGCCTCAAGCCACGCCCACTCACAGTTTACCCTCTTTCATCAAACCAGTCTGGACTCTACTCTCAGATTACAGAGAGCTGTAAACTCGCCCAACTGCTTGTGGCATAACGGTTTCACCCTTGCAGGACTCTAACCTTAGTGCTCTCTGAGGGCCCCCAAAGGCCCGCACCAGCAGGCAGATGCTTTTAGGCAAAGGGAAGCTTTGATCTGAGGTCCTCAGAAAAAACTGGAAAATGTTAGAGCCACTCACACCTCACAGCTCAGCTGGGTAAGTTAGGACATATCTCAGCTCCCAGGGCTTGTGTTTCATAGAGTTCCAGGATTTCAAGCTTGGAAGCGATCCTAAATTTTATCCAGTCCACTTTCTGATGCCTGAATTAGCTTCACAGTATCCTGCCAACTAGCCAAGCCTTCTGTCACACACCTCCAATCTCAGGTAAGTCACTACCTTCCAAAGCAGGAATTTTTGGACAGAATGTAAAAATGATTCCATCTCTCAATAGCTCCTGGCTGTAATCATCCATCCATTCATGTGCCCATCCATTCTGTGAACATTTACCAAAATGCCTGGCACCTGGCCATGTATAATGGATACAAAGGCCAATTCAAGACATGGTTCAGCTTCTCAAGGGGCTCACCATTGTAGACAAGACAGATGGGGTGGAGGAGCAGTAGGGGTGATGTCAAGGCAATGTGAAATCACCAAATTAAAGGGATACAGAGTGCTGTGGGCACACCTGGAAAACTGTCATTTACAAGCTGCTGGGGACACAAGGAAGTCACTCAAAGCCTCTTTCATGGGATTATTAAATGTCCAACAATAGGGAATTCACTAAACACACTGTGGTACCGCTGGCTAAGGAAATACGATGTATTCACTCAAAATAGTGATGTGCACAGCTATGTATTAACAATGAAGACAGGATGCGTTGTGAAAGGAGAAAATAACAGGTTATAAACTGTTGTGCGGTGTAGGCAGTTCCTCGAAAAATTCAACACAGCGTTTCCATATGACCCAGCAATTCCCCTCCTAGGTGTCTACCGAAGAGAACTGAAAGCATGTCCACACAAAAGCTTGTACACAAAGAGCAGTGTCATTCATCCTAGTCAAAAAGTGGGCACAACCCGCATGTCCATGACCTGATGAATGTGTAAATAAAGTGTGGTGTATGCGTGCAGAGGCATATCATCCAGCCATAAGAAGAACATGCTACAATGTGGATGAAGCTGGAAATCATTATGGTAAAGGAAAGAAGCCAGCCACAAAAGGCCACATGTCGTATGATGCTTTTTATGTGTAATTCCAGAATAGTCAAATCCACGGAGACAGAAAGTGTTTGACAGGGCCTGGGGAAGGGGAAAGAGACGGGGATGAGGAGTGACTGCTAATGGGCATGAGTTTTATCTTAGGGGTGGTAAAAATGTCCTGGGATTAAATTGTGATGATGTTAGTGCAACTTTGGGAATATACTAAAAACCACTAGATTGTACACTTTAAAAAGCTAAACTTTGTGGTATGTGACTTATATTTCAATAAAATAATGAAATATTTTTGAGAATCTAGGTAGGTATAATATGGTCCCGTTTTAGTAGAACATATGTCTTTATTTGCATGGGAAAATATTGGAAGGCTATATAGCTAATTAGAATTACAACAGCCATTTCCTGGCTGTAATCTTGTCAGTGTTTTTACTTATTTGCATTTTCCACTTTTATTTCTTCATACATTCATTGACAAATATTTACTGAGAGCTTACTGTGTGGCAAGCACTATGCCGAGAGTTTTGTATGCAGGAACTCAGTCTCAGTTCTCAAAATAACCCTGTGAGATTAATGCTGTCTCACGATCTTAAATTGATTTCTGTTGTTCAAGCCACCCAGTCTGTGATATTTTCTTCTGGCAGCCTAAGTAGACTAATACATAGGCTCAACTCAGTTCCGTTATTTATTCCCAAAAGAAACTAAGGCCCAGAGATGGGGAGGGATTGCCTAAGGCCACACAGCGACTCAATGGCAAAGTCAGAACCAGTACTTGAGGTTTCTGCCTTCCAGCACAGGGTGGCTGGCAGCCATTTCTCTTGCTTTTATACATCAGGGAGATATTCTAACTGGTAGCCTTATCTAAGGCAAATTGCCTTGTCAGCTTATTGACCCAGGCTGAGCATGGTAGGGCTGAAGGGATAGAAATAGCCAGGGGAGGCTGGGCACTGTGGCAACCCTTCCCGCTCGGTAATCCTAGCACTTTGGCAGGCCAAGGTGGGAAGATTGTTTGAGAGAAGAGTTCAAGACCAACCTGGGAAACATAGTAAGACCCTATCTCTACAAGAATAAGGAGAAAGGAAGAAGAAGAAAAAGAGGAAGGAGAAGAAGAAAAAGAGGCAGAAGAAAAAGAAGAAGAAGAGGAGGAGAAGGAGGAAGAAAGAAGAAGAGGAAAGAAAGAAAGATGGAAGAAAGAAGAAGAAAGAAGGAAGAAGAAGAAGACTAAGAAGGAGGAGGAGGAGGAAGAGGAGGAAGGGAAAGAAAGGAAAAGAAAAAGAAAGAAAGAAAAGAAAAGAAAGAAAAAGAGAGGAAGATGAGAGCCAGGTACCAGGTACTCGGGGAGCCGTGTTCTACTTTCCCAATGTCACTTGGCAAGCCTGCCCTTGTCCAGTCCAGACCAGGATTGACATCAGGAAAGATTGGGCAACCAGCAGCCATAAAGCACATGACAGTCCCAGAGCTGCTAATGGATTCTTGCCCAAGGCCGTGAGTTGTATCTGAAATGAAGCTTCTGGAGAACCAAATTCAAAAAGGGATGCTCATTAGCACTCATTCTAGCCACGTGCAGGCTGGTGAGGGGCATTCTGTGATGGGAATGAGGATGCTCTGACAGCATGAGAATCAGTCCCCAGAGCTAACTGACTCTACAAAAGTTGACCTGAGCTTTAGGGTTCCTCCCTTACTTTTATCCAGGACAGAAACCTGGTTGATAAACTGCATGCTAATAAAAAGCATCCCTATCTCTATCCACAAGGGGCAATCTGGGTGGTCCTCCTAAGTAAAAAGCAAAGCTAGTCCCACTCACTCAGCACAACACACACACGCACACACATGTGCACGCATGCACGTGCCTGTTAACCATCCTGCCCTGTTGCCCTAGTCAGCTGACCTTTGCAACCTGAGAAACAGTCCTGGCTCTTCGCCTATGAAGATTTTGTGGTGCTGTATTCACAAAATATAAAAGGTAAGGATTAGTTCTTCTCGTGAACCACTGCACAATCACACGCCTGCTTGTGACACCAGCCAATTGTGCAAACAGATAATTTTTTGGCCACTCATGGGACTGCGTATTTCTGGTTCATGATGACTCTGCAGACTGTGATGGGTGAAGCTGGAGCCTACCAAGCCTTCCAGTAGATCTCATTTTTGCTTAATACATATAACTCCCCTGCACCACTTCAGCTGTAAGCAGTACGTCTCTTGTTTAAGCGGCAGTTGATTTGGGTCATTGCTTTTCCCTGGGGAATCCCTCTGGTTTCCCATGTGGAACTATATGATGTGGAAAGTAAAATCCGAGGAACTGGCCTTAACTTCTAAGCAGGGGGTAGGACTTGGGAGAGGGGGCATATCTGGGGGCTTCAAATGAACTCCCCCAAACCTCTCCACCTCCATCAGTTTACTCAGCAGATATATGGAAAGCTCGTATTAGAGCAGGCATTGGGCGCACCAAGCCCATGTCCTGCTGGGCCCCTCACTCAGCTTTGTCTCTGAACCGTGGGATTGATCAGGTGTAGATTTTGTGGTGGAGAACACTGAAATGGGAGACAGAGGTCTGAGAATCCACTGGGTGACATTTGGGAATTCCTTGTGGAAAGGCAGGGGGTGGCTATGGGGGAGGGGCTCTCTCATGCACCCTTCACCATGGCTCCACGCTCTATGAATCCAGGATTCTATGACATTCTCCACTGCAGCCTGGGCATATGCGGTGTTTCTGGAACCTCAGTCTCATACTAATATAATGGTTTTTTGCCTCATCAGCATATCATCTGTACTTCCATGAGCAGTTTTCTTTAAATGAAGCACTCTTTTTACTTTAACATGCTCACTCAAAAAGGAGACTTTATACCATTTCTGTAAGTGCAAGACCTGTATAACCTGCCATAAATTAGAGGTATGCATGGAAAATGTGTAACTGTATTTTTTAAATTAAAATGATGGTAAAAATAAAAATGTGCATAAAGAAATGCCAGTAAAAACACTTCTAATTTACAAAAGCATATAACTGAAAAAAGTCACTCAATGGGAAAAGTGAACCATTGAAAGCCAGTTAGTTACATGAAAGAACTGATCACCATCAGGACCACCAGGTAGGTGACAAGGCAAGGGTTAACTACCTTTGGCAAGGGTCACCTACCTTTGGCAAGGGTCACCTACCTTTGGCAAGGGTCATCATCACCAAGGTCATTTTCTTCTGCTTCAGGGAATGTCTTCCTGTTAACATTCAGTTCAATGGGCAGAAATTGTGTTATGTTTACACCTTCCCAGGCCCATGATGCTATGTTATACTTAGGGGGTCAGACTACCTGGGGTCAATCAGGTCCTAGGACTAACTGGTCAGAGCATCTGGAAGAAATTTTGGCCTGGTGGTGGGTCATAGAGGAAGGAGCTGTACTCCCATGGGCATAACTAGTCACCCTCAATGGCTCAAACAACCGGAAATCGGGCCATGTACATTAATCAGTCAATCACCCTGTGACTGCTGAGCAAGAATTATTAGTGAGAGTAGGGTAAACCATGGTAGCAAATAGGCCCAGAATTTCAATGGCTTATTTTTCGCGTAGGTAAAGGACTAGAACGTTGTTCAGGTCAACAAGGTGGCTGTTGTCCATATGGTCATTCAGAGATCAAAATTAGGATATCAGCAAACTTTCTCTATAAAGGGCCAGAGAGTAAGGACTTTGGACTTTGCAGGCCATGGGCTGTCTGTGGCGACTGCTGTGGTAGTAAGGCGGCCCATAAACAATACCTATGCAAATGGGCATGGCTGTGCTTCAATAAAACTTTATTTTTAAAAAGACAGTAGGCCAGATTTGGCCCTCAGGCTGTAGTTTACTCAGTCCTGATCTAGGCTATGGTGGCTTTGCCTTCCTTCACTCATGGTTTCTAAAGTTGCCATAGGTGTCAATTGCCTGTCACCTGGAAGAGGCAGGAGCAGAAGTGTGACCATGGAGCATTTGTATGGGCTAGGCCTGGCTGTGGCACTCTCCACTTGCACTCAGAGGACATTGGTGAGAACTTATTCACATGTTCAATCTAATTGCAACCAAGGCTGGAAAATGTAATCTGGCTGTGTACCAAGGAAGGTGGGACAGATTTTAACAGACTGCCAGCAATCCTTGTCACAGGTAATATCCATTAAACCATGGACTTGATAGTAAGGGTTTTTTCCCTAATACACAGCAAAATAAATAAACAACCATTCTATAAGTGGTTTCTAGTTTGAGCACCATCTAAAATGATCTTGCATAACTCCAGGAATAAGTGCACCACACTCTGATAAACACTAAGTTTTTGCATTTCTTTGATTCAAATCACAAAAGCCTGATTATAAACCCAGATCCTATTCATTAGGGCTACTCTATTAAGCCTTCCTTTAGCCTGTTAAGAATAAAATGGGAAAAAAGATGATTCAGAAAGCAATGTAAAAATTTAGACACAGAAAAGTGAAGATTGAATTATAATCTGGAAAGAGCCCTGTAAACTCAAACTACAGATTACATTATAAGCATCCAGGTGAATAGAGTGGCCTCCATAGAGATGCATGTTCTGTGTGTTTTCTTGCCCTGAGAACTATCAATATTCATATATGTTAATGCCCAAAGCTGTGATGACTCTTCATGGTACCAGGTATTGAGAGAGGGGCAAAATTTGTAGAGGCAGAGAAGAAATTAGCATTGGAACAAGGCTGGTTCAGGGGCTTCTTGGGGAGGCCAGTTGCAATGGAAGGGGGAATGGAGGACAGAGAGCTTCAATGCCAAGCCAAGGAGAACAGACTTCATCCCTGGACAATGAGGAGACACTGAAAGGCTTTAATTCTGAGAATTGCACAATGAAGGGCATTTCTGAAAGTAGAGCCTGGCAGAAGCAGCCAAGCCATCTGGAGGGACCAGCGGTTACTCTCAAGGGGAACCTCCTACACACTCTTTGAGAGGGTAGAAGATAAACTTCTCCTTTTCAAAACTGCCTAAGTCCTAGCTTGTGAAAGCTTGGCTTTGGGGCTTACACAGGACTCAGCAAGTGTAAATGACATAAGCTTCTCCAAAAAGCTGGACTGCACAAAATTCTGCCCAAATCCCAGGAGCTACTGATCTCTCACATCAGTGCTGAATACTTCCTGGTTTTCTATATTCTTGCCACTAGGCTCTACCACCAAAAGAGTAGTGGTAAAAATCCTTGCAAATTCAATAAGTGAGTGCCATTTGGGTATCTGGTTTGAATTTGCATGTCTTGGTGTGTGTGCTATTGATCTATGAAAATGGTATTTTGTGGATGTGAAGGCCCCTTGGAGCCTGACTGGTGGGATAGAGGGGGACTGTGGACTGTACCTTCCCCGATGCGCTCTTGGCCTCCATAGAAGGACAGCTATGCGGGAAGTTTCAGAGGGGCTACAACTTTCCCACCCCAGCTGTGACCCAGCCCAGGAAAGATTTTGGAGATTTTGTCCCTTGCATGATCTTCTAAAGTGAGAACATTAAATGAGAACAGCTGACTCATTTCCTGGTGAGGGCTCTCTTCCTTGTTTGCAGACTGCTGCCTCCTCATTGTGTCCTGGTCTGGAACTTCTAGCCTCGAGAACTATGCAAATGCGAATTTCAGTTGATTAAGCTGACTCATTTCCTAGTGAGGGTTCTCTTCCTTGTTTGCAGACTGCTGCCTCCTCACTGTGTCCTGTTCTGTAACTTACAGCCTAGAGAACTATGCAAATGCCCGTTGATTAAGCTGACTCATTTCCTGGTGAGGGCTCTCTTCCTTGTTTGCAGACTGCTGCCTCCTCACTGTGTCCTGGTCTGGAACTTCTAGCCTCGAGAACTATGCAAATGCGAATTTCAGTTGATTAAGCTGACTCACTTCCTGGTGAGGGCTCTCTTCCTTGTTTGCAGACTGCTGCCTCCTCACTGTGTCCTGGTCTGGAACTTCTAACCTAGAGAACTATGCAAATGCAAATTTCAGTTGATTAAGCTGACTCATTTCCTGGAGAGGCCTCTCTTCCTTGTTTGCAGACTGCTGCCTCCTCACTGTGTCCTGGTCTGGAACTTCTAGCCTCGAGAACTATGCAAACGCAAATTTTAGTTGATTAAGCTGACTCATTTCCTGGTGAGGGCTCTCCTCCTTGTTTGCAAATGCAAATTTCAGTTGATTAAGCTGACTCATTTCCTGGTGAGGCCTCTCTTCCTTGTTTGCAGACTGCTGCCTTCTCACTGTGTCCTGTTCTGGAACTTCTAGCCTTCAGAACTATGCAAATGCGAATTTCAGTTGATTAAGCCACCCAGTCTGTGGTATTTTGTTACAGAAGCCCGAGCAGACTAATACATTCTCCAAGTGCCCTACACTAGTAAATTATGACATATCCATACAATGAATGACTATACAGCAATGATGACAAACTACAGCCATATACAACAATACACATGAATCTCATAAACATAATATTGAGGGAAAGAAACCAGATGCAAGAGTATGTGATTCTGTTCATATAAAGCACAAAGCCTAGAAAAAGAAATATTGCTGCTAGACGTCAGGACTGTGGTGACCATTTTGGGTAGATAGGCAAGGAGGGGGAAGTGAGCAGGGCCTGGAATTGAGCTCCATGTGGCTTCTGGGATGCTGGTAATATTGTGTCTTGATCTGGGTCCTAATTACACAGTGTGATCAGTTAGTGAAGTTATCAAGTCATAATATATACATAGCATGTGTGTGTTTGTGTGTATGTGTGTATGTGTATATATATATATTTCTTATATGTATGTTATATTCAATAAAAAACTGAAATGTTTGTACCAGACCTTAAGAACCTGTTATCTAATACAGGAGACAAGATTGATACAGATAAAATTACTGGTGATCACATAAATTATAGTTACAGGATAGAATATAAATGATCAAATGCAGCAATGATTTTAATCAGGACTCTGTCATATGTACTAAGAGAAATCCAAATGAAACTTACCTAAAACATATATTGAATAAAATGTAGTCTCTCACATGAAAAGTTCAGGAGGTAAATAGAGCTTGAAATACAATTACATAAATAAATGTAATTAATGAAATAAATAGATTAGATAGATAATAGATAATAGATGATAGATAGATAATTGATAGATAGATGGTAGATAGATAATAGATAGACAGATAGGTAGACAGACATTTTATGGCATTATCTTCCTATAAAGAGAGAAGTCTGTTTCCTACATGTCAAGGTAGAAAAGCTGTCCTCCAGGCACCCACGGTGTGCTCCAGCAACCTTGCCAACACCAGCCCTGCTGCCCGTGGGCTGGCCCCCTTGCCCCCACTGCTCAGGGTCACACTTCCACCACGTTGTGGCTGGCCATCCCCCTCCCTACCCATCCTTTAATTTCAGACTTGAGCTCCACCCCGTTCATGGAGCACAGTGAGCTCTTTGCAATGAATTCCCTTGTATTTTGAGACAATCAAGTGGTAAGGTAGGTTTTTTTCTCCCCAGCCCTTCCCATCGCAGGGAATAATGAGGCACAGTCTTGATACAAACTTTTAGGAGAGCATGCAGGGCAGGACTGAGTGGGATCTGTCCCTGCTGGGGGAAGGGAGGCTCATCTTGTAGATGTGTTACCTGGGGCAGCACCAGGTGGGGCAGCTACCCAGGTGCAGGGCCTGAGCCGGCTTCGCACCCTCCCCTGCAGCTCTACCCAGGGCGAATTTTTTTTTTTTTTTTTTAGGTGGAGTCTTGCTCTGTCACCTAGGCTGGAGTGCAGTGGCATGATCTCGGCTCACTGCAAGCTCCGCCTCCTGGGTTCATGCAATTCTCTTGCCTCAGCCTCCCGAGTAGCTGGGACTACAGGCGCCCACCACCACACCCAGCTAATTTTTTGTATTTTTAGTAGAGACAGGGTTTCATTGTGTTAGCCATGATGGTCTCTATCTTCTCACCTTATCATCTGCCTGCCTCGGCCTCCCAAAGTGCTGGATTACAGGCATGAGCCACCATGCCTGGCCCTCTCCAGTCTGACTATCTACCCCAATCTTTCTCCTGGGCAATAGGAAAAGTTATGATTTTGAGGACAATCCAGCTTTCTCTTGCTGATAAGGCAGGAGTGACACTCTTTAGAGTTTTCCACATTCTAGCAGAATCCAGAAATCACCTCTGAGATTCTGAAAGACACAGTATTAGGATGACCCTCTGGAGACTTACTCTAAGGTGGTCAGTGCCCGCAACAGAAGGGGTCCAGGTTACAGAGGGAGTTTAGACCAGCTGTTGAAAGAGACAGCCTCAGGGAGGGGTCTAGGAGGCTAGTGTACATACTTTGGAAGGTGTTGCAGACCTGTGCAAGAGTCAATAAAGGCCATCCAACAGTGCCACGGGATCACCTTGGCACCTCTCTCTCTTGCCTGATCCAGGCAAATTCTCAGCCTGGGCCACTTCCATTTCCATAGGCAGATCCAAATGGAGGATAGGGATGCTGCACTCTGGCAATCCTAAATCCTATTGTTGGAAATTCTTGGGGGCTCAGAAACATGCAGTAGGCCCAGAGCTCCCCTGAGCACTGTCCATGACCCAGCCCTCTGGACTGTACTCGTCCTGAGGCCAGGCCATCCCCAGCAAAGCCACCTTCCTTCTCACATTGCCTCTTTCATCATTGTTCTGTCTCTGAGGAGGATGGATTAATCTCTAATACAAGACACAAGCAGTGATTTGGCTTTCAAAAGATCTTTTATTGCCAAAGCTGAGGTCACAAATAAAAAACTTGCTCCTTCATGACCTCTGCCCCCTGCCCCTGCCTCCTACCCCCCACCACCAGACAATTCCCCGACCATGGTAAGATGCCTTCTGAACCTGCAATCCCTTTTGCAAAAGACCCCAGTCTTTGCTCCTCCAGGTTCCCGAGGCTGGATGGACCTTCCATTCACAGCGCAATGTGTTCTATCTGGGGTGGCTTCTCCACTGCCTTCTTGGCGAAGAGTTTGGTCCAGAAAGCTACTTCCTTGTCCTTCAGCTTCTGGGCTGCCTGGGTGTTAGCACCAATCTGCAGGTACCCTTCCTCCTGGTTGTACTCTGGCCAGTGGGGCAGCCCTTCTCCATTGGGGTTTCTGGAAACAAAATCAAATAGAATTGCCCCAAAGCTGCTGTGTATTCCCAACAATCTTCAGAGATGTGTGAGGACGCCCAAGTTATCTCCGTCAAGAGGCTTGTATATCTCCAGAGACGGGGAGTTCACTATCTCCGGGGGCGGCCTCTCCATTTGTAGAGAGCTCTCATTGTCAGAGTGCTATGGTCACAGGGTCAGAAGTTTGATCGCTAGAACCTTAGAAGCTGCCCCTTCCCAACAGGCATGCCCCGCCCCCCACCCTCACCAGCTGTGCTGTGTCTTTGCCAAGAGCCTCACCCATTGCGAGCAAAGTTGGCCCAGAATTTCATCACCATCTTGCTAAGTCTGATCTCCTCTTCTGAGGCACCCTCTGTGGGGAAGAAGAAAAAAAGCCTTTGTTACTCAAAGTGTGGTCCGCGGACCTGCATTGTCAACTTCACGTGCAAACCTGCTAGAAACATAGTCTTGGCGCATGCTCCACACCCACTGAGCTGAGGTCTGCACATTTAGAAGATCCTGGTGGATTTGTGTGTACTTTACCTTTGAGCATGGCTGACCTAGGGCTCTGCAATGGGGATGCATCATTCCATGTGCTTGCCCCACCTCCCAGGGTTGCTCTCTCTTGCACACACCCACAATTCATATTCTGAAATATAACAGAACTCAAGCCTCCTAAGGGTGCATAATTGGGACATGCCCAGTGGCGATGGTGCGTCCTGAGCAGCCATGGGGTGAGTCCCATGTGATCTGTAACAGCTGAGAGTTAAGGCTTAGAAGACATCGTGAAAGGATTTTTTAAAATATTGTATAATGTAAACTAAAAATAAAATCCTAACACCCCCAACTCACTGAACAGACCCTCTGTGGGCTAAGGGGACCCCAGAAAAACCCTAAACTGAGTTCCTGCCTGGAAACAGACAGGAAGTCAGACACGCATCATAATACTCCACCCTTTTTGTGGTTTAGACACCACCGGACCAGTATCAGAGATAAAATAAAGGTGATCATTCTGACAGAACACACTCCTTGTGGCAATAAGACACCAAATTAAAAAAAGATCGAAGGCCATGCCTGGCAAGGGTTCAGGCCTGCATCTCTACCCTTAAAGAATCCACTCTGTTCTCCCTGCTGCAAGGTGCTTCTTTTTCTCTAGCAGCTAAACCAGTACTGGCCTGGAGTTAAGCAAAATGAAAACAATTAAAATGGCTGCAGCTTGGAGACTCGGAAGAACAAAACCCTGCCCACCAGCCTTAACTACGGCTTTGATTGCATAAGAGACTGATTTCAGTTATTTTCTCCAGATAAGAACATCACCAGCCATGGACTGGACCTGGCCGGTGTACAGAGGCTGCTCACTTGCTGGGCTTTGTGTCCTGAGAAGACCTTTGGATTTATAAGCCCTAATTGTAATACATTTAAATATTAGGTGTCCACCACCAGGTGAACATGGGCAATGTTACATGCATGTTTGTTTAATACACATGTGTCAGGACTGTCTTCATGAATATCCATTGCTCCCCCTGTAACGTGTTGAACATGTATGTTTAGCCAATCTGTTCACATAAAGCTTCTACCCAACCCCTCCTCGTTCGATGAGCCTGTTTCTGGGCTTGGCCAGAGGCACCTTCCCAGCTTGAGGGATAGCAACTTTGCTGACTATAAACCATATCAAAAATAAAGTCTTCTCTCCCATTCCAAATTCATACATCCTGTGATTTCTAAATTAACAATTATTAATTATATTAAATTTAAAGGTTTATGAGGTTTTGTTAGAGACATAAAGGCAGAAACACAAACCGACACACATTAGACCTGACTCAGGGTTAACACCAATTCTAATCTCACCCTCACTCATATTCTCAGCACTTCTGGGAGAGGGAAATTGATTGGTGGTTTCTCAACCTAGAGCAGGGCCCTGCATGTGTCTCTCTGCCTATCTTGTTGATGACACAGGCCAGGATTCTGAGTGTTGGTGGCAGAGGGCACATGATATACATCCTCCCTCATGTGTGTTACAGCAGGAGGAAACTGGGGGGACAAGCCAATGACATTCAACCCTGTCATAGTGAATCCTGCAGGAGACCCCCCAACCACCTGTCTTGTTGATGACATAGCCCAGGATTCTGAGTGTTGGTGGCAGAGGGCACACGATATACATCCTCCCTCATGTGTGTTACAGCAGGAGGAAACTGGGGGACAAGCCAATGACATTCAACCCTGTCATAGTGTATCGTGCAGGAGACCCCCCAGCCACCTGTCTTGTTGATGTCACAGAACAGGATTCTGAATGCCTGTGCAGAGGGTACACGAATACACATCCTCCCTCAGGTATGTTAGAGCGGGAGGAGGCGGGGGACAACCCGATGACATTTAACTCTGTCATACTGAATCCTGCAGGAGACACCCCCCCCCACCTGTCTTGTTGATGTCACAGGCCAGGATTCTGAGTTTCTGTGCAGACGGTACATGGATACACATCCCCTGTCAAGTGTATTAGAGCAGGAGGAAGAGGAAGCTGGGGGACAACCCAATGACATTCAACCCTGTATAGTGAATCCTTCAGGAGACCCCCCCACACACACCCGTCTTGTTGATGTCACAGAGCAGGATTCTGAGTGGCTGTGCAGAGAGCACATGAATACACATCGCGCCTCACATGTGTTAGAGTGGGAGGAAGCTGGGGGACAACCCAGTGACATTCAACCCTGTTATAGAGAATCAGTAAACTAAGACCAGGAGAGAAGAAACTTGCTGAAAGCCACCACACCAAGACTGAAACCCAGATCTCCTAACTCCAAGCTCATGGAGAGCAAGGAGCCATTACCTTTTAAAAATGGGGCCCCAAGGACGGAGAAGAGCTCATCCCCATGGTCTCCTATCACCGTCTTGGGTTTCATGTCTGATGAGAAGCTTGGACGGTACTGAAACTCATACATGTAGGTGGGTGCTCCAGCATCTGAGAAGACAAGGATTCATGCACAGTTCATGTTGCCAGACACACACCTGGAGGCTACCAAGGTCTCCAGCTCTGCAGGAAACCTCTGGCTGTCAGCACAGTAGAGAAACAGAGTCACAGGAAAGCTCAGCGACATGCTCCGGACTGCATAGCTGGTTGAGGTGGAACTGGAATTAGAGCCAGATATTTGTTCAATGAACAAATGTTTAATGAATGAATGTGGAAACCCTGGGTCAATTCATTTAAAATAACTGCCGGTGCAGGGACACTGACTCTGCCTCGTAAACCCCTTTGCCTGCTGGTACATTCTCACACAAGACAATCTCTCTACATCTGGTTACACTGGATGTAATTCATTGATAACAGACTTCATTCACTTGGACCCCACCTCCACCCTGACAGGTGTCTTCTGTTCTGCCTCGTTTTGAGCATTTCCAGTGTTTTTCTCACCCATCCTGAGAAGACTGAAGCAAATCCAAGTTGCTTGTCTGAACATGAGGCTATTTAAATACAAACATATGCAGAGAGGGAACAATCTGCCTCTTGTGTCTCAGGAATCTGCGGCACTCACTGCTTTATATCTCACTGTCTCCATGTGTCTTGCTGCCTGCCTGGCCTGGGAGTGTTATGGTGTTAAGGCAGTAAAGTCCTGGCAGAGAAAAGAAGGGGCTGAGCAAGGGTGACCTTGCCTCTCCCCTGTCCTCTCTCCTTCTGCTCTGCCCTCCTCTCCCATCAACAAAGCTCTCCTGTCCCAGCCCCAAGAAGATGCCAGTTTCCCAATGATTGGCTCATTGGAGCCACAAATCACTGCCCCTTCTGGGCTACCTCGTGGGCCGCCTGGTCCTGTGCCTCAGCACTTTGAATTTTCCACCTCCTATGTAATTTAAAAATCATTTTGAAATTCCATTTTAAAAATCAAATTTAAAACATCACTCATAACTCTACCACAGAGAATGCTTGTTTTTTATTTCAGCATATCTCTCTTTTATGTATATAAACTTGGGATGATATTATATATGTTATTTTGTAATATACTATCATCACTTTATAAAAATGATTTTGTTGTAGAGACAGGATCTCACTATGTTGCCCAGGCTGATCTTGAAATCCTAGGCTCTCACAATCCTCCCACTTCAGTCTCCCAAAGTGCTGAGAGTGTAAGTATGAGCCACCACCTCCAGCCATTATTTCTTAACATCCTTAAATATTCACCCACAAAAGGATTTAACAACGGGAGCTCCCGCATCCCTAACCTCATGCCGCACCCGCACATGTCATTTCAATGTAAGAATGAAGAATAATCTATTCACTCATCTTTGTCAGCCTCCTGCACTGCACCCTCGGCTCAGCAGGAAGCGTGCTTGGGAAGATGCCATCCTTCTGTGGCTCTGTAATCCACCTGTTAAATGGCTGCTTCAAGATCAGGCAAAACTTGCTAAAAGGAGGGTTTGACCTTGCCTTTGCCATTCAAACAGAGGAACTCAGAGCCAACTATAGCGGAAACAGCTTCTGTGAATGAGAGAACTTATAATAGGCAGCATGCTGCCCAAAATGTACTTTGTAAAATCTTTTTGGCTAAAGCCATTGATATTTATACAATTCCTACAGTCACAACACAAGTCTTCAGAGGAAAGTAGGGCTCAGGTTTGGGCAATGACAAATGGGCACAAGAAGAGAAGCAGAGACAACGAAAGACATGTCATGAAAGACATGCAAATGAAAACAGGGTGATGTGCTTCTTTCTGGTGGGGCAAATTGGCACATTCACTTTTAATCTTAGTATCCCAAATGAGAAAGGGAATTAAGAAATCCACATTCTTATGCACTGGAATGCAAATTTGCATTATTTGCCAAGAGTTCAAAAATATTTCTATGGTCCAGCCTTGTTATTCACTTCTAAAAAGAATCCTAAGAAAATTATTAGACATGTAGTTAGAGACTTATAAACATTAGGCTGAGCTCAGTGTTATTGTAGCATCAGAATATGAGCAGCCAGGCTAAATGTCTAATAGGATAGGAATATTAAAGCCTATTTAATGAAGCCATTTCATGGGATAAGGAATGCTTTGATGAGTTTGTATCAACATTCAGAAAACCTTCACAACATAGTGTTCTGTGAACAAAAACAAAATATGAAATTGATTTTTAAAGTATATAGGACATGAAAAATCTTTTTTCTATTATTATTATTATTATACTTTAAGTTTTAGGGTACATGTGCACAATGTGCAGGTTAGTTACATATGTATACATGTGCCATGCTGGTGTGCTGCACCCATTAACTCATCATTTAGCATTAGGTTTATCTCCTAATGCTATCCCTCCCCCCTCCCCCCATCCCACAACAGTCCCCAGGGTGTGATGTTCCCCTTCCTGTGTCCATGTGTTCTCATTGTTCAATTCCCATCTATGAGTGAGAACATGTGGTGTTTGGTTTTTTGTCCCTGCAATAGTTTACTGAGAATGCTGGTTTCCAATTTCATCCATGTCCCTACAAAGGACACAAACTCATCATTTTTTACGGCTGCATAGTATTCCATGGTGTACAAGTGCCACATTTTCTTAATCCAGTCTATCCTTGTTGGACATTTGGGTTGGTTCCAAGTCTTTGCTATTGTGAATAGTGCCACAATAAACATACGTGTGCATGTGTCTTTATAGCAGCATGATTTATAGTCCTTTGGGTATATACCCAGTAATGGGAATGGCTGGGTCAAATGGTATTTCTAGTTCTAGATCCCTGAGGAATCGCCACACTGACTTCCACAATGGTTGAACTAGTTTACAGTCCCACCAACAGTATAAAAGTGTTCCTATTTCTCCACATCCTCTCCAGCACCTGTTGTTTCCTGACTTTTTAATGACTGCCATTCTAACTGGTGTGAGATGGTATCTCATTGTGGTTTTGATTTGCATTTCTCTGATGGCCAGTGATGATGAGCATTTTTTCACGTGTCTTTTGGCTGCATAAATGTCTTCTTTTGAGAAGTGTCTGTTCATATCCTTCGCCCACTTTTTGATGGGGTTGTTTGTTTTTGTCTTGTAAATTAGTTTGAGTTCATTGTAGATTCTGGATATTAGCCCTTTGTCGGATGAGTAGGTTGTGAAAATTTTCTCCCATTTTGTAGGTTGCCTGTTCACTCTGATGGTAGTTTCTTTTGCTGTGAAGAAGCTCTTTAATGAGATCCCATTTGTCAATTTTGGCTTTTGTTGCCATTGCTTTTGGTGTTTTAGACATGAAGTCCTTGCCCATGCCTATGTCCTGAATGGTAATGCCTAGGTTTTCTTCTAGGGTTTTTATGGTTTTAGGTCTAACGATTAAGTCTTTAATCCATCTTGAATTAATTTTTGTATAAGGCGTAAGGAAGGGATCCAGTTCAGCTTTCTACATATGGCTAGCCGGTTTTCCCAGCACCATTTATTAAATAGGGAATCCTTTCCCCATTGCTTGTTTTTCTCAGGTTTGTCAAATATCAGATAGTTGTAGATATGCAGCGTTATTTCTGAGGGCTCTGTTCTGTTCCATTGATCTATATCTCTGTTTTCGTACAAGTACCATGCTGTTTTGTTTACTGTAGCCTTGTAGTATAGTTTGAAGTCAGGTAGCGTGATGCCTCCCAATAGATGCAGAAAAGGCCTTTGACAACATTCAACAACACTTCATGCTAAAAAACTCTCAATAAATTAGGTATTGATGGGACGTATCTCAAAATAGTAAGAGCTATCTATGACAAACCCACAGCCAATATCATACTGAATGGGCAAAAACTGGAAGCATTCCCTTTGAAAACTGGCACAAGACAGGGATGCTCTCTCTCACCACTCCTATTCAACATAGTGTTGGAAGTTCTAGCCAGGGCAATTAGGCAGGAGAAGGAAATAAAGGGTATTCAATTAGGAAAAGAGGAAGTCAAATTGTCCCTGTTTGCAGATGACATGATTGTATATCTAGAAAACCCCATTGTCTCAGCCCAAAATCTCCTTAAGCTCATAAGCAACTTCAGCAAAGTCTCAGGATACAAAATCAATGTACAAAAATCACAAGCATTCTTATACACCAATAACAGACAAACAGAGAGCCAAATCATGAGTGAACTCCCATTCACAATTGCTTCAAAGAGAATAAAATACTTAGGAATCCAACTTATAAGGGATGTGAAGGAGCTCTTCAAGAAAAACTACAAACCACTGCTCAAGGAAATAAAAGAGGATATAAACAAATGGAAGAACATTCCATGCTCATGGGTAGGAAGAATCAATATAGTGAAAATGGTCATACTGCCCAAGGTAATTTATAGATTCAATGCCATCCCCATCAAGCTACCAATGACTTTCTTCACAGATTTGGAAAAAACTACTTTAAAGTTCATATGGAACCAAAAAAGAGCCCACATCGCCAAGTCAATCCTAAGCCAAAAGAATGAAGCTGGAGGCATCACGCTACCTGACTTCAAACTATACGACATGAAAAATCTTTAGAAGAAAGCACAAAAAAATTTATACCACTTGCCTCCAGGTAGGGGAATTAGGAGTGATATGCAGTTTCTTTACGTGTTTCCATATTTTTGAAACTTTTGCATATTAACTTTAACATATTAACTTTATATTCAGAAATGTTGTTTTTATCAAAAAGAGTGAGACACAATAATAAGTGAAAGTTGATAAGATCTGTGTAGTCCTGGCAAAAAAACAAAAAAATGAAAAAACAAAAACAAACCACAACCCTGACCTCAAAGTCATGGGAAATTAGATGAAAAACAGAGGTTCAGCATTGCTCAAACCATCAGAAGATGGAGATGGAAATACTATATATAGATCAGATGCAATGCATGGGGCAAAGCCAAGTTTAACACAGAACTGATCCAACTCCAGTGGTCCTGATTATAGGGTTTTATCAGAACCCTGTGAAGAAGTGAGAGTTATGAGCACCTGCCCCTTCCAGTGCAAAGGAGTGTCTGGGCACCTGCTAGATCAGCTTTAGCTAGTTTTTATCATGCTTATGAAATTCTAAATATAAAAATTCTTCCAGCATGGTTAGAGAAAGGACATTTCCTGGCTTGCAGACTAGGCGAATGAGAGCTGGAAGAAAAAGAGGAGTCCTTTGAGCCTCCTCTAGTTGGCACCCAGGAAAGGACACTCCTCTAGAGGTAAGCCCACGCATCCCTAACCTCACACCCCACCCACACAGCCTTGGGTCAGTGGTAGAAGGTCCTGCATAGACCCTATCCTTGCCCTGTGCTTGCATGTTCCTGCACACACCGAGATAGACAAAAGCCAGCCTCAGACATTGCCATTCTCCAGACCACCTCCCCCACACCCAACACAGTTCTTACTTTTGGCCTTCTTGGTCCTGGACAATCCTCTGGATCCTGTGCAGGGCTCCCACTGTTCTTCCAGCTCCAATGCTTAACAAGCTTGTTTGCAGCCAGCTTGGACCTTAAAAACCTTCCAAGACTCATCTTTCAATATTTGTCCTACAGCAGCCCTATGTCCCATGATAACTCCAGGCATGGAGCCCTTGCAGCAGATGCTTTCAGTGTCTCACCTATATCCCCTCTTCCTGGGCATGCCAGCCTGACTTCCACCTCCAGCGTCTGCAGCTCCCAGCCTGAGGCCTTTGTCTGTTCACAAGAGAGTACTCTGCCCTTGTGTGCAGCAGGACAAAGTCACAGGGAATAAACAACTCCTTGCAAGAACCTTCAAACAATGACCAGTGGAAGCTGGTGGATAAATACCCAGCTGCTTGCCACTCAGATGGGATGCCCATGAGCGTTGTATTCTCAGTGTTTCCATGAGTTTCCCAGCTCCAGTTGTCCACAGACGATACTCCCTTGGCAACACATCATGGATTGGATTCCATCTCTTTCCTCTCTCACTTCCCCACCTCCCTACTGCTGTTATCTGGGATCATCACCTTAAAAAACCACTTGCCTCTGGATGTTTTTTCTCACAGTCTGCTACTGGAATAAGCCAAAATAAGACAGCATCTCACTCTACGCCATATGGAATCAGCTTTTGAGGCCTGACCCTCGGCTGTTTCCACATCTGTCTATGCTGGGAGGTAGGTGAGTCAGATACAGAAGCTGGTGGGGCCCATATCCCTCCCCTTTTCGAACTCTAGGACTCACCTCTGTGGTTCCGGGCCACAGTCACAGATGGGACACCGAACAGCACGTCCCCCATTAAGTCCAGGAACAGGTCTTTCTTTTTGACAGGGTCGTCTGTTCCTCCTAAGTACTCCTCAATGGCTTCTGGAATCAATTCCTTAGGAATGCGCTAAAATAGATCAATAAAGTGACCACCACCTCCTGGTGAGCGATGTAGCTTCTCCAGCCCACCAGGAAGGGCTGCCTCAATGGTGATCCCCAGAAGCCCTGTGCAACTCCCCGCTAGGGTGGAAAGTGAAGTGGGAAAGGTGGAAAGATGGGGGAAACCCTGAGGCCCCAGTCTTCATTCTGCCATTTAATTGCTCTATAATTTGGGCAATCCTTGTCCCTCTGTGGGTCCTAGCCAATTCCCATGATTCCTAGACTCTTACCACAAAGGGATAGGACTTCCACAAGAGTGACATGGCTGTCTTCTGGTCCAGTTTCCCTTCGGAGAGTGGATAGCTCATCAACTGTTAAAAAAAAAAACAGCTAAGCATTTATGAATCATTGGGAATTAACGAGAAGAAACAAACTGACGAACCAACCAAACCAATGCAGACTGAAAGTCCTCCAATGTTTTGGGCTTTTAAGGGCATGGGTTTTTACTGAAATGGGCAAAATCAATGAATCAAATGGGCTTATATCCAGAAACTCAAGCATTGCAAAGATTACAAAAAAAAAAAAATGTGGAGAAGCTGTGGCAGTGTTTTGCAGTGTGTGTGTGTGTGTGTGTGTGTGTGTTTTGTGTGTGTGTCAGGCTGGGATCCCTACAGTGGTCAGTGACATGGAGAGGGAAGGTGTCTGCCAGGCCAGTGTGGAATAGAGGGCTCTGGGGAAGAGGATGTAGACCTCCCTAGTACCCCCACCTGTCACAGATGACACTGAAAGCCTTAGAGCCTGCCTTCATGGCTTTGGTCTTTGGTATAACCTCTGAAATCCTTCTGAGGGGCGAACTTCATATCTCTTCTCACAAAACAACTCTGCCCAAACCTCTGCACTCAGAGACTCGACCAAACTCTAGCATTGCTTCTAGCAGCTTAAGGCTGTGTCCCTAGAATGACCCCAGTATCCTTAACATACCTGCCTGGGAAGGCTCAACCTTACCAGGACAATTTACTCTGCTCCAGCCAAAACCTAGAGAGAAGCAGACAGGCCCCTGAACCCAACTAGAGCAGTTAGTTTAGAAGCCTGCAATGATAAACACTTTCTCTGCCCTTTGGGATGTGAATCTACCACCCAACCCCATTTCCTTGAGGACCTGAGAGCCTTCTCTTTGCAATGCAAACATTTAGGGAGCTCACTCCTGATCTTCCCAGTCCCTGTGGAGAGTAGAGCCTAAGTTCAGTGGGTTCTTCCTGTAGTCTAACGCGTGGCTTCCAGTCCTGAAGATAAGAGGAGTTTGTTTCTGCCCCAGGTGAGCCAGGATGAAGACATCCAGGCGGTCTAGTCACATGGACCAAGCCCCTCTCCACAGCCCACAGTTCCTTTCCCTTTGCACGCTCAGCCTTTGAAACAGCACTAGGCGTTAGTTTTGGGGATTTGAGTCCAATCCGTACTGGACTCTTCTTTCCTAGTCCAGTTGTGTTACTGAATAAATTCTGTCCTACTGCTTTAATCATGGTCAGCTTTGTGTGTCCTCGACTGGAAGGAGAATGCTTTTTCACTTTCAGAAGTCAATCTTTTTTTCTTCCACTTTTTCTTCCCAGCTTTTGTTTTAGGTTTGGGGGTACCTGTGCAGGTTTGATCATGGGTAAATTGTGTCTCTGGAGTTTGCTGTATGGATTATTTTGTCACCAGGTATTGAGCATAGCACCCGATTAGGTAACTTTTCCATCCTCACCCTCCTCTGACCGTCATCCCTCAAGTAGACCCTGGTGTCTACTGTTCCCTAGAAGTCAATGGGAAATCAAAAGAAGCCACTTTTTTTGGATCTTTTCAATGAGGTGATGAAGAGCATGAGTGATTTATGGGGGAACTACGCATATCCAGCCCAAAATGGGAAGCCAGGAAGCCCCCGACTGCCTCTCCGGACTCCTCAACTCCTTTCCCCTCGTAGGCCCCCTCAGTTTTCCCATCTGCACAGTTATTTTCTCTACTGGCCCTTCCAGCACAGACACTTCAGGATTCTTCAATAGGAAGACAATCAGAGAGTCTGGGGAGAGGGGATCCCAGGGCCCTGATATCCCGGTGACAACTGTGCCCTCCTGGAGAAGGTTTCCATGGAAATGTTAACTCCTGCTGAAGGGAACAGCTGTCCAGGACTCAGAGCAGTGCTTGGAGAGGGAAGCACTCTTGGGACCAGAGATGGGAGGGCTGATGGGGGTGGGTGAGTCCCTCCAAGAGGCCTGCGCCTTCTCACCGTTGGAAGCAACCAGCCAAACTCCTTCCTGTTAAATCCGACGATGTAGGGGACAGTGTGGAACTTCCTTTCAGCTTGAAGCTCCTCGGGTGTTTTTGGCAGCACCACTCCATCAATCACCGTGGGTGTGTGGGGGTAACTCTGGGGGAGAGAGCAGCACAGCGCCTGTGATTCCCACCCTAAGTTACAACCATGTCCCCAACTCTGCCTGTCTGAGGGTGAGACCAGCACCCTAGACCGGCGTGACTTTGGGCCATGGCTATGCACACACAGGGTCCTAACTAAGGAGGATAGATGTGTGACTCAGGGACAGAACTTCAGGCAGAGGCTGACACTGGTCAGGTGACGAGGAGAGGAAGAAATCTTCACTCAGATTGAAATACATGTATTATCTATATAAAATTACATGTCTATATATTTCAATTTGAAGTACATGCATTTCCCTCTCTCTGTCCACAGTTGATTTTCGGTAATTCCAGCAGTTGCTTCCAATAAAGCTCCCACAAGTGCTGAATTAGAGAATACAGAGTCATCACTCAAAGGGGAAACACTGGGTTAGGTCCTTGCAAACCTCTGGTCACAACATTTTCATCAACCTTCTTTTATGTGTGGGTTTCTGTTGAAAGACACTTTATATAGTACATAAGTCTTACAAAGAATTAATTATAAGTAGGATTATTTTTAATAAAACACCAGCTGGAAAGGCCTTCCCATTTTTGTGACCATGGGGAACGTGACTGCAAATGTCCTTAGTTTTCAACCTCACAACAGTGCTGTCCATCCTGCTTTTTAAAAATTCCTTCATCATCTCATGAATCTCCCAATGCAGTTGCTTTTCCATCTTTCCACAGCTGCATCACACACAGTAGGTGTTACTTTAGCACTTCCCATCACAGCCTCATGTATGAATTGGCCAATTTCCTCCTCCTTTTCCTGGATGTGCAGTTTTGTGGATTTCTCAACAGCAAATGCATGACCAGCGGTACTACCCAAGCTTGTCTCACACAGGCGCCTTCCCGGTAAGGCACAGCACAGCCTGCTTAGCTGAGGAATGCCAGACTGCAGCGCTACTCTTGGGGGCACTCTAAACAGTGACATCACCACAAAAGCACAAAAATGCAGAACACATGGCACCAAATAGACCATGAAGAGGACACTTGTTAGCATGAGAGATGAAACAAGAAGATAAGGTTGCCTCGCCAGATCTCAGATGGAACATGCCCATCATGCAAATCCAGCTTCCCCTGCTCTGTGCCTGCCTGTGTGTGACCATGAAAGTGCCACCAGTATTGATTTGGGGGTTATAAGGACATTTTAGGAAGCAGGTGAATTTATAAACACAGAATCCATGATTAATGAGGAAGAGATTGTGCTATCTATCTGTATTTAAACAAGAGCTGTTGTTGATCCATTGGTGGCTTTGAGGAAGTACTGAACCCTCATCACTCAAGGAGCCTAGACTAGGACTTGATTCCCTATTAGAGAGAAAATCATGAATAAAAGAATCAGTGATGAACTCACAGTATATTGATCCATGTCCTAATTTTAGGTTTTACCTTTGATGAATAATTTTTTATATGGTCACAGATTAGAGAGAGCCCGACTCACGTGTTGTCATCAGGGCAGCTGGTTCTTGGTATGGTTATATTTCATATTTAGTCACAGTGGTGTTCAAAACAGAGCATGGACTTTGAAACCAGATTAATTGGATCTGAAGCCTGGCTCTGCTACTTACTGGCTGCGAGTTTTACCTGTTTGGGCCTCAGTTTTCTCATCTAAGAGGTGTGTTATTGTGAGGATTAAATGGCTGAACACATGCAGAATACTTAGCGCAGCACCTGGTGTCTGGAAGAGCTGAATAAATGTTAGGTATTACTTGTTAGCAAGGTTGCTGTGGGTCTCTCTCATAGACATCAGTCCTCTGTGCCATCTTCCCAGCTCCATGCCCTATGGGTTGTATTTCCCTCCTGTATGTCAGATGGAACTGGAAAATTCCTAGCCTTTTTGAGACCCTATGGCTTCCAGGACCTTTGATCTGTTTTACAAAAGCCAGTGAATGACGAGCTAGTTTGGGCTGCCTGGGGGCGATGTTCTGAAAAGTGGACCAGACCTAGCTGGACAAGGCGCAGATCCTAATCCAATATGGCTGACAATACGGAACAGGATTGGGGTGCAAGTCTGGGAGCCTTGAGAGGCTGTGCAGTTCAGGCAGGGCTGCCGTGGGAGGCCAGCAAGAGAAGCAGCCCCTCTGGAAGGAAGATGCAGGGCAGACTACGTGGAGGAGGTGCTGCCCGCCTGCAGTGGGCTCTGGGGAGCGAATGGTATTGACAGGTGAGGAAAGGAGTGAGAATTTCTAAACAGTGGGAACCACACGAGCAAAAGGACACAGATGTCACTATGCATGGTAAACTCCAGAAACACCCAAGAGTTCTGGGCTTGGAAAAATGCCATGGGGCAGATTCTAGAGGGAGGGACAGGTGCAGAGCCTACCTTCTGCACAGTCTGGCACATAGTGCGCATGCAGGTGTGTTTTGAAGGACTAACTCCATGGAGGGAAGGGGATTTGTCTCATAAGGAAGGTCAGGCTTTTAAGAAGTGGGGGTGATGTGCTCTAACTCTGTTAAGGAAGGCCAGTCTAGCTGCACCATGAGACATGGAATTGGGGAGAGGATGTGAAGTAGAAAAGGATAAAAGTTGAGGAGAGAGACAGGATTGCCCCGGTTCAGTGGCGGCCAAGTGGGAAGACTGCCATCAGCAACAATGACAAGTGATTGTTGTCCAGTTAGAGTTTTCAAGTGGCTGCCCTGTGTGGGCATGACCATGCTTGTGTCAGAAAACTCAGGGCATCCTCCACTCCTCCCCCTTTCCTACCCCTTGCATCCTATCCATCCGCGAATCCTCTCAGCTATTCCTTCAAAGATATCCAGACTGCAACCATTGCTCCCATCCCCACTACTACAGCCCTAAGCAGTTAGGAGCCCTTGCCTGGATTATGGCAATGCAGTGGCCCCCCAGCTGGTCAACTGCACCCACTCTGCCCGTTTCCTACAGTCTATTTGAACACTAGGGGCAGAGACCTTTGTGAAATCTAAGATCATGTGACTCCTCTGTTCAAAACCTCCAAAAGCTTCCCCTCTTGCTCTGAGTCCAAATTCAACTACTTTTAATGATCCCTCTCCCACTTCCCATTACCTTTTTAGCCTCATGCCAGTCTGTCCCTACACTTGGTCTTCTCCAGCTCGACCTGCCACATCCGTCAGGGTCTTTGCAGTGGCTGTTCCCTCTGCCTGGAATAGGCTTCCCCAGGTTTCCTGAAAGCTGGCTTCCTGCCTCCTCTAGAGCTTGGCTCAAATGCCACCTTCTCATTGAGCCATTCCCTGATCCTGCTACTTAAATTGAAACCACCCGCAAACTCTATCCCCTAAT
Source organism: Gorilla gorilla gorilla (assembly GCF_029281585.2). Taxonomy (NCBI): domain Eukaryota; kingdom Metazoa; phylum Chordata; class Mammalia; order Primates; family Hominidae; genus Gorilla; species Gorilla gorilla. Next base: position 84,855,473 of record NC_073242.2, on the reverse strand, counting down.
GCTGCACACCATCAAACAGAATACATACTTGATTTGCTTTTTTATTGCACTGTCCTTGCACTGTAATGGAAGGTCCCACGAGGGCAGGGAGTCTTTCTTGTTTTACTCCTATATCACCAGCTCCTAAACAAGTCCTGGCACATAGGAAGTGCTTATTAAGTCTTTGCTGAATGAATCTCATGTACTCTGCCCATGACCATTTAGGAGAGTGCTGCGACCTCCAGGGAGGCAGCAGAGAGGACAGGATTGTAAGATGCTGCAGAGGTGATGTCATCAGGAACTGTCAACCCATTGGGAGGTGGGGGTGGGGGTGAGGAGATCCAGAAGATACGGTTGGAGTTTCCTGTGTGCTGGGAGGAGACGAGTGTCCTTGGACTGAGATTTAGGCTTCCCCTCTCCATGGCTAATCATCCCTGTTATCTCTGCCTCCTGAGAGTGGAAGGTTCTGGTTAAGCCTCCTGCTACAGTGCCATTTTGGGGAGTAGAAAATGTAAAAAAGCAGGGGAGTGGGCAGAGCCCAGGGCACACGGAGGTGATGCCTGGGAGCACTGGACTGGGAGTCAGGAAAATGGGTTTTCCATTTTCCACTAGTTAGCCAGGCCAGCCACTAGTCTTCCTGGCTGTGTTACCCAGGTGAATCACTGCCCCTCTCTGGGCCTCAGCATCAAGCACACAGGAGTTACTATAATTACCCAAGAGAGGATTCTTTCACTCATAGTTAATTGGAGCTTAAAGGTGCTAAGACTCAAAACCTGCAATCAAGAAACAAAATGTCCTTACCTCTCTGGGGTCTCCATGTAAGTCCAGAGTTAAGAAATTCTGTGAAGACAAAGGCAGAGGATGTGGGTGAGAGGCTTCCCAGGAGAACACTGAGATGGGTGAGTGGGCAACAGAGGTGTCAGGTTCTCCCTCCTGGTGCCGAGCTGGCTGGGCCCAGAGGAAGTGGGCAGGACTCTGGCTCTGCTGGGCCTGAGCACAGGGTGAAGGCATATAATGGAGGAGTGGGCACTGGCATGGGAAGGATGGGCTGGGGACTCTTAGCCAGGGTTGGTAGAGCTCTGGATAGGACACCTGCTTTAGGAGCCCGCCCTGTCCCCCATCCCTCTCCCCTTTCTGTTCCCCAGGGAAGAACACCCCCATTCTTTTTCAGGGAACTCTTTCTTCCCCTATCACTTCATGAATTCAGGCATCTATATGTGACCGTGGGTGCTCCATCTCCCTGATTGGGGATATTAGTTCAGGGATGGGCATACACCCATGTCAATCCAATAGAGTTTCCCCAGAACTTTTGCAGAAATTGTTTAGAAAGAGGGTTTCGAAGCAGATAGGATATAACTCTAGAGCGCTGTTGTCTTTAACCTTCCCAGGAGACATATCTGCCTAAGAGTGAAGTCAACACAGAGTTGTGCAAAGCTGAAGGATAGAGAATGGTAGATTCTCAATAACATCCCATAGGCATCTGGATCCAGCCATGCCTGAAGCCCTCAACTCCTGAGTTTTTCACTTAACACGAGGATGCTATTCCCACACATTCCTTTTTCCATTCAAGGCACCTTGGGGGAGTTTTCTCATCTCCATTACACAGCTCTGACTCATACAACTCACTGAAACTCATCCTACCCCATGCTTCTCTTTGGTGTGTGTTCACGAAGACTGCAGTGATTGTAGCGTTGCAGTGTAGCTCACATGTCTGACCTGTTCACAAGAAGTAATTAGTGCAGGTCTCTCCATTAAGGATTGTAGTCCCACTAGCCAGGAGTGTGTGTGTGTGTGTGGTTTTTTTTTGTGTGTGTGTCTGGGTGTGTGTGTGTCTCTGTGTGTCTGTGTCTCTGTGTGCTTCTCTGTGTGTTTGTTGTGTGTTTGTGTGTGTCTCTGTGTGTCTGTGTGTGTTTCTGTGTGTGTATTTCTCTGTGTGTGTGTCTATGTATGTGTGTTTGTCTGTGTGTCTGTATATGTGTGTACCGGAGGCAGTGCGTAATCATGGAGGCGCTTCCACAAAATTTCAGAAAATCTCAGAAGGATTTCCCAGGATCTTAGGGATGGATTTTCCCAAAGTCACCAACTTTTTCCTTTTAAGCTGGGTCCTCAGATGCCACATGCAGAATTGCTGGAATGTTTGCCTCCTTCCAGGCATTAGAAAACAGTTGTGTTTTAATTCCTTGAATACTTTGGTCACTTAGAGCCTAAACCAAGACCTAAGCCCCAAGATCACATTGGACTCAACCCATGTAAACACAAGCACAGTCCAGTGGTAGAGGCCGACCCTGGGATCCAGGAGTAGCCTCAGGTCCAAGGAGAGAGTCCAGGGATCAGGCTACTCCTGAGCCTGGAATTCACACCCTTCTCCCTCAAAGGCAATAGTTCCCAATGGCCCTGGGTGCTGTGTCATCTGGATGTTTGTCCTGCTGGGCTTCCCTGTGATGAGAGACTGCCACGGCTGTCTACCAATTCTAAAGGTCCCCAAGTCCTAGTATGTGAGGACAGCAGGAATGGCAGAAGATACTCTAGACCCACAAGTGTGGGTTCTGGGTCCCACAGTGTTGCTTCTAACTAATTGGAACTGTGACATGAGCCAATTACAAAATTTCTCTGTCTCTGTTACCTCTATTAAAATGGGCACAATGATCTCAAAGCTGAATTTCTCAGGAAAGATAAGGTGGAGTCAGGGTTAAGGGCATGAACTCCCAAAATCCACTGTCTGGTCTCAAATTTGGCTCCTCCACCTTCTCTGTGAAGCATCCCTCATGACTACAATGAATGCTTCAATGAATACCTGCGAAGTATGTGAATGTGTTTCTCTTTGGATAGTTCCTTGTGAGCAGGGACTGTGTACATGCCATGTCTGTTTCTCTGCCTCTAACACCCACCCCTACATACTTAGCATGGATGGATGGATAGATCAATGGAGGGATGGATGGAGTTGGTCAATGCATGGAGTACAGTTGAATTGGATGGATACATGAATAGATGGGTGAAAACTAACAGATAGGTGATAACTGGATTGTTGGTTTTAGAGGAATGGGTGATAGAGTTAAGATACATGGTGGCTGGATGATGCATGAATGGTGTATTGATTGAAAATAGGTAAATAAAAAGTTATGAACAGATTGATATTAGATTGATAAAAAGATATCAGTGAATTGGATGAATTAGTGAACACATAGATGGATAAGAAGTTCATTGTAGATGGATTACTGATTGAGTGGATGGATGACTATCCTAGGATGACAACTGAGTCAGTCTCAGAAAATCTAGAAAACTGGACCACCACCAGGTCTAATACAGACAGTTTCTAAGTCAACCAAGATAACTTGTGACATCTTTCTGAAAATCTTTGAGCTTAATATCTCCATCCCCCAAATTCAGCATGATGGTGTCCCCTGGGAATATGTAATGTTTAGTTTCTCAAAAATACATCTGAAAACAAGAATGGCAAAATATTAAATTTTGGTCAAATAGTAAATTTGGTCAGTTTTTTATAATGTTATTTTTGGACTTTTTTTTTTTTTTACATTTGTGTCATTTTTCAATAAAAAAGGACAAATTAGATTCCCCATTCAGATACTGAGACTCCTGAGACTTGAGAAATTGTCCCAGGTAACTGTCCCAGGGCAAGAGGACCGCTGAAATGAAGAAGTCTGGGACCAAGTTTACAGGGTTTGGGCTACGGGAACAGGCTACCTACCATTTTCAATGTCGTCTCCAAGAGCTCCTCTTCCGTCTTCTGTCGCAGGCAGTGAACCATCACAGCTGAGTTGGTGGTTTCACACCCAGCAGTGTTAGCAATTTGCTGCAAAGATCACAGGCAACAGAGTTCAAGAGCGAAGTCCCTTCCCTCCATCAACATGGAAAGTGGCATTCTATCCCAAGCCCAACTTGTACTAGCGGCAGGGGGCAGCAGAAGATACTGTAGACCCACGAGTGTGGGTTCCAGGTCCCAAGGAGCATTGCCTCTGTTACTAATCTCAATTGTAACATGGGTCAATTATGTAATCTCTCATCTCTGCTACCTTATCTCCATTGAAATGGACATAATCATCTTAAGCTGAATGTGTCAAGAAAGGCGAAGTGGAGCGGGGGTAGAGAGCATGGAATCCTGAATTTCCTTGTCTGCTTTCAAATCCTGTCTGTTCCACTTACCAGGCATTAGGCCACAGGCAGTCCACCTGATTTCTTCGGGCCTTGGTTTCTCCACCCATGGATGGGAATAATGACTGCACCTACCTCATGAGTTAATACTTGTGGGAGAGGGCCATGTCTCCCATGCAATAAACATATGCAGAATTGCAGGAGGCCTAGATAAGATGATTCACACAGAGGCACTTCAGAGAGTAGCGAATGTACTTTAAAGATGAGTTCTAAAGAAAAACAGGGTCTTGTCCCTTGCAAGACATAGATGGGGTTTCTCAGCTGAGTGAGGCATCTGTGGCACAGCCAGGAGTTTCCACCTGCACATTTGTGTACTAGAGTCCCAAGCAGTAATCAAACATGACTCTTTAGGCCACAGGTCAGCTATGTGCCCATCAAAGGCCAAATAGTAAATATTTGAGGCTTTGTGGGCCATGTGGTCTCTGCTGCAACTTCAAGACTGCTGTTGGCATGAAACACAGCCAGAGACAGAAGGTAAATGAATGGGTGTCACTGTGTTCAAGGAAAACTTCCTTTATGGACAATGAAATTTGAATTTCATGTAATTAAAAAAAGTCATCCTTAGCTCAAGGGCCATGCAAGCATAGATCCAGATTTGGCCATGGGCAATGGTCTCTGCACCTTTGTCCTAAGTCAAGCCACAGAGTAACAATAATTGATACACCAAGAACCTCTTTTCGTCTTTAAAATAATGTAAACAATATAAAAATGTAAAAAGCCCTCCCGAGGCAGGGGCTCCCTTCTATCTGTCCTAGGCATTGGGGTCAGTCTGCCCAGCACACTCTGGTTTCCTACTTTTCTAAGAGTTAGGGACATCGAAGCAAAGACGGGACAGTGAGCCTCTCTCCTAAGTGACCTGGAATCGGGGTGGAGAGCTGCTAATGTAAAAAACACTCATTTTTCACAACAGAAAAGACAGCCTGACTACTTTCTGGAACCAAAGGAGAGTCCTTAAACTTAGGGGCAGATAGGGTGCTTATGCAGACTGGAAGCAAAGTGCAGCCAGAAAGAAGGGCACAGAGGGAGAGCAGGCAGGCTCCACGGTCAGGGAGTCAGGGCAAGTGCACATGCCCCCAGAGCCCCGTACAGGATCTCAGACAGAATCAATGCCCAGAGTGTTTCTCAAATAAATAAACAGGGACAGGGAGAAGTAGAGGGTGAGAGAGAGAGAGAAAGACAGACAGACGGAGAGAAAGAGACAGAGAGAGAGAACAAGAGTAACAGAGTCTAGGATTCCCATCATTTTGTAATTCGTGCTTCCTGTTTTTGCACAAAGCCCATCCTCCCAGATCTCTATTTCCTTGAAAAAATAAATTCTCCTTTTAAAAAGAAGATTTTGGGACAAGGTCTTGCTTTGTTGCCCAGGCTGGAGTGCAGTGGTGCAAACACAGCTCACTGCAGCGTAGACCTCCTGGGCTCAGGTGATCCTCCCACTTCAGCCTCCCATGTAGATGGGCCCACAGTCTTGCACCACCATGCCCAGCTTAATTTTTTGCTTTTTGTAGAGACAGGATCTCACTTTGTTGCCCTGGCTGGTCTCTAACTCCTGGACTCAAGCAAGCCTTCCGCCTCTACCTCCCAATCGCTTCAGTGATTCTAGGAGAACATCAGCTAGAACCCATGGCAAGGATGACCCCTGAGAATTCAGAAGCACAGAGCCAAGGGGCTGGGGGCATCCAGCGGGAGACCTACCTCAGCCAGGGGCTTGACGTCACCCTTCTCCACCAGAGCAGGAGTGAGGGCCACATCACTCTCAGAAATTACAGACATGAGCCACCACACCTAGCCAATCCTCCTTCTTGACTTAAGTCTGGTCAATGGGCAACTGTTCCTTATAACCAATGAATTCTAAAAATATTCTCAAAAATTCTAAAAATTCTTGGAATCCCCATTTTCTCTCCTCCAATGTGCCAGCCCTTTAAGTTTGAATGCTTTCCTCAAACAAGCTCTCAAAGCCACCAAATTCCTCCACGCCACTGGCTCCAGTGTGCGATCCTCAGCCTAGGTCTGGATTCCTATCGATCACCTCTTCCTTTGGCTTCCAACCACTCTCCACATGATGACAAAATCCTCGCCAGGGTCCTGGGCAGGGTGGCCCCTCCCAACGTCCCCGCTCTCAGTACTCGCCACGCTTGCCCTGCTCTCCCTGCTCTGACCACGTCGCCCCTGTCTCTGTCTCTCCCTCATGATTGGGATGCGTCTTCCTGCCACAGGACACGCGCACGTGCTGCTCCCACTCCCTGGATGTTCCTTGCTCCTGACTCATTGGTCACTTTTCCAGCAAGCCTTCCCTGGTAACCTCTTCCTGCCCCAGGACTCAATGCTTTCTGTAGATTCTGCTGTGGCAGCAAGTACCTCACCTTCACTGCTCTTGTCATAGGTGACACTTTCTAGTTGTGTGATTCTGTAGCTATTCATCTATTTCCTACATTATAGCAGAAGCTTGGGGAGGGTGTTAGGTGTCTGGCTAGAATGCAGAGCTACATAGGGCCATGTAGTGTCCATGTCCCCTCCACACGGACATCTGGCTTTGAGCCAAAAATGACCTCTGCACACCTCTTCTTTTTGCCTTCGCTTACTCACCTAGTTTTGTTGTGTGAACAAATGAATCAGTGAGTGAATTCTCCAGGAACCAACCCTGGTTATCAGGTGCTCAGTGTGGAACCACTTCAGGCCTACAGCCCACAAGTGGGTCCACAGAACTCAGACCCTGAGAGACATAAGACACCATCACTGCCCAACATGGCACCAGGTCCTGGCACATAGGAGGAGTATGGTCACAGACAGGGCACTGTACTGGCTGTCTAGGCCCATGAGCTGGAGTCTTAGCTCTGACCTGATCACCTGCTGCCCTTGGAAAATCCCTTCCAAGCCCTGTGTCAGTTTGCCCGGCTGTGCAACTGAGAGGTTGGGTGTCTCCCCGCACTTCCTGCTCAGCTACTGGTAGGGCTTCAGTGGTTCTAGGAGAACATCAGCTAGAACCCACGGCAAGAGCGACCCCTGAGGATTCAGAAGCACAGAGCCAAGGGGTGGGGGCGTCGAGGGGGAGACTTACCTCAGCCAGGGGCTTGATGTCACCCTCGTCCAACAGAGCAGGAGTGAGGGCCACACCACTCTCAGAAATGGCCCGGTGGAAGAGATTCTTGGACAATGGAGAGAAAATCTGGCGGCAGAACGGAGAGGAGGAGAGTTCATGTTCAGGGGTGGGGTCAGTTACTCGCTCGCTCTTCCGGACTACATCCACCTCAGCTCTGCTCTGGCCCATTCCCCTGAGATCCTGGGCTCAGTAGACACGATGGCCACTAAACTCACTTGGCCTGCTTGCCAGGCTCACCTCCCACCCAAGAGAACCTCCCACCCAAGAGAACCTAAGTGGGATCTGGACAGGGCACAGGGCAGGGATATAACAGGAGGTGTGTGGCAGCCCAGCCTAACCAACAAAGGTATTGGAAAGGCAGCTTAGCATCTCCTAGCCACGACTTTCGATTCAGCATCTCCGTTACTCAGGGCTTATCCAAAAAAATGATCCTGGAGGCACACGAAGATTTCTAAGGATGTCTCTGCTGTTTACAATGGTACACACTGGACATAAACCAAGGGTCCAATATTATGAGATTGGGCAAATAAATCGTTTTTCATTCTTTTCGTGGAATACTGTGCAACTGTAAAATATACTATTACGGAAAACATTTAATATTTAGTAAAGTATTAGTGTTGTATTATAATATTCAGGAAAGTACTTTCGTAAATAAAAAAGACAAAGATTGATAATAGATGATAGATCTATTGATAGGTAGATGGATGGATAGATGGATGGACAGATAGCTATAAAGTCATGGAAAAGAAGACCAGAAAAATCCATGTCAAACTGAGCACAGTGACTATCCCTGTGTTGTGGGATTATAGATGGCTTTTGTTTTTCTTGGGCTTATCTGTATTTTTCCTTTTTCTCTGCTTTAAAAAGTATAAAAATGTTTTCCTCTGCGTATTCAACTACAAAACCAACACAGGATTGAAGACTCCAGAAGTGGGCTGACCCTCTGCCCACCTCCAGGCAGGCGGAAGGCTTCCTATAGCTCCTGGCACTTCTCATCTGGTTTTTGATCCCAGCTCCCCCAGTGTCTCCTGCACCCAATCCCCCACCCCAGCAGGACTCCTCACACCTCCAGGTTGTGTCTGTGTCCCACAACCCCTGCCCCATCCCTCCTTATCCCCGGGTCCATCCCTCCTTCCTCTGGCCTCCCTGCCCTAGCTCACCTGGCCTCTCAGTCGCAGAGGCTGTTGCCTCCTTCTTGGGCATGAACCAGCCATCAGACCACCCCAGAGGAATTCCCAGCATGCTCAGTGTCCATGTCCCCTCCACATGTAGATCTGGCTTTGAGCCAAACAATACCTCCGCCCACCTCTTGTCTTTGCCTGCCCTTACTCATAATTTATGCCTATCCCTACTTCCCAAGAGAAGGGAAGTGAATCTTCATATTAAAATGAGTGGGAGAGAGAGAGAGAGACAGAGAGAGAGAGAGAGAGAGCTCAGCCAAGCTAGAAGAGAGGAATGCCACCATTGCAGGCTGCAACTGGAGATTCATATGGCCCCGGGACACTAAGCTGAGCCCTGAACTACCTGGGGGCCAAGAAGAGCTTGGTCTTTAGCTTTCCTGATGCTGGACAGTGAGTAGGGTCAGTCCTGAATCCAGGCATTGTAAGCAGAGGTATGCATAGCTGGATTGACAGGTGTCCAAGAGGTCTCATCAGCATCACATCAACAGTGGGGTTGGGCCCGGTGCAAGGAAGACTCACAAGAACAGAGACACTTTCTGCTCCCGATGACTCTCCAAAGATGGTCACAGAGCCTGGGTTTCCTCCAAAGCTGGCAATGTTGTCCTGGACCCAGTGCAGGGCAGCCAGCTGGTCCAGGTGACCCCAGTTCCCCCGGCTGTGTTCATCCCCTGTGCTGTGAGGAAGAGAACAGGTTGAGAGTGGGGGCAGAGATGTCATGGCAGGACCTTCAGGACAACAGATGTGGCTGGCGGCTCTCAACAAGCGCCAAGGTGGGTGGATCATGAGGTCACGAGATGGAGACCATCCTGGCTAACACAGTGAAACCCCATCTCTACTAAAAATACAAAAAATTAGCCAGGCGTGGTGGCGGGTGCCTGTAGTCTCAGCTACTCGGGAGGCTGAGGCAGGAGAATGGCATGAACCTGGGAGGCAGAGCTTGCAGTGAGCCGAGATCGCGCCACTGCACTCCAGCCTGGGCGACACAGCAAGACTCCATCTCAAAAAAAAAAAAAAAAAAAAAAAAAAAAGAATAAGGCTGGGCTTCTTTCCATTACTTGGTATATACCCAAAGGATTATAAAATATGCTGCTATAAAGACACATGCACACATATGTTTATTGTGGCACTATTCACAATATCAAAGACTTGGAACCAACCCAAATGTCCATCAATGATAGACTGGATTAAGAAAGTGTGGCACATATACACCATGGAATACTATGCACCCATAAAAAAGGATGAGTTCGTGTCCTTTGTAGGAACATGGATGAAGCTGGAAACCATCATTCTGAGCAAACTATCACAAGGACAGAAAACCAAACACCGCATGTTCTCGCTCATAGGTGGGAATTGAACAATAAGAACACTTGGACACAGGGTGGGGAACATTACACACTAGGGCCTGTCGTGGGGTGGGGAAGTAGGGAGGGATAGCATTAGGAGATATACCTGATGTAAATGCCCAGCTATCGGCTGCAGCACACCAATATGACACATGTATACCTATGTAACAAAGCTGCATGTTGTGAACATGTACCTTAGAACTTAAAGTATAATAATAATAAAAAAAAAGAATAAGGCTGGGCTTCAGCATCTCTGAGACCCTGTCTTGCCTTGCTACAGTTGTAATGTATGGTTCTGCATTCATTCAACTGGCAACTGTTTACTGAGCATCTACTGTATGCCTGACACTGTCCTATGAGCTACAGCACATCTGAGAGCAAAAAGGGCAAAACCTGTGACGACACTGAGCTCCCACTACAGATCACAAGCAGATAAACAGATATATAAAGAGAATATAATGATGTCAGGTAGTGAAAGTGCATTGAGGAAAATAAAATGGAGCAAGGAAAAAACAGGGGTGGGACAGGGGGTGCCATTTCAGATCGCAACCAGGGAAGGCCTTTTGGAGGCAGTGGCATTTGAAGTCTTGGAGGTAAAGACCTTCATAAAACAAGCACAACGAGCATGTGAGCCTTGCAAATACCCAAAGAAAGGAACTCCAGGCAGAAGAAAAAGCAAGTGCGAAGGCCCTGGGGCCCAGTGAAAGAAAATGTGTCAGGAGGTGCAGCTAGAGAGAGCCCTGGGGCCTGGCAAGAACTTCAGCTGTCATGGTAAGGAGCATGGGAAGCCCCTGCAGGGTTTTGTGCAGAGGCATCACATGATTCAATGCATGGGTTAAGTGATCACACTCGGTACTGTGTGACTCAGCCTCAGTATAAAAGCGGCAGAGATCTGAAAGTAAGTGTTAAGATCATAATCAAGGTGAGAGACAGAGAGCTTTGGCTGGGGTAGGAACCAGGGAGAAGGTGCGAAGTAGTGGATTCTGAAGGTGGAGCCAAGAGGGTTGTGAGAAAAGAGAGAGTCCAGGCTGCTCACAAGGCCTTCTCCTGATCCCACGGGAGGATGTGGCAGCAGCAGCTGAGTGGAGGTGCGGTGAGAGGAGGAGGGGGTCTCTGTTGGGGAGGGGCAGTGGGAGTCAAGGATTCAGCTTGTCCCTGGGAAGAGCGGGGTACCCTTTAGACAGCCAGGGGCAGGGAGAAGGTAGTGAGTGATGCCTGTGGGCTTCAAAAGTGAGGTGGGCTGGAAACAGGGGCTCTGGGCTGCTCCTTGGGATCACTGGGAATTAGGGAGGGAGAGGGAGACAAGAGAGGCCTGTGGACAGGGAAGAGGGGGGACCAGGAAAGGGGCTGGGAAGGAAGCATGTCACAGAAGCCGAGCGGCCATTGGCTGCTGCTGGGAGGTCCTGAGAGGTTCAGTGGAGAGCAGGGAGAGGTCACTGATGACCGTGATAAGACCAGCTGAGTGGCGTGTTCAGGAAGAAACCTGACTGGCATGGATGGAGGAGACACATGGAGGAGAGGAAGTGGAGAGAGATCATGAGGCAGCTTTATTGTAATGGGGAGCAGAGTCACAGGCTGTGGCTGAAAGGGATGAAGGTGATACAGCCAAGACTGGCCTGGGATGCCTTGTTGATGGGTAGACCAGAACCCATCCTCCATCTCCCTAGGCCGTCTCATCAGTGAGTGGAATCCCTCCCATAGCCCTCGCATCACTCACTCGGGATTGGGGTGCTGGGATGGCCACACTGAGACATGGCTCATAGTAATTACACCTTGAAGGAGATCTGACTCCTGTCCCCATGGAGACCTGATGAGGAGGACTCCATCCTTGCTTCCCGCACTTGCCAGATTTCAAGCAGAAAATGGGGTGAGTGGGCACCAACACTCCTCCTGGAAGGGGTCAGATGCTCCCACACCCCACCATCTGCAGCTCCCATTCCTTCACCCACAACATGCCCTGAGCTCCCTCTATGACTCTGCCCCTTCCCTCCTTTCCATGAGAAGTCAGATGTGTCAACCTTCAACAGCTGGGCTGCCTGCCAGCTGCCATGACAGAGAAATGCAATGTGTGGGAGCAGCACAGATGAAAAGGAGATGAGTCTTTCAGTGGAAGTAACTGGGGGCTGGGTCTTGCAGGATGAAGAGGAGTTCTTTAGGTAGACTAAGCATTCCAGGCAGAGGGAACACCACATACAAAAGCTCAGAGGCAAGTGGACCAGTGTGGCTGGGGAGTGAGAGGGTAGGTAGTGTCCAATTATGAAGGTGCTTGTCTGCTACAATGAGGAACCTAGCTAAGGTCTCTTGAGGGCTGACATGACCAGAGCTGGGTCCTAGCAGCCTCATGTTGGATGTCAAAGGTGCAGTGAGGAGAGTCCAATTTCTTACCTGAAGAATCCCCAGATGCCCAGGCGGTGCTGAATGGTCACCACCACCACGTTTTCATGGGCAGCGAGGACCCGCCCATCATAGGTTGATGCTGCGCCCACCATCAGCCCCCCTCCGTAGATCCACACCATCACCTGGGCAGGGGGGAAGCAACATACCAGTTACAGGACGCAGAGCCAGGGAGCACTCAGAGGGCATCTTGTTTGGTGACCTACATGTTGGTCACAACTGAAGGACGATGTTACCCGAAGTTCACAAGTGCCCAGCAAGGTTGCAAAAGGCAGTCTCTTTCCTCCATAATTCTCTCAACTGGGTCCCAAGCCACCACCCCACTGCACATACCCTGGCTGCCCCTTCCTTTCTACCCAGCCTCCAGTGCCTCCTGCCTGCAAGGCTCTTCATGCTGAGAACCTCATCAATGACACAGCAAAGGCTAAGGATGTCATGTTCTCCACCTCACTCCCATCACCCTCAAGCCTGGACAGTTCATGCACTCCGTGTACCTATGGGGCAGCCCTTGTATCTCAGCTTAAAATCAGTTAACTCTCTCATGGTGAAGTAAACTTCTCTGTGCATGAATGATTGTCTCGAGAAGCACACATGCCTGTGATGGTGTCTCTTCCTCAAATGCCTCCTCTATGCCTCTGCATCCCCAGATCCTATCCGTCCTGCAGAGCCCAACCTAAAACCCACCCTCTTCAGGATGCCTTCAGTCAATGGACTAACACTGTCTGAGAACTTACTATGTGACAGGGACTCTGCTAATACCTGAGGATGAGAGTAGGTACAATTCCTAACGCAAGGTTCTTGCATTTTAAAAGTCCACATAGTGGGGAAGAAGTGAGAGTGGCTAAAATAATAATACTGTAATAATATTATTCATGAAATATAAAAGAACTCATAACATAAACTATGTATGAAGTGCTTTTCTAAGCAAGTGTAGTTCTAGAACCTGTGGCCATTCCTGGTGGTTCTCCTGCCTCCAGGTTCCCAGAGCTCCTGTTTCTCCCAAACTGCTAATCCCTGCCTGCCTCCTGTGGACGGACTGAGTGTGCATTCATATTTGTTTGAAGGCTGAGCCTGAGGGCTGGCCTGCAGTAATGTGCTGAAGGGAGGGTATGTCTCTACAGCCCAGAAGGCAAGATCCTTGAAGGCAGGGGCTGTGTGGAGTGGGTTCACGTTCCTCCTTTCCCTGAAGCCCCAGGTCTAACTGTGTATATGGGGCACTGAGTACACAATAGAAGAATGAATGAATGAATGAGTAAACCTTTCTCCCACTTCCTGTGTCTCACGAAGCACATGTAGGGCCAACTTCTAGTCCCATGTTCACAGATCTGCTCCCCAACTCCTGGGCACCATGCCATGGTGCTCCTGCGAGACTGGTTGGTTGTGACACCCCTTCCTCGTCCACCCTGGGGTGGCCTTCCTTGCCAGGAGACCCTCCCCACCCTGCAGCTGGCAGCCAGCCCCATCTCCTGCCCTTTGTTTATTTGGGAAATGATGACACATTGGGTCATCAGCCTTTGCTAATACAATTAGGGAGGGATATCAGGTACAAAAAAATCCGAGATATTTGGCCAAAGGCAAAAGGAAGAGTTTCTGGGATTGTCCCAGGCTCCGCCCCCAACACCCGTACCTGGACAGTGAAAGTTACCCCAGATGAATGTTGGTGTGCTGGAGAAAGGCCACATACAAGCTCAATGCCCTACTTCGTGTCAAAAGCACTGGTTTGAAGATCAGAAGACTTGAGCCAAAACTACCCTACTGGATGACCTCTCCTTCCCTGTCTGGGCCTCGGTTTCTCTATCTGAAAAGGAAGAGTTGGGGTGTTGGCTTTTCTCTAAGTTCTTTCCATTGCTAACATTACTGAAAATCATGTCTTACCCACTCTGGTTATCAGATTTTTAATCTAGTAACTAAAAGTAATCATTCTCATCCTTCTATTATCATGAGGGAACTTGGAACAATTAAGATGCTCATTAAAGAGGCACAGCAAACTCCCCCAGAGTCCCTATGTCATGAGGGGAAACTGACGTGTGGAAAACCAGTGTTTCCTGTGGAGGCCCTGGGGTCCTGAAACAATCCTGGCCTGTGCAGCTCCCTCCCCAAGCTGCCTTCACCCCCTTCCATTCTGCCCCAGAAGATCCAGGGTACTGGCGCTGACACGCCTTGACCAGGGGATCCCACGGCTTACCGGCAGCCTGTTTTTCTTGGTCAAGTCAGCAGGAGTGTAAATATTGAGGTAAAGACAGTCTTCAGAAACCCTGAGAGGAATGTTCTCTTTTCTGTTCGTCAATAGCTCTGAGAGAAACTGCCCTGCCTTGGGATCTTGGGTGCACCTGGGGAGGGGGAAAGAAGAACCCCTGAAGTTCAGCCAGATCTAAGCGAGGTGTCTTCTAGGGCAGCGCCTTGGACTGGGAGGTTTAAGCCTGAAAATGGACTTGATATTTACAGACTCACGACATTGTAGTGGGTAGGAGGCTATCAGGGGCTTCAGGTGGGGGCGCTGGGACTCACTAAGGTCTCCTAAGACCAAGCAGAGTGAGAAGGGCTTCACACCTCTTCCCTTCCCGGAGCCTTTGGAACTCCCAGCATCAAGGAGGGGAGACCACCAATACACTGATCCTCCCTGGGAGGTGACATTTCTCGCAATATCTTAGGGGTAAAATCTTTGTGGGACGACATCAAGAGAACCGTGCTCTAGTTTTGTCTCTCCCACGCATTTACGGGGTGACCTTTGGTGAATTCCTTTGACATTCTGGGTCCCAATCTGCCAGGTCTACCTGAGAGGAGTGATTTCTACATGAGTCTTGCAGCCCTGACATGCCAAGATTATCTACCATCCGCCTATCCCAGGCAAGTGCTGTTGGTTGCCCTGATGAAAGATCTCAAGGATACAACAGATATGAACATTGGTAATAGATATTGAGTCCTCCCAGTGTTCCAGGCACTATTTTAAGTACACTTTATGTATTAACTCATTTAAGCCTCAGACTAGTCCCATTAGGTAGGTTCTATTATCTCCATTTTACAAATGAGAAAACTGAAACCCAGAGAGGTTAGAGAACCTGCCCAAGGTTACATAGCCAGGTAGATCCAAGCCACGTGGTGCTTATACACAAGTATATTATAAGCAACAGTCCCAGATCTCAAAGTACCCGAAGGCAGGCATCACTGCCCCCACTAGGTGCATGAGGAAACTGAGGCACTCAGGCTCTGGGATGACACAGCTGTCAAGTGACAGAATCAGAGCCAGCAAAGATGACTTCTTGATTCCATCCTGAGAGGTTTTCCTACAGATCACGAAGTACAAGTGGCATAACAATAATAATAATCATCATCATAATAAAAATACATTCCAATGTGAAGAAAGGGAAAAAGAACTCAACCTCACTGGTCTTCGGATAAATGCAAACTAAAGAGGAAAATAATATTGCTATTATTATTATCGCTTTGCCTGCCCAATAACCAAAAACAATTTTAATAACCCCAAGCACTGTAAAAAATCTGATGAATGGAGATTTTCATCCATCAATGGGAGAAGTGTAGGTGGAATACTTTGGCAGGGAATTTTAACAAAACATATACTTTTTGGCTCAGAAATGTCATTTCTGGGAACTTATCCTAGAATATTCATGAATAGGCATAAAGGTTTCACTACAAAATATTCATCACAGTGCTCTCTATATTATCAAAAACTTCATATGTAACCTAATGACACCAAATAAAAGCTTGGGGAAATTAATTATGGTGCAATATCAAATGTAATGCAGCTGCTAATATCAGGCTGTGCTATTTAATGGCATTGAATGATGGTCAAGAAATACTTAAAGAGCAAAGCAAGCATCCAAGTTATCTGAACATAGCACTCCGTTTTAAAGGAAGAAAGTATAGCAACAGGCAAAAATACTGGAATACAAACGAAATATTAGATCATAATACTTCACCATCTAAAATATTGATAGCTGCTCTGAGTGGTGGAATATTGTATGTGATCTTAATTTTCTTACTTTTCCTTCTCTGAGTTTCCTAAGTTTTCTGTAATAAGTATATATTACATTTGCACTCAGAAAATAAAAACAGTAAATATTATTTTTTAGAAAAGGAAAGAAAAGAAGGCAGCCAGAGGTGGGCTGCTGGAAACCCTCCAAATGCCTGGCTGCCGAGATGAATGGGGTCTTCTCTGATGCCTGTAGGGTCCTTTGTACCCTGGGGAGAGTTGGTAAGGCCAATTAGAACCTTTGGGCTTTTCTTCCCAGCTTGGCCAGGGTGAATGGACACACCTGCCATTGTTCTCCTCAGAAATAGGGAGCTGGGCACACCTGAGAGTTGAGCACTTGCCGAGTGGACACCTCAGTACACTTGCCACCCACACACCTCCTGGCCCACTCCTCTCCCCTACTATGTCAAAATTCAAGACAGCGGAATTCATGGGATCCTTCCTTCTGATCTCCCTCACCTGCTTAACTGCTTCTTTGTTTCCAAGGCACTTTTCCTGTTCTATCATATCACATAATCCACGGAGTAATTTGCATATTGTTCTTATCTGTCTCCCCCTGCTAGAATGCATGCTCCATGAACCTAGGGATCTTTGCTTTTTCACTAATGGATCCCAAGAACCCAGAACACGCCTGGCACACAGCAGGTGCTCCATAAACATGTGTTAAATAATGGACTCCAGAATGCTGTGAGAGTTCTGGAATGTTCTTAAGGATCTACAATGATCTTAAGGATTCCAGAGCAAAGGATCAGCCCATCAGGGGACTGCCTTGACTCCTTCCTGCATCACTTTGAGGTGAACATCCCCAAGGACACATGCCGCAGCTTACATAGGAGGGTACGAGGTGGCATTCTTCACAAAGCTCCACGGTTCTGCAGGCTGCGGTGGAGTAAACCTCAGGGGTCCAAGAGGGGGCTTGGCAAAAGGGATTCCCAGGAAAACGGCCACAGGCTGTGCAAATCCTTCTAAGCTGACGAACTTCCCCAGCACTTTGCCATGCACAGTGTCCACCACAGGTGGCGAGGACGGATGCCCTGCTGGACATGGAGAAGAAATCAGGATGAATCAGAGGCAAAAGACTGGACCCAGATTCCAGGTGGAGTTTGCCACTTTCTAAGTGAGTGACCTTAAATAAGTCACCTAAACCCTCTAGGCCTCAGTTTCTCTTGATGTACAATAGGGATGAGGATCAATGTCCTTCCTAACACATTGAGCTGGTTTAAGGAGCAAATTAGAATTGGAGGCATAAAAACATCCAGCCAAAAATAAATGCAAGAAGGACAGCTACTAGGAAAGAACAAGACATTTAGCCTCCCCCTTAGAAGCCTCTGGAAACATTTATCCATTAGAATCCTGGCACTGAGCCGCACACTGGATGAGAGGACGAACAAGAGGTGCCCTGTATTCTCAGAAGCCCTGAACGTAGTAGGGAAGGGTCACATATACACCTGGGCTTATAGCCGGGAAAGAAGTGGCCGTGTCCTGGCAGAGGTACCCATAAGGCAGTCCAGGAATTAGAAGAGGGGGCAAGGCCTTCTGATTGTGGGCATCATGGAGGAGCTGGGACTTGCAGTAGGGGAGGATTGAATAAGGGGAGATGAGAAGCAGGGAGTGGTACACAGCAGTGAGAAGGGAATTTGCTAAGGCTCCGAGCAGCAGAATGCAGAGCAGAATGCAGAATGTGGGCATGGCCCACACGTACCAGGTGGAGTCTGGGGGGAGTGGAAAATATTCCTGGAATGAGACAGTGCATGTCAGGAAGGGCCTAGAATGCCAGGCTAAGCGCTTGAGTTTTCTTTAGTGGACAAATAAGCAGCAGGAACCGTTCCAGATAAGGGAAATGATCAGGTAGAGGTACATTTCTTCTGGTGGCCCTGGGCAGGTCTGCTCCATTCCTGCAGCACGGACAGTGTTTCCTCACTGAGCTGAAATTCATTTCCCACAGCCTCCGCATCAGCCTTGGTAGTACCTGCCATGGGACCACACTGGCCTGATCTGATCTGTGGCCTGTGGCCTTTCAGACACTTGATCTTGCTGCCCACCCCTCAGATCCTATCTGGCTCCAGTCACCTCAGTTTGTCTGAGCTTCCTTCCTAGGAAATGATTTCCAGCCTCTTGTCCTCCCAGCTGCTCTGCTTTGGATACAGACAAGAAGTCAATACCTCCCTCAAAGTGGGGCCACAGCAGAACAGAACAATTCAGATTTGATCTTACAGGGGAATATCCAATCGCAATGGAAACTCCCTATGCAAAGCCCAGTTACACAACAGCATCCATGTCTCAACAACAGCCAACCCCATACTGAGAATATTTAACTTGATGTCTTCTGTTGTTGTTGCTAATTACAAATAACATTGAGATGAATTTCCTTGAAAGCATGTTTATCAACATAGCAATGGGTGGTGGCATTACAGGTGGCCTGTTTTCTTGGTGATTTCCATGTTTTCTGCACTGTATGGGATTTCTAGTCTTCACCTGAAATCCTTCCCAC
Source organism: Gorilla gorilla gorilla (assembly GCF_029281585.2). Classification (NCBI taxonomy): domain Eukaryota; kingdom Metazoa; phylum Chordata; class Mammalia; order Primates; family Hominidae; genus Gorilla; species Gorilla gorilla. The sequence goes on along the minus strand of NC_073242.2, from coordinate 84,836,827 downwards.
CCCCACGTTATTTTAAAATTTTAAATAAAAAAGAAAATATTTATGAAGAAATATGATGATGTTTGAAAGGTATTTTGTAAGACTTGGAGACTGGGCACAGGGGCTCACATCTGTAATCCCAGCACTTTGGGAGGCCGAGGAGGGCAGATCACTTGAGGTTAGGAGTTCGAAATCAGCCTGGTCAACATGACGAAACCCCATCTCTACTAAAAATACAAAAATTAGCCAGGCATAATGGCGTGTGCCTGTAATCTTGGCTATTTGGGAGGGTGAGGCAGGAGAATCGCTTCAGTCCAGGAGGCGGTGGTTGGAGTAAGCTGAGATTGCACCACTGCACTCCAGCCTAGGTGACAGAGTCAGACTCCATCTCAAAAAAAAAGAAAGAAAGAAAAGAAAAGAAAGACAAATGTGGTCCCTGACCAGTTTTGGGGACATGGAAGATAAAGAAGACCAAAGAGCTGGCTTGTGATGCTGGGTCCCTGTTTACATAGGCTCAGTGGAGATGTCAGTGGGATATCCTGGCAAGATGGTGCCACAGGACGAGCGCACTTCAAGACTGGAAGGAAGCCTGGTGGGGGAGCAGGGCAGAATCTTCTCCTAGACGGTGAGGGTACATACCACGGTTGTGTATGGCTTCATTGAAGATGCCAGTGTGAGAGGGAAGGGAAAAAACAAAGATCAAACACAGAGACCACTACAGCCAAGATCGAAGATCCATCAGAGTGGGAAGGAGAGAATGTCCCAGCATCCTGGAAACCCAGGGAGAAGAGGACAAGATGTGGGCTAAGATTGCTGAGGGCTTCAGGGAGGTGGAGGAGAGTCAAGGCAGAGAAGAAACCACTGGGCTGGTCATGCTCAGCTCAGGGATTCACTTCAACAGGATGAGGTGGATGGCAGCCAGATTGCCAAGGGTGAAAAAGTGAGTGAATGGGGGAAAGCAGAAAGAAGAATGGGAACAAGAGCAGTTGCCGTTGATGTTATATGAAGCATGAACATGGTGGGCACCTACTATGTGCCAGGCATGCATTCCAGTTTGTTTAAATTCATCTTCAAATAAGCCTTGCTGGGTAGGCATCAACATGCCCAATTTACAGAAGAGGAAATTGAGGAAGTGGAGGCAGCCTGTATGGTCTTCCTAAGGAAGGAAATGGATGGCATTGCCAGGAGTAACCAGAGGTAAAGGAACATTCAGTTCCAAATAAGCTTCCTCTCTCCCTCTGCCCTTCTCCACAGTTCCAGAGCTCTCACAGTGTCAGGCTGCCAGAAGGAAGACAGGATGCAGATGGGGCTGGGCTGTCAGGATTCAGGACCCAGAGACAGACCCAGGCATGATTTTCGGGTTGACCTTGGGCAAGTACATTTCCCTGTGTGAGTCTCAGTTTCTCTGTGTATAAAATGGCACGGGGGTATTTCGAGGCCTCTCGCTGCACCCCTCTATGTACCATCTGTTTCGCTTTCTGTATTCTGATGCTCTGGCATCTGAGGCTTTGCTGACATCGGAGAAACTGTCCCTCCCAGGGTCCAGCCAACCCGGAGCCCACACCCCAACTGCCTCTTTGATCGGGTTGCCATGCCCTGGCCACTACCCACCTGCCCTAATTATGCCAGGTCTAGGTACCAGACAACTGGGAACAGCCCCTCTGCCCCAGAGCCCCCTGAAGTATCCCAACTCGCCAGTCCTCAGCCTGCCTGCCCTGCCTTTCCTCTTCTATCCTTGGAAGCCACAGTAAAAGCCCCTTGGCCTCAGATCCGCCCTGTCCCCTCCCCAGGCTCTGCTGCTTCCCCTTGTGCCCCGCGCACTGGTGTCCCCTTCCTGTTGAGAACATGAGTAAGAAACTGTCTTTTTAATGGCAAGAAGTCCTGATATAGTGGCCTGACCACAGCTCAAATTTTCTATTCATACACTACGTTTTTAAACAACGCCTTTATTTATCCACCCCTTTTTCGTGCTTTCTACATACCAGGCGCTTCCAAGAGTGCTTTAGAAACAACGACCCATTTCCTCCTCACCAAAGCCCAGTGAGGTAGGCAGCACTGCCACCTCTATTTCAGAAAGGGGGTAACCCAAGCACGGAATAGCTCAGTCCCTTGCCTAAGGACACGCAGCGAGGAAGCGCCCAGCGGGAACTCAAACCCAGGCACTCTGGCTTCAGAGTCGATGCTCTTAATATTCTCCTGAGCTGCTCTCCGTGATCCAGCCATAACGGGAAGAGTTATGGGACAATAAACTGAGCTGCCTAAATTTCTCGTGTGTGCGGCGTGAGGTGGGCCGGCTGCCGGCCTGCATCGGGGCGAGCAGGGCAGGGCGGTCTCAGGATGTTCACCCTGCCTGCGTCTCCGCGCGGGCCAGGCTGGCCCGGCTCAGCTGCTCCAAGTCCGAGTGCAAGTAGGAAGGGCGCGCACCGCCGCGGAGCCGGACCTGTTCTGTCTTTGCCTTTTTACGCATCTGCGCCCACCTCGGCCCAGAACAAGGATTTCAAAAAGTGCCCGGCATATTTGATTTCAGAAGGACTCACCCCAAGCCGTGGAAGCGGCGACAGTGCCCAGGACAAGAGCACGGAGCCACATCTTGGAAGGACGACAGCTCTCAGAGCCTGCAAGGTCTTTTTGCAGCTCAGAGGGACTGCGCTGTCCAGCTGGGAGCTCAGCCCCGCCCTGAGCTACCGCCCTGCGCTGCCAATTGCCTAATCCTCTAATTGGGAGAGATCAGAAAAGCCCTCCCTTTCTCCAGATCTCCCTGGGCGACGCCTACCCACAGTCCCAACTCGCCAGGTCTCAGCCTGCCTGCCCTGCTTTTCCTCTTCTATCCTTGGAAGCCACAATAAAAGCCTCTTGGCGTGTTTCATCAAAGCAGTCTGGTCTATACTCTCAAATTACAGAGAGCTAATAAACTCGCCCAACTACTTGTTGCATAAGGGTTTCTCGCTTGCAGGACTCTAACCTCAGTGCACTGTGAAGGCCCCCCCAGGCCTGCACCAGCAGGCAGATCCTTTTAGGCAAAGGGAGACTTTGGTCTAAGGTCCTCAGAAAAAGTTTAAAAATTTTAGAGCCACTCGCAGCCCCACAGCTCAGCTGGGTAACTTCGCACACATCTCAGCTCCCAGGGCTTGTGTTTCATAGCATTTCAGGTTCTCAAGTTTGGAAGCGATCTTAAATTTTATCCAGTCCCCTTTCTGATGCCTGAATTAGCTTCACAATATCCTGCCAACTAGCCCCGCCTTCTGTCACACACCACCAATCTCAGGTAAATCACTACCTTCCAAAGCAGGAATTTTTGGATAGAATGTAAAAATGATTCCATCTCTCAATAGCTCCTGGCTTTAATCATCCATCCATTCATGTGCCCATCCATTCTGTGAACATTTACCAAAATGCCTGGCACCTGGCCATGTATAATGGATACAAAGGCCAATTCGAGACATGGTTCAGCTTCTCGAGGGGCTCACCATTGTAGACAAGACAGATGGGGTGGAGGAGCAGTAGGGGTGATGTCAAGGCCATGTGAAATCACCAAATCAGGGGGATACAGAGTGTTCTGGGCACACCTGGAAAGCTGTCATTGACAAGCTGCTGGGGACACAAGGAAGTCACTCAAAGCCTCTTTCACGGCAGCATTAAACATCCAACAATAGGGAATTCACTAAACACACTCTGGTACAGCTGGCTAAGGAAATACGATGTATTCACTCAAAATAGTGGTGTACACAGCTATGTATTAACAATGAAGACAGGATGTGTTGTGAAAGGTTATAAACTGTTGTGCGGTGTAGGCAGCTCCTCAAAAAGTTCAACATAGAGTTTCCATGTGACCCACCAATTCCCCTCCTAGGTGTCTACCAAAGAGAACTGAAAGCATGTCCATACAAAAACTTGCACACAAAGAGCAGTGTCATTCATACGAACCAAAAAGTAGAAACAACCCAAATATCCATGACTGGATGAATGTGTAAATAAAATGTGGTCTATGCATGCAGATGCATAACATCCAGCCATAAGAACATGCTACAAAGACTAATAAAGAAAAAAAGAGAGACGAATCAAATAGACGCAACAAAAAATGATAAAGGGGATATCGCTACCGATCCCACAGAAATACAAACTACCATCAGAGAAGACTATAAACACCTCTACCCAAATAAACTAGAAAATCTAGAAGAAATGGATAAATTCCTTGACACATACACTCTCCCAAGACTAAACCAGGAAGAAGTTGAATCTCTGAATAGACCAATAACAGGAGCTGAAAGCTGAAATTGTGGCAATAATCAATAGCTTACCAACCAAAAAGAGTCCAGGACCAGATGGATTCACAGCGGAATTCTATCAGAGGTACAAGGAGGAACTGGTACCATTCCTTCTGAAACTATTCCAATCAATAGAAAAAGAGGGAATCCTCCCTAACTCATTTTATGAGGCCAGAATCATCCTGATACCAAAGCCTGGCAGAGACACAACCAAAAAAGAGAATTTTAGACCAATATCCTTGATAAACATTGATGCAAAAATCCTCAATAAAATACTAGCAAACCGAATCCAGCAGCACATCAAAAAGCTTATCCACCATGATCAAGTGGGCTTCATCCCTGGGATGCAAGGCTGGTTCAATATACGCAAATCAATAAATGTAATCCAGCATATAAACAGAACCAAAGACAAAAACCACATGATTATCTCAATAGATGCAGAAAAGGCCTTTGACAAAATTCAACAACACTTCATGCTAAAAACTCTCAATAAATTAGGTATTGATGGGATGTATCTCAAAATAATAAGAGCTATCTATGACAAACCCACAGCCAATATCATACTGAATGGGCAAAAACTGGAAGCATTCCCTTTGAAAACGGGCACAAGACAGGGATGCCCTCTCTCACCACTCCTATTCAACATAGCATTGGAAGTTCTGGCCAGGGCAATTAGGCAGGAGAAGGAAATAAAGGGTATTCAATTAGGAAAAGAGGAAGTCAAATTGTCCCTGTTTGCAGATGATATGATTGTATATCTAGAAAACCCCATCATCTCACCCCAAAATCTCCTTAAGCTCATAAGCAACTTCAGCAAAGTCTCAGGATACAAAATCAATGTTCAAAAATCACAAGCATCCTTATACACCAACAACAGATAAACAAAGAGCCAAATCATGAGTGAACTCCCATTCACAATTGCTTCAAAGAGAATAAAATACTTAGGAATCCAACTTACAAGGGATGTGAAGGACCTCTTCAAGGAGAACTACAAACCACTGCTCAAGGAAATAAAAGAGGATACAAACAAATGGAAGAACATTCCATGCTCATGGGTAGGAAGAATCAATATCGTGAAAATGGCCATACTGCCCAAGGTAATTTATAGATTCAATGCCATCCCCATCAAGCTACCAATGACTTTCTTCACAGAATTGGAAAAAACTACTTTAAAGTTCATATGGAACCAAAAAAGAGCCTGCATCGCCAAGTCAATCCTAAGCCAAAAGAACAAAGCTGGAGGCATCACACTACCTGACTTCAAACTATACTACAAGGCTACAGTAACCAAAACAGCATGATACTGGTACCAAAACAGAGATATAGATCAATGGAACAGAACAGAGCCCTCAGAAATAACGCTGCATATCTACAACTATCTGATCTTTGACAAACCTGAGAAAAACAAGCAATGGGGAAAGGATTCCCTATTTAATAAATGGTGCTGGGAAAACTGGCTAGCCATATGTAGAAAGCTGAAACTGGATCCCTTCCTTACACCTTATATAAAAATTAATTCAAGATGGATTAAAGACTTAATCGTTAGACCTAAAACCATAAAAACCCTAGAAGAAAACCTAGGCATTACCATTCAGGACATAGGCATGGGCAAGGACTTCATGTCTAAAACACCAAAAGCAATGGCAACCAAAGCCAAAATTGACAAATGGGATCTAATTAAACTAAAGAGCTTCTGCACAGCAAAAGAAACTACCATCAGAGTGAACAGGCAACCTACAAAATGGGAGAAAATTTTCACAACCTGCTCATCTGACAAACGGCTTATATCCAGAATCTACAATGAACTCAAACTAATTTACAAGACAAAAACAAACAACCCCATCAAAAAGTGGGTGAAGGACATGAACAGACACTTCTCAAAAGAAGACAGTTATGCACCCAAAAAGCACATGAAAAAATGCTCGTCATCACTGGCCATCAGAAAAATGCAAATCAAAACCACAATGAGATACCATCTCACACCAGTTAGAATGGCAGTCATTAAAAAGTCAGGAAACAACAGGTGCTGGAGAGGATGTGGAGAAATAGGAACAGTTTTATACTGTTGGTGGGACTATAAACTAGTTCAACCATTGTAGAAGTTAGTGTGGCGATTCCTCAGGGATCTAGAACTAGAAATATCATTTGACCCAGCCATCCCATTACTGGGTATATACCCAAAGGACTATAAATCGTGCTGCTATAAAGACACATGCACATGTATGTTTATTGCAGCACTATTCATGATAGCAAAGACTTGGAACCAACCCAAATGTCCAACAAGGATAGACTGGATTAAGAAAATGTGGCACATATACACCATGGAATACTATGCAGCCATAAAAAATGATGAGTTCATGTCCTTTGTAGGGACATAGATGAAATTGGAAATCATCATTCTCAGTAAACTATCACAAGAACAAAAAACCAAACACCGCATATTCTCACTCATGAGTGGGAATTGAACAATGAGAACACATGGACACAGGAAGGGGAACATCACACTCTGGGGACTGTTGTGGGGTGGGGGGAGGGGGGCGGGGGGAGGGATAGCATTGGGAGATATACCTAATGCTAGATGATGAGTTAGTGGGTGCAGTGCACCAGCATGGCACATGTATACATATGTAACTAACCTGCACATTGTGCATATGTACCCTAAAACTTAAAGTATAATAATAATAAATAAATAAATAAACAAAAAGAACATGCTACAACGTGGATGAAGCGGAAAACATGATAAAGGAAAGAAGCCAGGTACAGAAGGTCACAGGTCATATGATGCTTTTTATATGTAATTTAAATTACATATTAATTTAATATATAATAGGCATATTAGGCAGAATAGGCAAATCCATGGAGACAGAAAGGAGCTGCCGGGCCCTTTGGAAGGGGAAAGAGATGGGAATGAGGAGTGACTGCTAATGGGCATGAGTTTTATCTTGGGGGTGGTAAAAATGTTCTGGGATTAAACAGTGATAATGTTAGAACAACTCGGGGAATATACTAAAAACCACTAGCTTGTACACTTTAAAAAGGTGAACTTTATGGTATGTGACTTATATTTCGTTAAAATAATAAAATATTTTGGAAAATCTAGATAAGTATAATATGGTCCCATTTTAGTAGTGGCATATGTCTTTATCTGCATAGGAAAATACTGGAAGGCTGTACATCTAATTAGAATTACAGCAGCCATTTCCTGGCTATAATCTTGTCAGTGTTTTTACTTATTTGCATTTTCCACTTTTATTTCTTCATACGTTCATTGACAAATATTTACTGAGAGCTTACTGTGTGGCAAACACTGTGCTGAGACTTTTGCATACAGGATCTCAGTTCTCAAAATAACCCCGTGAGATTAATGCTGTCTCACGATCTTAAACTGATTTCTGTTGTTTAAGCCACCCAGTCTGTGATATTTTGTTCTTGTAAACTAATGCATACGCTCAACCAAGTTCATTCTTTATTCCCAAAAGAAACTAAAGCCCAGAGACAGGGAGGGAATGCCTGAGGTCACACAGCAACTCAATGGCAAAGTCAGAACCAGAACTTGAGGCTTCTGCCTTCCAGTACAGTGTGTCTGGCAGCCGTTTCTCTTGCTTTAATACATCAGGAAGATGTTCTAATTGGCAGCCTTATCTAAGGTAAAACACCATGACTTTGTACACAATTGGCTTGTTAGTTCATTGACCCAGGCTGAGCATGGTAGGGCTGAAGGGTTAGAAATGGCTAGGGGAGGCTGGGCATGGTGCCCACCCCCCTGTAATCCTAGCACTTTCAGAGGCCTAGGTGGGAGAATTGCTTGAGACAGGAGTTCAAGACCAACCTGGGAAACATAGCAAGACCCCATCTCTACTAAAATAATAATAATATAAGAAGAAGAAGAAATGGAAAGAAAGAAAGAAACATAGGAGCCAGGTACCTGGAGAGCCATGTTCTATTTTCCCCATGTCACTTGGCAAGCCTGCCCTTGTCCAGGCCAGACCACAATTGACATCAGGAAAGATTGGGCAACCAGCAGCCGTAAAGCACATGACAGTCCCAGAGCTGCTGAGGGGTTCTTGCCTAAGGCTATGGACTGTAGCTGAAATGAAGCTTCTGGAGACCCAAATTCAAAAAGTGATGCTCGTTAGCACTCATTCTAGCCATGTGCAGGCTGGTGAGGGTCATTTGGTGATGGGTATGAGGATACTGTGACAGCATGAGAATCAGTCCCCAGAGCCAATTGACTCTACAAAGGTTGACCTGAGCTTTAGGGTTCCTCCCTTACTTTTATCCAGGACAGAAACCTGGTTGATAAGCAGCATGCTAATAAAAAGCATCCTGGCTGGACACGGTGGCTCACGCCTGTAATCCCAGCACTGAGGGAGGCCGAGGCAGGTGGATCACGAGGTCAAGAGATTATACTGACCATTGTGGCCAACGTGGTGAAACCCCGTCTCTACTAAAAATACAAAAATGAGCTGGGCGTGGTGGCATGCGCCTGTAGTCCCAGCTACTTGGGAGACTGAGGCAGGAGAATTGCTTGAACCTAGGAGACGGAGGTTGCAGTGAGCCGAGATTGCGCCACTGCACTCCAGCCTGGCGACACAGTGAAACTCCGTCTAAAAAAAAAGAGAGAGAGAAAGAAAAATCATCCCTATCTCTAACCACAAGTGAAAATCTGGGTGGTTCTCCTAAGTAGAGAACAAGGCTACTCCTACTCAGTAGGCACAACACACAAGTGGGCGCTCACGTGCGCGCCCACACATACACACACACACACACACACACACACACACGGATGTACAGGAGCACACACACCTGTTAACCATCCTGCCTGATGCCCTAGCCAGCTGGCCTTTGCAACCTGGGTAACAGCCTTGGCTCTTGGCTTATGATTTTTATGGTGCTGTGTTCACAAAATATAAAAGGTAAGAATGAATTCTTTTCCTGATCCACTGTTCAATCACGTGCCCACTTGTAACACCACCCAATTCTGCAAACAGAGAATTTTTGGGCCACTCCTAGGTTATGCCTGCCTCTGGCAGCAGCCTCTGAAACCCATTTCTGGTTCATGATGACTCTGCAGATGTGATGGGTGAGGCTGGAGCTTAGCAAGCCTTACGATAGATCTCTTTTTTGCATAATACACATAATTTCCCTACATCGCTTTAACTGTAAGCAATATGTCTCTTGTTTAAGCGGCAGTTGATTTGGGTCATTGCTTTTCCCTGGGGAATCCCTCTGGTTTCCCATGTAGAACTATATGATGTGGAAAGTAATATCCTAGGAACTGGCCTTAACTTCTAAGCAGTTGGGTAGGACTTGGGAAAGTGTGCATATCTGGGGGCTTTAAATAAACTCCCCCAAACATCTCCATGTCCATCAGTTTACTCAGCAGATATATGGAAAGCTCATATTAGAGCAGGCATTGGGCACAGCAAGCCTATGTCCTGCTGGGCCCCTCACTCAGCTTTGTCTCTGAACCATAGGATTGATCAGGTACAAATTTTGTGATGGAGAACACTGAAATGGGAGATAGAAGTCTGAGAATCAACTGGGTGACATTTGGGAATTCCTCGTGGAAAGACAAGGGGTGGCTATGGGGGAGGGGCTCTCTCATGCACCCTTCACCGTGGCTCTGCACTCTATGAATCCAGGATTCTACGACATTCTCCGCTGCAGCCTGGGCATATGCAGTGTTTCTGGAACCTCACTTGTACTCACACTAATATCATGTTTTTTTGCCTTATCAGCATATCGTCTGTACTTCTATGAACAGTTTTCTTTAAACGAAGTCACTCTTTTTACTTCAACATGCTCACTCAAAAAGGAGACTTTATACCATTTCCATAACTGCAAGACCTGTATAACCTGCCATAAATTAGAGGTATGCATGGAAAGTGTGTGACTGCATTTTTTAAATTAAAATGATGGTAAAAATAAAAAAGTGCGTAAAGAAATGCCAGTAAAAACACTTCTAGTTTACGAAAGTGTATAACTGAAAAAAGTCACTCAATGGGAAAAGTGAACCATTGAAGGCCAGTTAGTTACATGAAAGCAGGGCCACCCTTGATTGCCATCATAACCACCAGGTAGGTGACAAGGCAAGGGTACCTACCTTTGGCAAGGGTCATCGTCACCAAGGTCATTTTCTTCTGCTTCAGGGAACATCTTCCTGTGAACATTTGGTTCAATGGGCAGAAATTATATTAGGTTTACACCTTCCCAGGACCACGATGCTGTGTTATACTTAGGGGGTCAGACTCCCTGGGGTCAATCAGGCCCTAGGACTAACTGGTCAGAGTATCTGGAGGAAATTTTGGGCTGGTGGTAGGTCGTAGAGGAGAGAGCTGTATTCCCATGGGCATAATTAGTCCACCTCAATGGCACAAACAACTGATGATCAGACCCTGTACCTTCATCAGTCAATCACCCTGTAACTGCTGTGCAAGAATTATTAGTGAGAGTAGGGTAAACTATGGTAGCAAATAGGCCCAGAATTTCAACGGCTTATTTTTCACTTAGGTAAAGGACTAGAGCGTTGTTCAGGTCAACAAGGTGGCTGTTGTCCATATGGTCATTCAGAGATCAAAATAAGGGTATCGGCAAACTTTCTCTGTAAAGGGCCGAATAGTAAGTACTTTGGGCTTTGCAAGCCATGGGCTGTCTGTGGCAACTGCTGTGGTAGTAAGGCGGCCCATAAACAGTAGCTATGCAAATGGGCATGGCTGTGCTTCAATAAAACTGTATTTTTAAAAAGACAGTAGGCCAGATTTGGCCCTCAGGCTGTAGTTTACTTACTCCTGATCTAGGCTATGGTGGCTTTGCCTTCCTTCACTCATGGTTTCTAAAGTTGCCATAGGTGTCAATTGCCTGTCACCTGGAAGAGGCAGGAGCAGAAGTGTGACCATGGAGCATTTGTATGGGCCAGGCCTGGCTGTGGCACTCTCCACTTGCACTCAGAGGACATTGGTGAGAACTTATTCACGTGTTCAATCTAATTGCAACCAAGGCTGGAAAATGTAATCTGGTTGTGTGCCAAGGAAGGTGGGACAGATTTTAACAGACTGCCAGCAATCCTTGTCACAGGTAATATCCATTAAACCATGGACTTGATAGTAAGGGGTTCTTTTTGCTAATACACAGCAAAATAAATAAACAACCATTCTATAAGTGGTTTCTAGTTTGTGTGCCATCTAAAATGATCTTGCATAACTCCAGGAATAAGTGCACCACACTCTGATAAACACTAAGTTTTTGCATTTCTTTGATTCAAATCACAAAAGCCTGATTATAAACCCAGATCCTATTCATTAGGGCTACTCTATTAAGCCCTCCTTTAGCCTGTTAAGAATAAAATGGGAAAAAAGATGATTCAGAAAGCAATGTAAAAATTTAGACACAGAAAAGTGAAGATTGAATTATAATCTGGAAAGAACCCTGTAAACTCAAACTACAGATTACATTATAAGCATCCAGGTGAATAGAGTGGCCTCCATAGAGATGCATGTTCTGTGTGTTTTCTTGCCCTGAGAACTATCAATATTCATATATGTTAATGCCCAAAGCTGTGATGACTCTTGATGGTACCAGATATTGAGAGATGGGCAAAATTTGTAGAGGCAGAGAAGAAATTAGCATTGGAACAAGGCAGATTCAGGGGTTTCTTGGGGAGGCCAGCTGGACTGGAAGGGGGAATGGAGGACAGAGAGCTTCAATGCCAAGCCAAGGAGAACAGACTTCATCCCTGGACAATGAGGAGATACTGAAAGGCTCTAATTCTGAGAATTGCACAATGAAGGGCATTTCTGAAAGTAGAGCCTGGCAGAAGCAGCCAAGCCATCTGGAGAGACCAGTGGTCACTCTCAAGGGGAACCTCCTACACACTCTTTGAGAGGGTAGAAGATAAACTTCTCCCTTTCAAAGGTGCCTAAGTCCTAGCTTGTGAAAGCTTGGCTTTGGGGCTTACACAGGACTCAGCAAGCGTAAATGACTTAAGCTTCTCCAAAAAGCTGGCCTGCACAAAGTTCTGCCCAAATCCCAGGAGCTACTGAACTCTTACATCAGTGGTGAAACTTCCTGGTTTTCTATATTCCTGCCACTAGGCTCTACCACCAAAAGAGTAGTGGTAAAAATCCTTGCAAATTCAATAAGTGAGTGCCATTTGGGTATCTGGTTTGAATTTGCGTGTCTTGGGGTGTGTGCTATTGATCTGTGAAAATGGTATTTTGTGGATGTGAAGACCCCTTGGAGCCTGACTGGTGGGCTGGAGGGGGACTGTGGACTGTACCTTCCCCGATGCGCTCCTGGCCTCCATAGAAGGACAGCTATGTGGGAAGTTTCAGAGGGGCTACAACTTTCCCACCCCAGCTGTGACCCAGCCCAGGAAAGATTCCGGAGATTTTGTCCCTTGCATGATCTTCTAAAGTGAGAACATTAAATGAGAAGAGCTGACTCATTTCCTGGTGAGGGCTCTCTTCCTTGTTTGCAGACTGCTGCCTCCTCACTGTGTCCTGGTCTGGAACTTCTAGACTCGAGAACTATGCAAATGCAAATTTTAGTTGATTAAACTGACTCATTTCTTGGTGAGGGCTCTCTTCCTTGTTTGCAGACTGCTGCCTTCTCACTGTGTCCTGTTCTGGAACTTCTAGCCTCGAGAACTATGCAAATGCGAATTTCAGTTGATTAAGCTGACTCATTTCCTGGTGAGGGCTCTCTTCCTTGTTTGCAGACTGCTGCCTTCTCACCGTGTCCTGTTCTGGAATTTATAGCCTAGAGAACTATGCAAATGCAAATTTTAGTTGATTAAGCTGACTCATTTCCTGATGAGGGCTCTATTCCTTGTTTGCAGACTGCTGCTTTCTCACTGTGTCCTGTTCTGGAACTTCCAGCCTTGAGAACTATGCAAATGCGAATTTCAGTTGATTAAGCCACCCAGTCTATGGTATTTTGTTACAGAAGCCCAAGCAGACTAACACATTCTCCAAGTGCCCTACACCAATAAATTATGACATATCCATACAGTGAATGACTATACAGCAATGATGACAAACTACAGCCATATACAACATATACACATGAATCTCTTAAACATAATATTGAGGGAAAGAAACCAGATGCAAGAGTATGTGATTCTGTTCATATAAAGCACAAAACCTGGAAAAAGTAATATTGCTGCTAGACGTCAGGACTGTGGTGACCATTTTGGGTAGATAGGCAAGGAGGGGGAAGTGAGCAGGGCCTGGAATTGAGCTCCATGTGGCTTCTGGGATGCTGGTAATATTGTGTCTTGATCTGGGTCCTAATTACACAGTGTGATCAGTTAGTGAAGTTATCAAGTCATAATATACACATAGCATGTGTGTGTTTGTGTGTATGTGTGTATGTGTATATGTGTATATATATATATATATATATTTCTTATATGTATGTTATATTCAATAAAAAACTTAAATGTTTGTACCAGACCTTAAGAACCTGTTATCTAATATAGGAGACAAGATTGATACAGATAAAATTACTGGTGATCACATAAATTATAGTTACAGGATAGAATATAAATGATCAAATGCAGCAGTGATTTTAATCAGGATTCTATCATATGTGCTAAGAGAAATCCAAATGAAACTTACCTAAAGCATATATTGAATAAAATGTAGTCTCTCACATGAAAAGTTCAGGAGGTAAATAGAGCTTGAAATACAATTACATAAATAAATGTAATTAATGAAATAAATAGATTAGATAGATAATAGATAATAGATGATAGATAGATAATTGATAGATAGATGGTAGATAGATAATAGATAGACAGATAGGTAGACAGACATTTTATGGCATTATCTTCCTATAAAGAGAGAAGTCTGTTTCCTACATGTCAAGGTAGAAAAGCTGTCCTCCAGGCACCCACGGTGTGCTCCAGCAACCTTGCCAACACCAGCCCTGCTGCCCGTGGGCTGGCCCCCTTGCCACCACAGCTCAGGGTCACACTTCCACCACGTTGTGGCTGGCCATCCCCCTTCCTACCCATCCTTTAATTTCAGACTTGAGCTCCACCCCGTTCATGGAGCACAGTGAGCTCTTTGCAATGAATTCCCTTGTATTTTGAGACAATCAAGTGGTAAGGTAGGTTTTTTTCTCCCCAGCCCTTCCCATCGCAAGGAATAATGAGGCACAGTCTTGATACAAACTTTTAGGAGAGCATGTGGGGCAGGACTGAGTGGGATCTGTCCCTGCTGGGGGAAGGGAGGCTCATCTTGTAGATGTGTTACCTGGGGCAGCACCAGGTGGGGCAGCTACCCAGGTGCAGGGTCTGAGCCGGCTTCCCACCCTCCCCTGCAGCTCTACCCAGGGCGAATTTTTTTTTTTTTTTTTTTAGGTGGAGTCTTGCTCTGTCACCTAGGCTGGAGTGCAGTGGCATGATCTCGGCTCACTGCAAGCTCCGCCTCCTGGGTTCATGCAATTCTCTTGCCTCAGCCTCCCGAGTAGCTGGGACTACAGGCGCCCACCACCACACCCAGCTAATTTTTTGTATTTTTAGTAGAGACGGGGTTTCATTGTGTTAGCCATGATGGTCTTGATCTCCTCACTTCGTCATCTGCCTGCCTCGGCCTCCCAAAGTGCTGGATTACAGGCATGAGCCACCATGCCTGGCCCTCTCCAGTCTGACTATCTACACCAATCTTTCTCCTGGGCAATAGGAAAAGTTATGATTTTGAGGACAATCCAGCTTTCTCTTGCTGATAAGGCAGGAGTGACACTCTTTAGAGTTTTCCACATTCTAGCAGAATCCAGAAGTCACCCCTGAGATTCTGAAAGACACAGTATTAGGATGACCCTCTGGAGACTTACTCTAAGCTGGTCAGTGCCCGCAACAGAAGGGGTCCGGGTTACAGAGGGGGTTTAGACCAGCTGTTGAAAGAGACAGCCTCAGGGAGGGTTCTAGGAGGCTAGTGTACATACTTTGGAAGGTGTTGCAGACCTGTGCAAGAGTCAATAAAGGCCATCCAACAGTGCCACGGGATCACCTTGGCACCTCTCTCTCTTGCCTGATCCAGGCAAATTCTCAGCCTGGGCCACTTCCATTTCCATAGGCAGATCCAAATGGAGGATAGGGATGCTGCACTCTGGCAATCCTAAATCCTATTGTTGGAAATTCTTGGGAGCTCAGAAACATGCAGTAGGCCCAGAGCTCCCCTGAGCACTGTCCATGACCCAGCCCTCTGGACTGTACTCGTCCTGAGGCCAGGCCATCCCCAGCAAAGCCACCTTCCTTCTCACATTGCCTCTTTCATCATCGTTCTGTCTCTGTGGAGGATGGATTAATCTCCAGTACAAGACACAAGCAGTGATTTGGCTTTCAAAAGATCTTTTATTGCCAAAGCTGAGGTCACAAATAAAAAACTTGGTCCTTCATGACCTCAGCCCCCTGCCCCCTACCCCCCACCACCAGACAATTCCCCAACTATGGTAAGATGCCTTCTGAACCTGCAATCCCTTTTGCAAAAGACCCCAGTCTTGGCTCCTCCAGGTTCCCGAGGCTGGATGGACCTTCCGTTCACAGCGCAATGTGTTCTATCTGGGGTGGCTTCTCCACTGCCTTCTTGGCAAAGAGTTTGGTCCAGAAAGCTACTTCCTTGTCCTTCAGCTTCTGAAGGGCTGTCTGGGTGTTAGCACCAATCTGCAGGTACCCTTCCTCCTGGTTGTACTCTGGCCAGTGGGGCAGCCCTTCCCCATTGGGGTTTCTGGAAACAAAATCAAATAGAATTGCCCCAAAGCTGCTGTATGTTCCCAACAATCTTCAGAGATGTGTGAGGACGCCCAAGTTATCTCTGTCAAGAGGCTTGTATATCTCCAGAGACGGGGAGTTCACTATCTCCGGGGACGGCCTCTCCATTTGTAGAGAGCTCTCATTGTCAGAGTGCTATGGTCACAGGGTCAGAAGTTTGATCGCTAGAACCTTAGAAGCTGTCCCTTCCCAGTAGGCATGCCCCGCCCCCCACCCTCACCAGCCATGCTGTGTCTTTGCCAAGAGCCTCACCCATTGCGAGCAAAGTTGGCCCAGAATTTCATCACCATCTTGCTAAGTCTGATCTCCTCTTCTGAGGCACCCTCTGTGGGGAAGAAAAAAAGCCTATGTTACTCAAAGTGTGGTCCGCGGACCTGCATTGTCAACTTCACGTGCAAACCTGCTAGAAACATAGTCTTGGCGCATGCTCCACACCCACTGAGCTGAGGTCTGCACATTTAGAAGATCCCGGTGGATTTGTGTGTACTTTACCTTTGAGTATGGCTGACCTAGGGCTCAGCAATGGGGATACATCATTCCATGTGCTTGTCCCACCTCCCAGGGTTGCTCTGTCTTGTGTCTTTTCTCCCTCTCTTGCACACACCCGCAATTCACATTCTGAAATATAACGGAACTCAAGCCTCCTAAGGGTGCATAATTGGGACATGCCCAGTGGCGATGGTGCGTCCTGAGCAGCCATGGGGTGAGTCTCATGTGATCTGTAACAGCTGAGAGTTAAGGCTTAGAAGACATCGTGAAAGGATTTTTTAAAATATTGTAAAATGTAAACTAAAAATAAAATCCTAACACCCCCAACTCACTGAACAGACCCTCTCTGGGCTAAGGGGACCCCAGAAACGTGTTGAACATGTATGTTTAGCCAATCTGTTCATATAAAGCTTCTACCCAACCCCTCCTCGTTCGATGAGCCTGTTACTGGGCTTGGCCAGAGGCACCTTCCCAGCTTGAGGGATAGCAACTTTGCTGACTATAAACCGTATCAAAAATAAAGTCTTCTCTCCCATGTCAAATTCATACATCCTATGATTTCTAAATTAACAATTATTAATTATATTAAATTTAAAGGTTTATGAGGTTTTGTTAGAGACATAAAGGCAGAAACACAAACCGACACACATTAGACCTGACTCAGGGTTAACACCAATTCTAATCTCATCCTCACTCACATTCTCAGCACTTCTGGGAGAAGGAAATTGATTGGTGGTTTCTCAACCTAGAGCAGGGCCCTGCATGTATCCCTCCGCCTATCTTGTTGATGACACAGGCCAGGATTCTGAGTGTTGGTGGCAGAGGGCACATGATATACATCCTCCCTCATGTGTGTTAGAGTAGGAGGAAACTGGGGGGACAAGCCAATGACATTCAACCCTGTCACAGTGAATCCTGCTGACTATAAACCATATCAAAAATAAAGTCTCTTCTCCTATTCCAAATTCATAATCCTGTGATTTCTAAACTAACAATTATTAAATGTATTAAATGTAAAGGTTTATGAGTTTTTGTTAGAGACAGACAGAAAGACAAACCGACACACATTAGACCTGACTCAGGGTTAACACCAACTCTAATCTCACCCTCACTCACATTCTCAGCGCTCCTGGGAGAGGGAAATTGATTGGTGGCTTCTCAACCTAGAGCACCCCTGCATGTGTCCCACCACCTGTCTTGTTGATGACATAGCCCAGGATTCTGAGTGTCTGTGGCAGAGGGTACATGGATGCACATCCTCCCTAAGGTGTATTAGAGCAGGAGGAAGCTAGGGGACAACCCAATGACATTCAACCCTGTCATAGTGTATCGTGCAGGAGACCCCCCAGCCACCTGTCTTGTTGATGTCACAGAACAGGATTCTGAATGCCTGTGCAGAGGGTACACGAATACACATCCTCCCTCAGGTATGTTAGAGCGGGAGGAGGCGGGGGACAACCCGATGACATTTAACTCTGTCATACTGAATCCTGCAGGAGACACCCCCCCCCACCTGTCTTGTTGATGTCACAGGCCAGGATTCTGAGTTTCTGTGCAGAGGGTACATGGATACACATCCCCTGTCAAGTGTATTAGAGCAGGAGGAAGAGGAAGCTGGGGGACAACCCAATGACATTCAACCCTGTATAGTGAATCCTTCAGGAGACCCCCCCACACACACCCGTCTTGTTGATGTCACAGAGCAGGATTCTGAGTGGCTGTGCAGAGAGCACATGAATACACATCGCGCCTCACATGTGTTAGAGTGGGAGGAAGCTGGGGGACAACCCAGTGACATTCAACCCTGTTACAGAGAATTAGTAAACTAAGACCAGGAGAGAAGAAACTTGCTGAAAGCCACCACACCAAGACTGAAACCCAGATCTCCTAACTCCAAGCTCATGGAGAGCAAGGAGCCATTACCTTTTAAAAATGGGGCCCCAAAGACAGAGAAGAGCTCATCCCCGTGGTCTCCTATCACCGTCTTGGGTTTCATGTCTGATGAGAAGCTTGGACGGTACTGAAACTCATACATGTAGGTGGGTGCTCCAGCATCTGAGAAGACAAGGATTCATGCACAGTTCATCTTGCCAGACACACACCTGGAGGCTACCAAGGTCTCCAGCTCTGCAGGAAACCACTGACTGTCAGCACAGTAGAGAAACAGAGTCACAGGAAAGCTCAGCGACATGCTCCGGGCTGCATAGCTGGTAGAGGTGGAACTGGAATTAGAGCCAGATATTTGTTCAATGAACAAATGTTTAATGAATGAATGTGGAAACCCTGGGTCAATTCATTTAAAATAACTGCCGGTGCAGGGACACTGACTCTGCCTCATAAACCCCTTTGCCTCCTGGTACATTCTCACACAAGACAATCTCTCTACATCTGGTTACACTGGATGTAATTCATTGATAACAGACTTCATTCACTTGGACCCCACCTCCACCCTGACAGGTGTCTTCTGTTCTGCCTCGTTTTGAGCATTTCCAGTGTTTTTCTCACCCATCCTGAGAAGACTGAAGCAAATCCAAGTTGCTTGTCTGAACATGAGGCTATTTAAATACAAACATATGCAGAGAGGGAACAATCTGCCTCTTGTGTCTCAAGAATCTGCGGCACTCACTGCTTTATATCTCACTGTCTCCATGTGTCTTGCTGCCTGCCTGGCCTGGGAGTGTTATGGTGTTAAGGCAGTAAAGTCCTGGCAGAGAAAAGAAGGGGCTGAGCAAGGGTGACCTTGCCTCTCCCCTGCCCTCTCTCCTTCTGCTCTGCCCTCTTCTCCCACCAACAAAGCTCTCCTGTCCCAGCCCCAAGAAGATGCCAGTTTCCCAATGATTGGCTCTTTGGAGCCACAAATCACTGCCCCTTCAGGGCTACCTCGTGGGCCGCCTGGTCCTGTGCCTCAGCACTTTGAATTTTCCACCTCCTATGTAATTTAAAAATCATTTTGAAATTCCATTTTAAAAATCAAATTTAAAACATCACTCATAACTCTACCACAGAGAACACTTCTTTTTTTATTTTAACATATCTCTCTTTTATGTATATAAACTTGGGATGATATTATATATGTTATTTTGTAATATAGTATCATCACTTTTTGAAAACAATTTTGTTGTAGAGACAGGATCTCACTATGTTGCCCAGGCTGATCTTGAAATCCTAGGCTCTCACAATCCTCCCACTTTAGTCTCCCAAAGTGCTGAGAGTGTAAGTATGAGCCACCACCTCCAGCCATCATTTCTTAACATCCTTAAATATTCAGCCACAAAAGGATTTAATAACAGGAGCTCACGCATCCCTAACCTCATGCCCCACCCGCACATGTCATTTCAATTTGAGAATGAAGAAGAATCTATTCACTCATCTTTGTCAGCCTCCTGCACTGCACCCTCGGCTCAGCAGGAAGCGTGCTTGGGAAGATGCCATCCTTCTGTGGCTCTGTAATCCACCTGTTAAATGGCTGCTCCAAGGTCAAGCAAAACTTGCTAAAAGGAGGGTTTGACCTTGCCTTTGCCATTCAAACATTTTCCAAAGGAACTCAGAGCCAACTATAGAGGAAAGAGTTTTGTGAATGGTAAAACTTATTATAGGCAGCATGCTGCCCAAAACGTACTTTGTCAAACCTTTTTGGCTAAAGCGATTGATATTCATAGAATTCCTACAGTAACAACACAAGTCTTCAGAGGAAAGTAGGGCACAGTTTTGGGCAATGACAAATGGGCACAAGAAGAGAAGCAGAGACAATGAAAGACATGTCATGAAAGACATGCAAAAGAAAACAGGGTGATGTGCTCTTTTTGGTGGGGCAAATTGGCAGCATTAACTTTTAACCTTGGTATCCAAAATGAGAAAGTAAATTAAGAAATCCACGTTCTTATGCACTGGAATGCAAATTTGCGTTATTTGCCAAGAGTTCAAAAATATTTCTTTGGTCCAGCCTAGTTATTCACTTCTAAAAAGAATCCCAAGAAAATTATTAGACATGTGGTTAGAGACATATAAACATTAGGCTGAGCCCAATGTTATTGTAGCATCAGAATGTGAGCAGCCAGGCTAAACATCTAACAGGATAGGAATATTAAAGTCTATTTAATACAGCCATTTCATGGAATAAGGAATGCTTTGATGAGTTTGTATCAACATTGAGAAAATCCTCAAAACATAGTGTTCTATGAACAAAAGCGAAATATAAAATTGATTTTTAAACTACATAGGACATGGAAATTCTTTAGAAGAAAGTACAAAAAAATTTATACCACTTGCCTCCAGGTGGGGGAAATAGGAGTGATATGTAGTTTCTTCTTTACGTGGCTCCATATTTTTGAAACTTTCTGCATATTAACTTTAACATATTAACTTTATGTTCAGAAATGTTGTTTTTATCAAAAAGAGTGAGACACAACAATAAGTGAAAGTTGATAAGATCTGTGTAGACCTGGCAAACAACAACAACAACCACAAAAAACCCTGAACTCAAAGTTATGGGAAATCAGATGAAAAACAGAGGTTCAGTATTGCTCAAACCATTGGAAGATGGAGATGGGAACACTATATATAGATCAGATGCAGAGCATGGGGCAAAGCCAAGTTTAAGACAGAACTGATTCAACTCCAGTGGTCCTGGTTATAGGGATTTATCAGGACTTTGTGAAGAAGTGAGAGTTATGAGCACCTGCCCCTTCCTGTGCAAAGGTGTGTCTGGGCACCTGCTACTTCAGCTTTAGCTATAGCTTTAGCTTTAGCTTATGAAGTTCCAAATTTAAAAACCCTTCCAGCATGGTTAGAGAGAGGACATTTCCTGGCTTGCAGACTAGGCGAATGAGAGCTGGAAGAAAAAGAGGAGTCCTGTGAGCCTCCTCTAGTTGGCACCCAGGAGAGGACACTCCTCTAGAGGTAAGCCCACACATCCCTAACCTCATGCCCCACCCACACAGCCTTGGGTCAGTGGTAGAAGGTCCCGCATAGACCCTGTCCTTGCCCTGTGCTCGCATGTTCCTGCACACACCGAGATAGACAAAAGCCAGGCTCAGACATTGCCATTCTTCAGACCACCTCCCCGACATCCACCACAGCTCTTACTTTTGGCCTTCTTGGTCCTGGACAATCCTCTGGATCCTGTGCAGGGCTCCCACTGTTCTTCCAGCTCCAATGCTTAACAAGCTTGTTTGCAGCCAACTTGGACCTTAAAAACCTTCCAAGACTCATCTTTCAATATTTGTCCTACAGCAGCCCTATGTCCCATGATAACTCCAGGCATGGAGCCCTTGCAGCAGATGCTGTCAGTGTCTCACCCATATCCCCTCTTCCTGGGCATGCCAGCCTGACTTCCACCTCCAGCATCTGCAGCTCCCGGCCTGAGGCCTTTGTCTGGTAACAAGAGACTACTCTGCCCTTATGTGCAGCAGGTCAAAGTCACAGGGAATAAACAACTCCTTGCAAGAGCCTTCAAACAATGACAAGTGGAAGCTGGTGGATAAATACCCTGGATCCCTTGGTGCTCAGATGGGAGGCCCCTGAGTGCTGTATTCTCAGTGTTTCCTTGAGTTTCCCAGCTCCAGTTGTCCACAGAGGATACTCCCTTGTCACGGCATCATGGATTGGATTCCATCTCTTTCCTCTCTCACTTCCCCACCACCCTACTGCTGTTATCTGGGATCATCACCTTAAAAAACCACTTGCCTCTGGATGTTTTTTCTCACAGTCTGCTACTGGCATAAGCCAAAATAAGACAGCATCTCACTCTACGCCATATGGAATCAGCTTTTGAGGCCTGACCCTTGGCTGTTTCCACATCTGTCTATGCTGGGAGGTAGGTGAGTCAGATACAGAAGCTGGTGGGGCCCATATCCCTCCCCTTTTCGAACTCTAGGACTCACCTCTGTGGTTCCGGGCCACAGTCACAGATGGGACACCGAACAGCACGTCCCCCATTAAGTCCAGGAACAGGTCTTTCTTTTTGACAGGGTCGTCTGTTCCTCCGAAGTACTCCTCAATGGCTTCTGGAATCAATTCCTTAGGAATGAGCTAAAATAGATCAACAAAGTGACAACCACCCCCGGTGAGCGATGTAGCTTCTCCAGCCCACCAAGAAGGGCTGCCTCAATGGTGAATCCCACAAGCCCTGTGCAACTCCCCGCTAGGGTGGAAAGCAAAGTGGGAAAGGTGGAAAGATGGGGGAAACCCTGAGGCCCCAGTCTTCATTCTGCCATTTAATTGCTCTATAATTTGGGCAATCCTTGTCCCTCTGTGGGTCCTAGCCAATTCCCATGATTCCTAGACTCTTACCACAAAGGGATAGGACTTCCACAAGAGTGACATGGCTGTCTTCTGGTCCAGTTTCCCTTCGGAGAGTGGATAGCTCATCAACTGTTAAAAAAAAAAAAAAACAGCTAAGCATTTATGAATCATTGGGAATTAACGAGAAGAAACAAACTGACGAACCAACCAAACCAATGCAGACTGAAAGTCCTCCAATATTTTGGGCTTTTAAGGGCATGGGTTTTTACTGAAATGGGCAAAATCAATGAATCAAATGGGCTTATATCCAGAAACTCAAGCATTGCAAAGATTACAAAAAAAAAAAATGTGGAGAAACTGTGACAGTGTTTTGCAGTGTGTGTGTGTGTGTGTGTGTGTGTGTGTGTGTGTGTGTTTTGTGTGTGTGTCAGGCTGGGATCCCTACAGTGGTCAGTGACATGGAGAGGGAAGGTGTCTGCCAAGCCAGTGTGGAATAGAGGGCTCTGGGGAAGAGGATGTAGACCTCCCTAGTACCCCCACCTGTCACAGATGACACTGAAAGCCTTAGAGCCTGCCTTCATGGCTTTGGTCTTTGGTATAACCTCTGAAATCCTTCTGAGGGGCGAACTTCATATCTCTTGTCACAAAACAACTGTGCCCAAATCTCTGCACTCAGAGACTTGACCAAATTCTAGCATTGCTTCTAGCAGCTTAAGGCTGTGTCCCTAGAATGACTCCAGTATCCTTAACATACCTGCCTGGGAAGGCTCAACTCTGCCAGAACAATTTACTCTGCTCCAGCCAAAACCTGGAGAGAAGCAGACAGGCCCCTGAACCCAACTAGAGCAGTTACTTTAGAAGCCTGCAATGATAAACACTTTCTCTGCTCTTTGGGATGGAATTTACCACCCAACCCCATTTCCTTGAGGGCCTGAGAGCCTTCTCTTTGCAATGCAAACATTCAGGGAGCTCACTCCTGATCTTCCCAGTCCTTGTGGAAAGAGTAGAGCCTGACTTCAGTGGGTCCTTCCTGCAGTCTAATGCATGGCTTCCTGTCCTGATGATAAGAGAAGTTTGTTTCTGCTTCAGGTGAGCCAGGATGAAGACATCCAGGCGGTCTAGTCACATGGACCAAGTCCCTCTCCATAGCCCACAGTGCCTATCCTTTTGCACACTCAGCCTTTAAAACAGCGCCAGGGGTTACTTTTGGGGATTTGAGTCCAATCCATACTGGACTCTTCTTTCCTCTGTGCAATTGTGTTACTGAATAAATTCTGTCCTACTGCTTTAATCATGGTCAGCTTTGTGTGTCCTCGACTGGAAGGAGAATGCTTTTTCAATTTTAGAAGTCAATCTTTCTTTCTTCCACTTTTTATTCCCAATTTTTATTTTAGGGTTGGGGGTACAGGTGCAGGTTTGTTACATGGGTAAATTGTGTCTCTGGAGTTTGCTGTATGGATTATTTTGTCACCAGGTATTGAGCATAGCACCCGATTAGGTGACTTTTCCATCCTCACCCTCCTCTGACCATTATCCCTCAAGTAGACCCTGGTGTCTACTGTTCCCTAGAAGTCAATGGGAAATCAAAAGAAGCCACTTTTTTTGGATCTTTTCAATGAGGTGATGAAGAGCATGAGTGATTTATGGGGGAACTACGCATACCCAGCCCAAAGTGGGAAGCCAGGAAGCCCCCGACTGCCTCTCCGGACTCCTCAACTCCTTTCCCCTCGTAGGCCCCCTCAGTTTTCCCATCTGCACAGTTATTTTCTCTACTGGCCCTCCCAGCACAGACACTTCAGGATTCTTCAATAGGAAGACAATCAGAGAGTCTGGGGAGAGGGGATCCCAGGGCCCTGATATCCTGGTGACAACTGTGCCTTCCTGGAGAAGGTTTCCATGGAAATGTTAACTCCTGCTGAAGGGAACAGCTGCCCAGGACTCAGCGCGGTGCTTGGAGAGGGAAGCACTCCTGGGACCAGAGATGGGAGGGCTGATGGGGGTGAGTGAGTCCCTCTAAGAGGCCTGCACCTTCTCACCGTTGGAAGAAACCAGCCAAATTCCTTCCTGTTAAATCCGACGATGTAGGGGACAGTGTGGAACTTCCTTTCAGCTTGAAGCTCCTCGGGTGTTTTTGGCAGCACCACTCCATCAATCACCGTGGGTGTGTGGGGGTAACTCTGGGGGAGAGAGCAGCACAGTGCCTGTGATTCCCACCCTAGGTCACAACCATGTCCCCAACTCTGCCTGTCCGAGGGTGAGACCAGCACCCTAGACCGGCGTGACTTTGGGCCATGGCTATGCACACACAGGGTCCTAACTAAGGAGGATAGATGTGTGACTCAGGGACAGAACTTCAGGCAGAGGCTGACACTGGTCAGGTGACGAGGAGAGGAAGAAATCTTCACTCAGATTGAAATACATATATTATCTATATAAAATTACATGTCTATATATTTCAATTTGAAGTACATGCATTTCCCTCTCTCTGTCCACAGTTGATTTTCGGTAGTTCCAGCAGTTGCTTCCGATAAAGCTCCCACAAGTGCTGAATTAGAGAATACAGAGTCATCACTCAAAGGGGAAACACTGGGTTAGGTCCTTGCAAACCTCTGGCCACAACATTTTCATCAACCTTCTTTTATGTGTGGGTTTCTGTTGAAAGACACTTTATATAATACATAAGTCTTACAAAGAATTAATTATAAGTAGGATTACTTTTAATAAAACACCAGCTGAAAAGGCCTTCCCATTTTTTGACCCTGGGTAAGATGAGTGTAAATTTCCTGTTTTCAACCTCACAACAGTGCTGTCCATCCTGCTTTTTAAAAATTCCTTCATCATCTCATGAATCTCCCAATGCAGTTGCTTTTCCATCTTTCCACAGCTGCATCACACACAGTAGGTGTTACTTTAGCACTTCCCATCACAGCCTCATGTATGAACTGGCCAATTTCCTCCTCCTTTTCCTGGATGTGCAGTTTTGTGGATTTTTCAACACCGAATGCATGGCCAGCAGCACTGCCCTAGCTTATCTCACACAGGCGCCTTCCCGGTAAGGCACAGCACAGCCTGCTTAGCTGAGGAACGCTAGACAGCAGCGCTACTCTTGGGGGCAACTCTGAACAGTGACATCACCACAAAAAGCACAAAAATGCAGAACACATGGCACAAAATTGACCATGAAGAGGACACTTGTTAGCATGAGAGATGAAACAAGAAGACAAAGGTTGCCTTGCCGGATCTCAGATGGAATGAGCCCATCATGCAAATCCAGCTTCCCCTGCTCTGTGCCTGCCTGTGTGTGACCATGAAAGTGCCACCAGTATCGATTTGGGGTTATAAGGACATTTTAGGAAGCAGGTGAATTTATAAACGCAGAATCCTTGATTAATGAGGAGAGATTGTGCTATCTATCTGTATTTAAATGAGAGCTGTTATTGATCCATGGGTGGCTTTGAGGAGGTACGGAACCCTCATCACTCAAGGAGCCTAGACTAGGACGGGATTCCCTACTAGAGAGAAAATCATGAATAAAAGAATCAGTGATGAACTCACAGTATATTGATCCATGTCCTAATTTTAGGTTTTACCTTTGATGAATAATTTTTATATGGTCACAGATTAGAGAGAGCCTGATTCATGTGTTGCCATCAGGGCAGCTGGTTCTGGGTACAGTTGAAACAGAGCATGGACTTTGAAACCAGATTAACTGGATCTGAAGCCTGGCTCTGCTACTTACTGGCTGGGAGTTTCATCTGTTTGGGCCTCATTTTTCTCATCTAAGAGGTGCGTTATTGTGAGGATTAAATGGCTGAATACATGCAGAATACTTAGCGCAGCACTTGGTGTCTGGAAGAGCTGAATAAATGTTAGGTATTACTTGTTAGCAAGGTTGTTGTGGGTCCCTCTCATAGACCCCAGTCCTCTGTGCCATCTTCCCAGCTCCATGCCCTATGGGCTGTATTTCCCTCCCAGATATCAGATGCAACTGGACAATTCCTAGCTTTTTTTGAGACCCTATGGCTTCCGGGACCTTTGTTCTGCTTTACAAAAGCCAATGAATGACGAGCTAGTTCGGGCTGCCTGGGGGAAATGTTCTGTGAAGTGGACCAGACCCAGCTGGACAAGGTGCAGATCCTAATCCAATATGGCTGACAATATGGAACAGGATTGGAGTGCAAGTCCGACCTCCTTGAGAGGCTGTGCAGTTCAGGCAGGGCTGCTGTGGGAGGCCAGCAAGAGGAGCCGCCCCTCTGGAAGGAAGATGCAGGGCAGACTACGTGGAAGAGGTGCTGCCCGCCTGCAGTGGGCTCTGGGCAGTGACTGATATTGACAAGTGAGGAAAGGAGTGAGAATTTCTAAAGAGCGGGAACCACATGAGCAAAGGGACACAGATATCACTATGCAGGGTAAATTCCAGAAACACCCAGGAGTTCTGGGCTTGGAGAATTATCGTGGGGCAGGTTCTAGAGGGAGGGACAGGTGCAGAGCCTACCTTCTGTACAGTCTGGCACATAGTGCGCACGCAGGTGTGTTTTGAAGGACTAACTGCATGGAGGGAAGGGAATTTGTTTCATAAGGAAGGTCAGGCTTTTAAGAAGTGGGGGTGACGCGCTCTAACTCTGTTAAGGAAGGCCAATCTGGCTGCACCATGAGACATGGAATTGGGGAGAGAATGTGAAGTAGAAAAGGATAAAAGTTGAGGAGAGAGACAGGATTGCCCCAGTTGGGTGGCAGCCAAGTGGGAAGACTGCCATCAGCAACAATGACAAGTGATTGTTGTCCACTTAGAGTTTTCAAGTGGCTGCCCTGTGTGGGTATGACCTTGCTTCTGCCCGAAAACTCAGGACATCCTCCACTCCTCTCCCTTTCTTACCCCTAGCATCCTGTCCATCAGCGAATCCTCTCAGCTATTCCTTCAAAGATATCCAGACTCCAACCATTCCTCCCATCCCCACTACTACAGCCTTAAGCAACCAGGAGCCGTTGCCTGGATTATGGCAATGCAGTGGCCCCCCAGCTGGTCAACTGCATCCACTCTGCCCGTTTCCTACAGTCTATTTGATCACCAGGGGCAGAGTCCTTTGTGAAATCTAAGATCATGTGACTCCTCTATTCAAAACCTCCAAAGGCTTCCCATCTTGCTCAGAATCCAAATGCAACTACTTTAAATGATCCCTCTCCCACTTCCCATTACCTCTTTAGCCTCAAGCCAGTCTGTCCCCACACTCCATCCTCTCCAGCTGGACCTGCCAATTCCGTCGGGGTCTTTGCAGTGGCTCTTCCCTCTGCCTGGAATAGGCTTCCCCAGGTTTCCTGATAGCTGGCTTCCTGCCTCCTCCAGAGCTTGGCTCAAATGCCACCTTCTCATTGAGCCATTCCCTGATCCTGCTACTTAAATTGAAACCACCTGCAAATTCTACCCCTAATGCTGCACACCATCCAACAGAATACATACTAGATTTGCTTTTTTATTGCACTCTACCTGCACTGTAATGGAAGGTCCCAAGAGGGCAGGGAGTCTTTCTTGTTTTACTCCTATATCACCAGCTCCTAAACAAGTCCTGGCATACAGGAAGTGTTTATTAAGTCTTTGCTGGATGAATCTCGTGTACTCCGCCTATGACCATTTAGGAGAGTGCTGTGACCTCCACGGAGGCAGCAGAGAGGACAGGATTGTAAGATTCGTCAGAGGTGATGTCACCAGAAACTGTCAACCCATTGGGAGGTGGGGGTGGGGGTGAGGAGATCAGGAGGATATTGTTGGAGACTCCTGTGTGCTGGGAGGAGTTGAGTGTCCTTGGACTGAGATTCAGGCTTCCCCTCTCCGTGGCTAATCATCCCTGTTATCTCTGCCTCCCAATAGTGGAACGTTCTGG
The DNA here is from genome assembly GCF_029281585.2 of Gorilla gorilla gorilla. NCBI lineage: Eukaryota > Metazoa > Chordata > Mammalia > Primates > Hominidae > Gorilla > Gorilla gorilla. The sequence goes on along the minus strand of NC_073242.2, from coordinate 84,808,196 downwards.
TTCAACCTCCTCCCATAGTGCCATTTTGGGGAGCAGAAAATGTAAAAAAGCAGGGGAGTGGGCAGAGCCCAGGGCACACAGAGGTGATGCCTGGGAGCACTGGACTGGGAGTCATGAAAATGGGTTCCAGGCCAGCCACTAGTCTTCCTGGCTGTGTTACCCAGGTGAGTCACTGCCCCTCTCTGGGCCTCAGCATCAAGCACACAGGAGTTACTATAATTACCCGAGAGAGGATTCTTTCACTCATAGTTAATTGGAGCTTAAAGGTGCTAAGACTCAAAACCTGCAATCAAGAAACAAAATGTCCTTACCTCTCTGGGGTCTCCATGTAAGTCCAGAGTTAAGAAATTCTGTGAAGACAAAGGCAGAGGATGTGGGTAAGAGGCTTCCCAGGAGAACACTGAGCTGGGTGAGTGGGGCAACAGAGGTGTCAGGTTCTCCCTCCTGGTGCCGAGCTGGCTGGGCCCAGAGGAAGTGGCAGGACTCTGGCTCTGCTGGGCCTGAGCACAGGGTGAAGGTGTAGAACGAAAGAGTGGGCACTGGCATGGGAAGGATGGGCCAGGAACTCTGAGCCAGCATTGCTAGAGCTCTGGATAGGACACCTGCTTTTGGAGCCTGCCTTGTCCCCCATCCCTCTCCCCTTCCTGTTCCCCAGGGAAGAACACCCCCATTCTTTTTCAGGGATCTCTTTCTTTCCCCATCACTCCATGAATTCAGGCATCTGTATGTGACCTGGGGTGCTCCATTTCCCTGATTGCAGGTATTAGTTCAGGGATAAGTATACATCCATGTCAATCCAATAGAGTTTACCCCAGAACTTTTGTAGGAATTGTTTGGAAAGAGGGTTTCTAAGAAGATAGGATGTAACTCTAGAGTGCTGTTGTCTTTAACCTTCCCAGAAGATGTATCTGCCGAAGAGTGAAGTCAACACAGAGTTGTGCAAGCTGAAGGATAGAGAATGGTAGATTCTCAATAACATTCAATAGGCATCTGGATCCAGCCATGCCTGAAACTGTCAACTCCTGAGTTTTTCAGTTAACACAAGGATGTTATTCCAACACATTCCTTTTTCCATTCAAGGCACCTTGGGGGCATTTTCTCATCTCCGATTACACAGCTCTGACTCATAGAACTCACTGAAACTCACCCTACCCCATGCTTCTCTTTGGTGTGTGTTCATGAAGATTGCAGTGATTGTATTGCTGCACTGTAGCTCACGTGTCTGGCCTGTTCACAGGAAGTAACCAGTGCAGGTCTCTCCATTAAGGGTTGTAGTCCCACTAGCCAGAAGTGTGTGTGTGTGTGTTTGTGTGTGTGTTTGTGTGTGTCTCTGTCTGTGTCTGTGTGTTTCTCTGTGTGTGTGTCTGTGTGTGTGTGTCTCTGTGTGTCTGTGTGTGTGTTTCTCTGTGTGTGTGTGTCTATGTGTGTGTGTTTGTCTGTGTGTCTGCATGTGTGTGTACTGGAGGCAGTGGGTAATCATGGAGGCGCTCCCACAAGATCTCAGAAAATCTCAGAAGGATGTCCCAGGATCTTAGGGCTGGATTTTCCCAAAGTTACCAAGATTTTCCTTTTAAGCTGGGTCCTCTGATGCCACATGCAGAATTGCTGGAATGTTTGCCTCCTTCCAGGCATTAGAAAACAGTTGTGTTTTAATTCCTTGAACACTTTGGTCATTTAGAGCTTGAACCAAGACCTAAGCTCCAAGACCACATTGGACTCAACCCATGTAAACACAAGCAGAGTCCAGTGGTAGCAGCCAGACCTGAGACCCAGGAGTAGCCTCAGGTCCAAGGAGGGATTCCAGAGATCAGGCTACTCATGAGCTTGGAATTCATACCCTTCTCCCTCAAAGGCAATAGTTCCCAATGGCCCTGGGTGCTGTGTCATCTGGGTGTTTGTCCTGCTGGGCTTCCCTGTGATGAGAGACTGCCACAGCTGTCCGTCAATCATAAAGGTCCCCAAGTCCTAATATGTGAGGACAGCAGGAATGGCAGAAGATATTCTAGACCCACAGGTGTGGGTTCTGGGTCCTACAGTGTTGCCTCTGACTAACTGGAACTGTGACATGAGCCAATTACAAAATTTATCTGTCTCTGTTACCTCTATTAAAATGGGCACAATGATCTCAATGCTGAATTTCTCAAGAAAGATAAGGTGGAGTCAGAGTTAAGGGCAAGAACTCCCGAATTCCGCTGTCTGGTCTCAAATTTGGCTCATCCACCTTCTCTGTGAAGCACCCCTGATGACTACAATGAATGCTTCCCCTCTGTGCTGCCACCATACTCAACCTGCAAAGTGTATGTGAGCAGGGACTACGTCCACTTCATGTCTGTTTCTCTACCTCTAACACCCACCCCTACATACTTAGCATGGATGGATGGGTGGATAAATGGAGGGATGGATGGCTTCGCCAATAGCTGGAGTACAGTTGAATTGGATGGATACATGAATAGTGGGTGAAAACTAACAGATAGGTGATAACTGGATTGTTGGTTTTGGAGGAATGGGGTGATAGAGTTAAGATACATGGTGGCTGGATGATGCATGAATGGTGTATTGATTGAAAATAGGTAAATAAAAAGTTATGAACAGATTGATATTAGATTGATAAAAAGATATCAGTGAATTGGATGAATTAGTGAACACATAGATGGATAAGAAGTTCATTGTAGATGGATTACTGATTGAGTGGATGGATGACTATCCTAGGATGACAACTGAGTCAGTCTCAGAAAATCTAGAAAACTGGACCACCACCAGGTCTAATACAGACAGTTTCTAAGTCAACCAAGATAACTTGTGACATCTTTCTGAAAATCTTTGAGCTTAATATCTCCATCCCCCAAATTCAGCATGATGGTGTCCCCCGGGGAATGTGTAATGTTTAGTTTCTCAAAAATACATCTGAAAACAAGAATGGCAAAATATTAAATTTTGGTCAAATAGTAAATTTGGTCAACTCTTTATCATGTTATTTTTTGACTTTCTTTTTATACATTTGTGCCATTTTATGATTAAAAAGGACAAATTAGATTCCCCATTCAGATACTGAGACTCCTGAGACTTGAGAAATTGTCCCAGGTAACTGTCCCAGGGCAAGAGGACAGCTGAAATGAAGAAGTCTGGGGCCAAGTTTACAGGGTTTGGGCTACGGGAACAGGCAAACTACCATTTTCAATGTCGTCTCCAAGAGCTCCTCTTCCATCTTCTGACGCCGGCAGTGAACCATGACAGCTGAGTTGGTGGTTTCACACCCAACAGTGTTAGCAATTTGCTGCAAAGATCACAAGCAACAACAGAGTTCAAGAGCAAAGTCCCTTCCCTCCATCAATATGGAAAAAGATGTTCTATCCTAACTAAGCCTGACTTGTACAAGTGGCAGGGGGCAGCAGAAGAAACTCTAGACCCACATGTGTGGGTTCTGGATTCCACAGAGCGTTGCCTCTGTTACTAATCACAATTGTGGTATGAGCCAATTACCCAGTCTCTTATCTCTGCTACCTTATCTCTATTAAAATGGACATAATCATCTCAAGCTGAATGTGTCAAGAAAGGTGAGGTGGAGCCGGGGTTGGGATGATGGAATCTTGAATTTACTTGTCTGCTTCCAAATCCTGGCTGCTCCACTTACCAGCCATTAGGCCACAGGCAGTCCACCTGATTTCTTTGGGCCTTGGTTTCTCCACTCATGGATGGTAATAATGACTGCACCTACCTCATGAGTTAATACATGTGGGAGAGTGCCATGTCTTCCACACAATAAAAATGTGCAGAATTGCAGGAGGCCTAAATAAGATGATTCACACAGGACCACTTCAGAAAGTAGCAAATGTGCTTTAATGGTGAGTTCTAAAGAAAAACAGGGTCTCTTCCCTTGCAAGACATAGATGGGGTTTCTCAGCTGAGTGAGGCGTCTGTGGCACAGCCAGGAGTTTCCACCTGCACATTTGTGTACTAGAGTCCCAAGCAGTAATCAAACATGACTCTTTAGGCCGCAGGTCAGCTATGTGCCCATCAAAGACCAAATAGTAAATATTTGAGGCTTTGTGGGCCATGTGGTCTCTGCTGCAACTTCAAGACTGCTGTTGGCATGAAACACAGCCAGAGACAGAAGGTAAATGAATGGGTGTCACTGTGTTCGAGGAAAACTTCCTTTATGGACAATGAAATTTGAATTTCATATGATTAAAAAAAGTCATCCTTAGCTCAAGGGCCATGCAGGCATAGATCCAGATCTGGCCATGGGCAATGGTCTCTGCACTTTTGTCCTGAGTCAAGCCACAAAGTAACAACAATTAATACACCAAGAACCTCTTTTCATCTTTAAAAATATGTAAAAAATATAAAAATTTAAAAAGCCCTCCCGAGGGAGAGGCTCCCTTCTGCCTGACCTAGGCATTGGGGTCAGTCTGCCCAGCATACTGTGGTTTCCTACTTTCCTAAGAGTTCAGGGACATCGAAGCAAAGACGGGACAGTGAGCCTCTCTCTTAAGTGACCTGGAATTGGGGTGGAGAGCTGCTAACATAAAAACACTCATTTTTCACAACAGAAAAGACAGCCTGACTACTTTCTGGAACCAAAGGAGAGTCCTTAAGCTCAGGGGCAGATAGGGTGCTCATGCAGACTGGAAGCAAAGTGCAGCCAGAAAGAAGGGCACAGAGGGAGAGCAGGCAGGCTCCACGGTCGGGGAGTCAGGGCAAGTGCACATGCCCCCAGAGCCCCGTGCAGGATCTCGGACAGAATCAATGCCCAGGGTGTTTCTCGAATAAACAAACAGGGACAGGGAGAAGTAGAGGGTGAGAGAGAGAGAGAAAGACAGACAGACAGAGAGAAAGAGAGAGAGAGAACATGAGTAACAAAGAGTCTAGGATTCCCATCATTTTGTAATTCCTGCTTCCTGTTTTTGCACAAAGCCCATCCTCCCAGATCTCTATTTCCTTGAAAAATAAATTCTCCTTTTAAAAAGAAGATTTTGGGACAAGGTCTTGCTTTGTTGCCCAGGCTGGAGTGCAGTGGTGCAAACACAGCTCACTGCAGCGTAGACCTCCTGGGCTCAGGTGATCCTCCCACTTCAGCCTCCCATGTAGATGGGCCCACAGTCTTGCACCACCATGCCCAGCTTAATTTTTTGCTTTTTGTAGAGACAGGATCTCACTTTGTTGCCCTGGCTGGTCTCTAACTCCTGGACTCAAGCAAGCCTTCCGCCTCTACCTCCCAATCGCTTCAGTGATTCTAGGAGAACATCAGCTAGAACCCATGGCAAGGATGACCCCTGAGAATTCAGAAGCACAGAGCCAAGGGGCTGGGGGCATTCAGCGGGAGACCTACCTCAGCCAGGGGCTTGACGTCACCCTTCTCCACCAGAGCAGGAGTGAGGGCCACATCACTCTCAGAAATTACAGACATGAGCCACGACATCTAGCCAATCCTCCTTCTTGACTTAAGTCTGGTCAATGGGCAACTGTTCCTTATAACCAATGAATTCTAAAAATATTCTCAAAAATTCTAAAAATTCTTGGAATCCCCATTTTCTCTCCTCCAATGTGCCAGCCCTTTAAGTTTGAATGCTTTCCTCAAACAAGCTCTCAAAGCCACCAAATTCCTCCACGCCACTGGCTCCAGTGGGTGATCCTCAGCCTAGGTCTGGATTCCTATCGATCACCTCTTCCTTTGGCTTCCAACCATTCTCCAGATGATGACAAAATCCTTGCCACGGTCCTGTGCAGGGTGGCCCCTCCCAATGTCCCCACTCTCAGTACTCGCCACGCTCCCCCTGCTCTCCCTGCTCTGGCCACGTCGGCCCTGTCTCTGTCTCTCCCTCGTGATTGGGATGCGTCTTCCTGCCACAGGACATGTGCACGTGCTGCTCCTACTCCCTGGACGTTCCTTGCTCCTGACTCATTGGTCACTTTTCCAGCAAGTCTTCCCTGGTAACCTCTTCCTGCCCTAGGACTCAATGCTTTCTGTAGATTCTGCTGTGGCAGCAAGTACCTCACCTTCACTGCTCTTGTCATAGGTGACACTTTCTAGTTGTGAAATTCTGTAGCTATTCATCTATTTCCTACATTATAGCAGAAGCTTGGGGAGTGTGTTAGGTGTCTGGCTAGAATGCAGAGCCACATAGGGCCATGTAGTGTCCATGTCCCCTCCACACGGACATCTGGCTTTGAGCCAAAAATGACCTCTGCACACCTCTTCTTTTTGCCTTTGCTTACTCACCTAGTTTTGTTGTGTGAACAAATGAATCAATGAGTGAATTCTCCAGGAACCATCCCTGGTTATCAGGTGCTCAGTGTGGAACCACTTCAGGCCTACAGCCCACAAGTGGGTCCACAGAACTCAGACCCTGAGAGACATAAGACACCATCACTGCCCAACACGGCACCAGGTCCTGGCACGTAGGAGGAGTATGGTCACAGACAGGGCACTGTACTGGCTGTCTAGGCCCTTGAGCTGGAGTCTCAGCTCTGACCTGATCACCTGCTGCCCTTGGAAAATCCCTTCTAAGCCCTGTGTCAGTTTGCCCGGCTGTGCAACTGAGAGGTTGGGTGTCTCCCCACACTTCCTGCTCAGCTACTGGTAGGGCTTCAGTGGTTCTAGGAGAACATCAGCTAGAACCCACGGCAAGAGCGACCCCTGAGGATTCAGAAGCACAGAGCCAAGGGGTGGGGGCGTCGAGGGGGAGACTTACCTCAGCCAGGGGCTTGATGTCACCCTCGTCCAACAGAGCAGGAGTGAGGGCCACACCACTCTCAGAAATGGCCCGGTGGAAGAGATTCTTGGACAATGGAGAGAAAATCTGGCGGCAGAATGGAGGGGAGGAGAGTTCATGTTCAGGGGTGGGGTCAGTTACTCGCTCGCTCTTCCGGACTACATCCACCTCAGCTCTGCTCTGGCCCATTCCCCTGAGATCCTGGGCTCAGTAGACACGATGGCCACTAAACTCACTTGGCCTGCTTGCCAGGCTCACCTCCCACCCAAGAGAACCTCCCACCCAAGAGAACCTAAGTGGGATCTGGACAGGGCACAGGGCAGGGATATAACAGGAGGTGTGTGGCAGCCCAGCCTAACCAACAAAGGTATTGGAAAGGCAGCTTAGCATCTCCTAGCCACGACTTTCGATTCAGCATCTCTGTTACTCAGGGCTTATCCAAAAAAATGATCCTGGAGGCACACGAAGATTTCTAAGGATGTCTCTGCTGTTTACAATGGTACACACTGGACATAAACCAAGGGTCCAATATTATGAGATTGGGCAAATAAATCGTTTTTCATTCTTTTCGTGGAATACTGTGCAACTGTAAAATATACTATTACGGAAAACATTTAATATTTAGTAAAGTATTCGTGTTGTATTATAATATTCAGGAAAGTACTTTCGTAAATAAAAAAGACAAAGATTGATAATAGATGATAGATCTATTGATAGGTAGATGGATGGATAGATGGATGGACAGATAGCTATAAAGTCATGTAAAAGAAGACTAGAAAAATCCATGTCAGACTGAGCACAGTGACTATCCCTGTGTTGTGGGATTGTAGATGGCTTTTGTTTTTCTTGGGCTTATCTGTATTTTTCCTTTTTCTCTGCTTTAAAAAGTATAAAAATGTTTTCCTCTGCGTATTCAACTACAAAACCAACACAGGATTGAAGACTCCAGAAGTGGGCTGACCCTCTGCCCACCTCCAGGCAGGCGGAAGGCTTCCTACAGCTCCTGGCACTTCTCATCTGGTTTGTGATCCCAGCTCCCCCAGTGTCTCCTGCACCCAATCCCCCACCCCAGCAGGACTCCTCGCACCCCCAGGTTGTGTCTGTGTCCCACAACCCCTGCCCCATCCCTCCTTATCCCCGGGTCCATCCCTCCTTCCTCTGGCCTCCCTGCCCTAGCTCACCTGGCCTCTCAGTCGCAGAGGCTGTTGCCTCCTTCTTGGGCATGAACCAGCCATCAGACCACCGCAGAGGAATTCCCAGCATGCTCAGTGTCCATGTCCCCTCCACATGTAGATCTGGCTTTGAGCCAAACAATACCTCCGCCCACCTCTTGTCTTTGCCTGCCCTTACTCATAATTTATGCCTATCCCTACTTCCCAAGAGAAGGGAAGTGAATCTTCATATTAAAATGAGTGGGAGAGAGAGAGAGACAGAGAGAGAGAGAGAGAGCTCAGCCAAGCTAGAAGAGAGGAATGCCACCATTGCAGGCTGCAACTGGAGATTCATATGGCCCCGGGACACTAAGCTGAGCCCTGAACTACCTGGGGGCCAAGAAGAGCTTGGTCTTTAGCTTTCCTGATGCTGGACAGTGAGTAGGGTCAGTCCTGAATCCAGGCATTGTAAGCAGAGGTGTGCATAGCTGGATTGACAGGTGTCCAAGAGGTCTCATCAGCATCACATCAACAGTGGGGTTGGGCCCGGTGCAAGGAAGACTCACAAGAACAGAGACACTTTCTGCTCCCAATGACTCTCCAAAGATGGTCACAGAGCCTGGGTTTCCTCTGAAGATGGCAATGTTGTCCTGGACCCAGTGCAGGGCAGCCAGCTGGTCCAGGTGACCCCAGTTCCCCCGGCTGTGTTCATCCCCTGTGCTGTGAGGAAGAGAACCGGTTGAGAGTGGGGAGCAGAGATGTCATGGCAGGACCTTCGGGACAACAGATGTGGCTGGCGGCTCTCAACAAGCGCCAAGGTGGGTGGATCATGAGGTCAGGAGATCGAGACCATCCTGGCTAACACAGTGAAACCCCATCTCTACTAAAAATATAAAAAATTAGCTGGGCGTGGTGGTGGGTGCCTGTAGTCTCAGCTACTCGGGAGGCTGAGGCAGGAGAATGGCATGAACCTGGGAGGCAGAGCTTGCAGTGAGCCAAGATCGCGCCACTGCACTCCAGCCTGGGCGACAGAGCAAGACTCCATCTCAAAAAAAAAAAAAAAAAGAATAAAGCTGGGCTTCATCCCATTACTGGGTATATACCCAAAGGATTATAAAATATGCTGCTATAAAGACACATGCACACATGTTTATTGTGGCACTATTCACAATATCAAAGACTTGGAACCAACCCAAATATCCATCAACGATAGACTGGATTAAGAAAATATGGCACCATATACACCATGGAATACTATGCAGCCGTAAAAAATGATGAGTTTGTGTCCTTTGTAGGGACATGGATGAAATTGGAAATCATCATTCTCAGTAAACTATCGCAAGGACAAAAAACCAAACACCGCATGTTCTCACTTATAGGTGGGAATTGAACAATGAGAACACATGGACACAGGAAGGGGAACATCATACTCTGGGAACTGTTGTGGGGTGGGGGAAGGGGGGACGGACAGCATTAGGAGATATACCTAATGTTAAATGATGAGTTAATGGGTGCAGCACACCAGCATGGCACATGCATACTTATGTAACTAACCTGTACATTGTGCACATGTACCCTAAAACTTAAAGTATAATAATAATTAAAAAAAAAGAAAATGCGGCACATATACACCATGGAATACTATGCACCCATAAAAAGAATGAGTTCATGTCCTTTGTAGGAACATGGATGAAGCTGGAAACCATCATTCTGAGTAAACTATTGCAAGGATAGAAAACCAAACACCGCATGTTCTCACTCATAGGTTGGAATTGAACAATGAGAACAGTTGGACACAGGGTGGGGAACATCACACACCAGGGTCTGTCGTGGGTTTGGGGGAGGGAGGAGGGATAGCATTAGTAGATATACCTAATGTAAATGACGAGTTATCAGCTGCAGCACACCAACATGGCACATGTATACATATGTAACAAACCTGCACGTTGTGCACACGTACCCTAGAATTTAAGTATAATAAAAAAAATAAAAAAATAAAAAAAAGAATAAGGCTGGGCTTCAGCATCTCTGAGACCCTGCCTTGCCTTGCTACAGTTGTGATGTATGGTTCTGCATTCATTCAACTGGCAACTATTTACTGAGCATCTACTATATGCCTGACACTGTCCTATGAGCTACAGCACATCTGAGAGCAAAAAGGGCAAAACCTGTGATGACACTGAGCTCCCACTACAGATCACAAGCAGATAAACAGATACATAAAGAGAATATAATGATGTCAGGTAGTGAAAGTGCATTGAGGAGAGGAAAATAGAGTAAGGGAAAAACAGGGGTGGGACAGGGGGTGCCATTTCAGATCGCAACCAGGGAAGGCCTTTTGGAGGCAGTGGCATTTGAAGTCTTGGAGGTAAAGACCTTCATAAAACAAGCACAATGAGCAGTGAGCCTTGCAAATATCCAAAGAAAGGAATTCCAGGCAGAAGAAAAGGCAAGTGCAAAGGCCCTGGGGCCCAGTGAAAGAAAGTGTGAGTCAGGACGTGCAGCTAGAGAGCCCTGGGGCCTGGCAAGAACTTCGGCTATCATGGTAAGGAACATGGGAAGCCCCTGCAGGGTTTTGTGCAGAGGCATTGCATGATTCAATGCATGGGTTAAGTGATCACACTTGGTACTGTGTGACTCAGCCTCAGTATAAAAGCAGCAGAGATCTGAAAGTAAGTGTTAAGATCATAATCAAGGTGAGAGACAGAGCTTTGGCTGGGGTAGGAACCAGGGAGAAGGTGCGAAGTAGTGGATTCTGAAGGTGGAGCCAAGAGGGTTGTGAGAAAAGAGAGAGTCCAGGCTGCTCACAAGGCCTTCTCCTGATCCCACGGGAGGATGTGGCAGCAGCAGCTGAGTGGAGGTGCGGTGAGAGGAGGAGGGGGTCTCTGTTGGGGAGGGGCAGTGGGAGTCAAGGATTCAGCTTGTCCCTGGGAAGAGTAGGGCGCCCTTTAGACAGCCGGGGCGGGGATAAGGCAGTGAGTGACGCCTGAGGGCTTCAAAGGTGAGGTGGACTGGAAACAGGGGCTCTGGGCTGCTCCTTGGGATCACTGGGAATTAGTAGGGAGGGAGAGAGAGACAAGAGAGGCCTGTGGACAGGGAGGAGGGGGCACCAGGAAAGGGGCTGGGAAGGAAGCATGTCACAGAAGCTGAGCAGCCATTGGCTGCTGCTGGGAGGTCCTGAGAGGTTTGGTGGAGAGCAGGGAGAGGTCATTGATGACCGTGATGAGACCAGCTGAGTGGCGTGTTCAGGAAGAAACCTGACTGGCATGGATGGAGGAGATACATGGAGGAGAGGAAGTGGAGAGAGATCATGAGGCAGCTTTATTGTAATGGGGAGCAGAGTCACAGACTGTGGCTGAAAGGGATGAAGGTGATACAGCCAAGACTGGCCTGGGATGCCTTGTTGATGGGTAGACCAGAACCCATCCTCCATCTCCCTAGGCCGTCTCATCAGTGAGTGGAATCCCTCCCATAGCCCTCGCATCACTCACTCGGGATTGGGGTGATGGGATGGCCACACTAAGAAAAGGATCATAGTAATTGCACCTTGAAGGAGATCTGACTCCTGTCCCCATGGAGACCTGATGAGGAGGACTCTATCTTTGCTTCCCACACTTGCCAGATTTCAAGCAGAAAATGGGGTGAGTGGGTCCCAACATTCCTCCAGGAAGGGGTCAGATGCTCCCACACCCCACCTTCTGCAGCGCCCATTCCTTCACCCACAATATGCCCTGAGCTCCCTGTATGACTCTGCCCCTTCCCTCCTTTCCATGAGAAGTCAGATGTGTCAACCTTCAACAGCTGGGCTGCATGCTAGCTGCCATGACAGAGAAATGCAATGTGTGGGAGCAGCACAGATGAAAAGGAGATGAGTCTTTCAGTGGAGCTAACTGGGGGCTGGGTCTTGCCGGATGAAGAGGAGTTCTTTAGGTAGAGTAAGCATTCCAGGCAGAGGGAACACCACATACAAAAGCTCAGAGGCAAGTGGACCAGTGTGGCTGGGGAGTGAGAGGGTAGGTAGTGTCCAGTTATGAAGGTGCTTGTATGCTACAATGAGGAACCTAGCTAAGGTCTCCTGAGGGCTGACATGACCAGAGCTGGTCCTAGTAGCCTCATGTTGGGGGCCAAAGGTGCAGTGAGGAGAGTCCAATTTCTTACCTGAAGAATCCCCAGATGCCCAGGCGGTGCTGAATGGTCACCACGACCACGTTTTCATGGGCTGCCAGTACCTGCCCATCAGAGGTTGATGCCGCACCCACCATCAGCCCCGCTCTGTGGATCCACACCATCACCTGGGCAGGGGGGAAGCAACATACTAGTTACAGGACACAAGGCCAGGGAGCACTCAGAGGGCATCTTGTTTGGTGACCTGCCTGTTGGTCACAACTGAGGGAGGATGTTACCCAAAGTTCACAAGTGCCCAGCAAGGTTGCAAAAGGCAGTCTCTCTCCTCCATAATTCTCCCAACTGGGGCCCAAGCCACCACCCCACTGCCCCTTCTTTCTACCCAGTCTCCAGTGCCTCCTCCTCGCAAGGCTCTTCATGCTGAGAAAATCATCACGGGCATAGCAAACGCTACGGATTCATGTTCTCCAACTCACTCCCATCACCCTCAAGCCTGGACTGTTCATGCACTCACCATACCCATGGGGCAGCCCTTGTATCTCAGCTTCATCTCAGTTAACTCTTTCATGGTGAAGTAAACTTCTCTGTGCATGAATGATTGTCTCGAGAAGCACACATGCCTGTGATGGTGTCTCTTCCTCAAATGCCTCCTTTATGCCTCTGCATCCCCAGATCCTATCCATCCTGCAGAGCCCAACCTAAAACCCACCCTCTTCAGGATGCCTTCAGTCAATGGACTAACACTGTCTGAGAACTTACTATGTGACAGGGACTCTGCTAATACCCAAGGATGAGAGTAGGTACAATTCCTAATGCAAGGTTCTTGCATTTTAAAAGTCCACATAGTGGGGAAGAAGTGAGAGTGGCTAAAATAATAATATTGTAATAATATTATTCATGAAATATAAAACAACTCATAACATAAACTATGTACGAAGTGCTGTTCTAAGCACGTGTAGTTCTAGAACCTGTGGCCATTCCTGGAGGTTTTCCTGCCTCCAGGTTCCCAGAGCTCCTGTTTCTCCCACACCTCTAATCCCTGCCTGCCTCCTGTGGAGGGATTGAGTGTGCATTCATCTTTGTGTGAAGGCTGAGCCCGAGTGCTGACCTCCAATAACATGCTGAAAGGAGGATATGCCTCTACCGCACAGAAGGCAAGATCCTTGAAGGCAGGGGCTGTGTGGAGTGCGTTCATGTTCCTCCTTTCCCTGAAGCCCCAGGTCTAACTGTGTATATGGGGCACTGAGTACACAATAGAAGAATGAATGAATGAATGAGTAAACCTTTCTCCCACTTCCTGTGTCTTACAAAGCACATGTAGGGCCAACTTCTAGTCCCATGTTCGCAGACCTGCTCCGCCACTCCTAGGCACCATGCTACGGTGCCCCTGGGAGACTGGCTGGACCTGACACCCCTTCCTCTTTCACCTTGGGGTGGCCTTCTTTGCCAGCAGACACTCCCAACCCTGCAGCTGGCAGCCAGCCCCATCTCCTGCCCTTTGTTTATTTGGGAAATGCTGACACATTGGGTCATCAGCCTTTGCCAACACAATTAGGGAGGGAAATTAGGTACAAAAAAATCCCAGATATTTGGCCAAAGGCAAAAGGAAGAGCTTCTGGGATTGTCCCAGGCTCCACCCCCAACACCCGTACCCGGACAGTGAAAGTTACCCCAGATGGATGTTGGTGTGCTGGAGAAAGGCCACATACAAGCTCAATGCCCTACTCTGTGTCAAAAAGCACTAGTTTGAAGATCAGAAGACTTGAGCCAAAACTATCCTACTGGGTGACCTCCCTTTCCCTGTCTGGGCCTCGGTTTCTCTATCTGAAAAGGAAGAGTTGGGGTGTTGGCTTTTCTCTAAGTTCCTTCGACCGCTAACATTATTGAAAATCATGTCTTACCCACTCTGGGTATCAGATTTTTAATCTAGTAACTAAAAGTAATCATTCTCATCCTTCTATTATCATGAGGGAACTTGGAACAATTAAGACGTTCATTAAAGAGGCACAGCAAACTCCCCCAGAGTCCCTATGTCATGAGGGGAAACTGAGGTGTGGAAAACCTGTGTTTCCTGTAGAGGCTCTGGGGTCCTGAAACAATCCTGGCCTGTGCAGCTCCCTCCCCAAGCTGCCTTCATCCCCTTCTGATCTACACTAGAATATCTGGGGTACTGGCACTGACACGCCTTGACCAAGGGATCCCACAACTTACCAGCAGCCTGTTTTTCTTGGTCAAGTCAGCAGAAGTGTAAATACTGAGGTAAAGACAGTCTTCAGAAAGCTTGAGAGGAATGTTCTCCTTTCGGCTGGTCAATAGCTCTGAGAGAAACTGCCCCGCCTTGGGATCTTGGGTGCACTGGGGAGGGGGAAAGAAGAACCCCTGAAGTTCAGCCAGATCTAAGCAGGTGTCTTCTAGGGCAGCGCCTTGGACTGGGAGGTTTAAGCCTGAAAATGGACTTGATATTTACAGACTCACGACATCGTAGTGGGTAGGAGGCTATCAGGGGCTTCAGGTGGGGGCGCTGGGACTCACTAAGGTCTCCTAAGACCAAGCAGAGTGAGAAGGGCTTCACACCTCTTTTCTTCCCGGAACCTTTGGAACTCCCAGCATTGAGGAGGGGAGACCACCAATACACTGATCCTCCCTTGGAGGTGACATTTCTCACAATATCTTAGGGGTAAAATCTTTGTGGGACAACGTCAGAACTGTGCTCTAGTTTTGTCTCTCCCATGCATTTACAGGGTGACCTTGGGTGAATTCCTTTCACATTCTGGGTCCCAATCTGCCAGGTCTATGTGAGAGGATTGATTTCTGCATGAGTCTTGCAGCCCTGACATGCCAAGATTCTACCATCTGCCTATCCCAGGCAAGTGCTGTTGGTTGCCCTGATGAAAGATCTCAAGGATACAACATAGATGAACATTGGTATTAGTTATTGCGTCCTCCCAGTGTTCCAGGCACTGTTTCAAGTACCGTTTATGTATTAACTCATTTAAGTCTCAGATTACTCTGATTACATAGGTTCCATTATTTCCATTTTACAAATGGGAAAACTGAAGCCCAGAGAGGTTAGAGAACCTGCCCAAGGTTACATAGCCAGGTAGATCCATGCCATGTGGTGCTTATACACAAGTATATTATAAGCAACAGTCCCAGACCTCAAAGTACCAGAAGGCAGGCCTCACCGCCCTCACTAGGTACATGAGGAAACTGAGGCACTCAGGCTCTGGGATGACACAGCTGTCAAGAATCAGAGCCAGCAAAGACAATTTCATGATTTCCATCTTGGGAGGTTTTCCTGCAGATCACCAAGTATAAGTGGCATAACAATAATAATAATAATAATAATAATAAAAACATTCCAATGTGAAGAAAGGGAAAAAGAACTCAACTTCACTGGTCTTCAGATAAATGCAAACTAAAGAGGAAAATAATATTGCTATTATTATTGTCATTTTGCTTATCCAATAACCAAAAACAATTTTAATAACCCCAAGCACAGCAAAAAATCTGATGAATGGAGATTTTCATCCTTCAATGGGAGAAGTGTAGTTGGAATATTTTGGCAAGGAATTTTAACAAAAGATATATACTTTTCAACTCAGAAATGTCATTTCTGGGAACTTATCCTAAAATAATTATGAATGGGCATAAAGGTTTCACTACAAAATATTCATCACAGTGCTCTCTATATTATCAAAAACTTCATATGTAACCTAATGACCCCAGATAAAAGGTTGGGGAAATTAATTATGGTGCAATATCAAATGTGATGCAGCTGCTAATATCAGGCTGTGCTATTTAATGGCATAGAATGATGCTCATGATATATTTAATGAGCAAAGCAAGCATCCAAATTATCTGAACTTAACATTCCATTTTAAAGGAAGAAAGTATAGCAACAGGCAGAAAAACTGGAATACAAACAAAATATTAGATCATAATACTTTACCTTTTCTGTAATAAGTATACATTACATTTGGAGTCAGAAAATAAAAACAGTAAATATTATTTTTTAAAAAAGGAAAGAAAAAAAGGCAGCCAGAGGTGGGCTGCTGGAAACCCTCCAAATGCCTGGCTGCTGAGATGAATGGGGTCTTCTCTGATGCCTGTAGGGTCCTTTGTACCCTGGGGAGAGGTGGTGAGGCCAATTAGAACCTTTGGGCTTTTCTTCCCAGCTTGGCCAGGGTGAATGGACACACCTGCCATTGTTCTCCTCAGCAACAGGGAGCGGGGCACACCTGAGAGTTGAGCACTTGCCGACTGGACACCTCAGTACACTTGCCACTCACACACCTCCTGGCCCACTCCTCTCCCCTACTATGTCAAAATTCAAGACAGCAGAATTCATGGGATCCTTCCTTCTGATCTCCCTCATCTGCTTAACTGCTTCTTTGTTTCCAAGGCACTTATCCCGTTCTAACATATCACATGATCCATGGAGTAATTTGCATGTTGTTCTTATCTGTCTCCCCCTGCTAGAATGCACGCTCCGTGAATCTAGGGATCTTTGCTTTGTTCACTAATGGACCCCAAGGACCCAGAACATGCCTGGCCCACAGTAGGTGCTCAATAAACATGTGTTAAATAATGGACTCCAGAATGCTGTGAGAGTTCTGGAATGTTCTTAAGGATCTACAATGATCTTAAGGATTCCAGAGCAAAGGATCAGCCCATCAGGTGACTGCCTTGACTCTTTCCTGCATCACTTTGAGGCGAACATCCCCACGGACACATGCCAAAGCCACCCCTGGCTTACATAGGAAGTTGGGTAGGACTTGGGAGAGTGGGCATATCTGGGGCCTTCAAATGAACTCTCCCAAGCTTCTCCACCTCCATCAGTTTGCTCAGCAGATATGTGGAAAACACATGTTAGAGCAGGCATTGGGCACAGCAAACACATATTAGAGCAGTCATTGGGTGCAGCAAGCCCATTTCTTGCTGGGCCCCTCACTCAGCTTTGTCTCTGAACTATGGGATTGATCAGGTGTAGATTTTGTGGTGGAGAACACTGAACTGGTAGACAGAAGTCTGAATCCACTGGGTGACATTTGGGAATTCCTTGTGGAAAGACAGGGGGTGGCTCTGGGGGAGGGACCCTCTCACGCACCCTTCACCATGGCTCCACACTCTATGAATCCAGGATTCTATGACATTCTCCACTGCAGCATGGGCATATGCAGTGTTTCTGGAACCTCAGTTAGTCTCATACTAATATCATGGTTTTTTGCCTTATCAGCGTATCATCTGTACTTCTATGAGCAGTTTTCTTTAAATGAAGTCACTCTTTTTACTTCAACATGCTCACTCAAAAAGGAGACTTTATACCATTTCCATAAGTGCAAGACCTGTATAACCTGCCATAAATTAGAGGTATGCATGGAAAATGTGTGACTGCATTTTTTAAATTAAAATGATGGTAAAAATAAAAAAGTACATAAAGAAATGCCAGTAAAAACACTTCTAGTTTACAAAAGCGTATAACTGAAAAAAGTCACTCAATGGGAAAAGTGAACCATTGAAGGCCAGTTAGTTACATGAAAGCAGGGCCCGCCTTGATCACCGTCATGACCACCAGGTAGGTGACAAGGCAAGGGTACCTACCTTTGGCAAGGGTCATCGTCATCAAGGTCATTTCCTTCTGCTTCAGGGAACGTCTTCCTGTTAACATTCAGTTCAATGGGCAGAAGTTGTATTATGTTTACACCTTCCCAGGCCCATGATGCTGCCCATGATGCTGTGTTATACTTAGGGGGTCAGACTCCCTGGGGTCAATCAGGTCCTAGGACTGACTGGTCAGAGTATCTGGAGGAAATTTTGGGCTCGTGGTGGGTCGTAGAGGAGAGAGCTGTACTCCCATGGGCATAACTAGTCCACCTCAATGGCTCAAACAACTGATGATCAGGCCATGTACATTCATCAGTCAATCACCCTGTGACTGCTAAGGAAGAATTATTAGTGAGACCAGGATAAACTATGGTAGCAATTAGGCCCAGAATTTCAATGGCTTATTTTTCATTTATGTAAAGAAGTAGAGTGTTGTTGTTCAGGTCAACAATGTGGTTGTCTTCCATATGGTCACTCAGTGATCCAAATTAGAGTATCAGCAGACTTTTTCTATAAAGTGCCAGATAGTAAATATTTTGGGCTTTGCAGGCCATGTTCTCTTTGGCAACTGCTGTGATAGTAAAGACAGCCATGGACGATACCTATCCAAATGGGCATGGCTGTGTTTCAATTGTTTCATTCTTCTGCATACGGCTGGCCAGTTATCCCAGCACCATTTACTGAATAGGGAGTCCTTTCCCCATTGCTTGTTTTTGTTGACCTTGTCGAAGATCAGATGGTTTTAGGTTTGTGGCTTTATTTCTGAGTTTTCTCTTCTGTTCCATTGGTCTATGTGTCCATTTTTGTACCAGTACCATGCTGTTTTGGTTACTGTAGCCTTATAGTACAGTCTGAAGTTGGGTAATGTGATGCCTCCGGCTTTGTTCTTTTTGCTTAGGATTGCTATGATGATTCTGGCTCTTTTGGTTGGATATGAATTTTAGAATTGTTTTTTCTAACTCTGTGAAGAATCGGTGCAGGTAGTTTGATGGAAATAGCATTGAATCTGTAAATTGCTTTAGGAAGCATGGCCATTTTAATGATATTGATTTTTCCTATCCATGAACATTGAATGTTTTTCCATTTATTTGTGTCATCTCTGATTTCTTTGAGCAGTGTTTTGTAGTTCTCCTGGCAGAGATCTTTCACTTCCTTGGTCAGCTGTATTCCTAGGTATTTCATTTACTTGTGGTTGTTGTAAATGGGATTGTGTTCTTGATTTGACTCTCAGCCTGGATGTTATTGATGTATAGAAATGCTAGTAATTTTTGTACGTTGACTTTGTATCCTGAAACCTTACTAAAATAATTTATCAGTTCTAGTAGCCTTTTGGTGGATTCCTTAGGGTTCTCTAAGTATAGAATTATATTGTCAGTGAAGAGAGATAGTTTGACTTCTTCTTTTCCTGTTTAGATGCCTTTTATTTCTTTTTCCTGCCTGATTGCTCTAGTTAGGACTTCCAGGGCTATGTTTAATAGGAGTGGTGAGAGTTGGCATTTATGTCTTGTTCCATATCTCAAGGGGAATGCTTCCAGATTTGCCCATTCAGTATGATGTTGGCTGTGGGTTTGTCATAGATGGCTTTTATTGTTTTGAGATGTGCTCCTTTAATGCTGAGTCTGTTGAGGGTTTTTAACATGAAAGGATGTCAGATTTTATAAGAAGTTCTTTCTTTGTCTATTGAGATGAACATATTGTTTTTGCTTTAAATTCTGTTTATGTGGTGAATCACATTTATTGATTTGTACTTGTTGAACCAATTATTGCATCTCAGGGATGAAGCCTACTTGATCATCGTTTATTAACTTTTTGATGTGCTGCTGAATTTGGTTTCCTGGTATTTTGTTGAGGATTTTTGTGTCTATATTCATCAGGGATATTAGCCAGAAGTTTTTTTTTTTCATTGTGACTCTGCCAGATTTTGGCATTAGGCTGATGCTGGCTTCACAGAATGAGTTAGAGAGGAGTCCCTCCTCTTGGATTTTCTCGGAATAGTTTCAGTAGAATTGGTCTCAGTTCTTCTTTGCACATGTGGTAGAATTTGGCTGTGAATTAATCTGATCCAGGACTTTTTTTGGTTGATAGGGTTTTTTTGTTGTTGTAACTGATTCAATTTCAGAGTTTCATATTAGTCTCTTCAGGATTTCAATCTCTTCCTGATTCAATCTTAGGAGATTGAGTATTTCCAGGAATGTATTTATTTTCTCTAGATTTTCTAATTTGTGCACATAGAGTTATTCATAATATTATCTGAGGATCTTTTGTATTTCTGTGGGATCAGGTGTAACATCATTTTTGTCATTTCTGATTGTGCTTATTTGGATCTTCTTTGATTTTGTTAATCTAGTTAGGGGCCTATTGATCTGGTTTATTTTTACTAATAACCAACTTGTAGTTTTATTGATCATTTGTATGGATTTTTGCAACTCAGTTCAAATTCTTCTCTAATTTTAGTTTTCTTTTGCTAGCTTTGGGGTTGATTTGTTCTCTTTTTCTAGTTCCTTTAGGTGCAAACTTACATTGTTAATTTGAGATCTTTCTAACTTCTTGATGAAGGCATTTGGCGCTCTAAACTTTCCTCTTAACACTGCTTTAGCTGCATCCCAGAGATTTTGGTAAGTTGCGTCCCTATTTTCAATAATTTCAAAGAATTTTTTGATTTATGCCTTAAATTTGATATTCACCCAGGAGTTATTCAGGAGTAAGTTGTTTAATTTCCATGTATTTATGCAGTTTTGAGAGATGTTCTTGATAATATTTTTATTTTTATTGCACTGTGGTCCGAGAGTGTGCTTGGTATGATTTCAACTTTACAAAAAAACTTTTAACACTTGCTTTATGACTGAGCATGTAGTTAATCTTAGAATATGTTCTGTGTGGTCAGGTGTGGTGGCTCATACCTGTAATCCCAGCACTTTGGGAGGCCAAGGCAGGCAGATCTTTTGAGGTCAGGAGTTTGAGACCAGCCTGGCCAGCGTGGTGAAACCCGGTCTCTAGTAAAAATACAAAACAACAACAACAACAACAAACAAACAAAAAAACAAAATTAGCCAGCCGTGATGATGGGTGCCATAATCCCAGAGATACTCAGGAGGCTGAGGCAGAAGAATCACTTGAACCTGGGAGGCGGAGGTTGCAGTGAGCCAAGATCGCACCATTGCACTCCAGCCTGGACGACAACAGAGGAACTCCGTTTCAAAAAAAAAAAAAGAATATGTTCTGTGTGCAGGTGAGAAGAGTATTTGTTCTGCCATTGTTTGGTGGAGTGTTCTGTAGATGTCTATTAGGTCTAACTGGCCAAGAGTCAAGTTTAAGTCTAGAGTTTCTTCGTTTGTTTTCTGCCTCAATGATCTGTCTAATGCTGTCAGTGGAATGTTGAAGACTCCCACTCTTATTGTGTGGTTATCTAAGTCTTTTGGTAGTCCAAGAAGAATTGTTTCATGAATTGGGGTGCTCCAATGTTGGGTGTGTATATATTTAGGATAGTTAATTCTTCTTGTTGAATTGTACCTTTTAGCATAATGTAATACCCTTCTTTGTCCTTCTTAATAGAAATCGGTTTAACATCTATTTTATCTGACATAAAAACAGTGACTGGTTCTTTTTAGTTTTCCATTTGCATGGTAGATATTTCTCCATCCCTTTACTTTGAACCTGTGGGTGTCATTACATGTGAGATGAGTCTCTTGAAGACAGCAGATGGTTGGGTCTTGTCTTTTTATCTGGCTTGCCACTCTATATCTTTTAAGTGGAGGCATTTAGCCCACTTACATTCAGGGTTAGAATAGGCATGTGAGATTTTGAGCCTGTGACTGTGTTGCTAGCTGGTTGTTATGTAGACTTGGTTGTGTAGTTGCTTTATAGTACCTGTGGGCTATATTCTTAGTGTGTTTTTGTGGTAGCAAGTATCACTCTTTTGATTCCATGTTTAGCACTCCCTTAATGACCTCTTGTAAGGCTGGTTTAGTTGAAACAATGTCCCTCAGCATTTGCTTATCTGAGAAGGATTTTATTTCTCCTTCACTTATGAAGCTTAGTTTGAAGGAATATGAATTCTTGTTTGAAATTTCTTTCCTTTAAGGACACTAAAAATAGACCCCCAATATTTTCTGGGGTGTAAGATTTCTGCTGATACGTCTGCTGCTAGCCTGATGGGGTTCTCTCTGTATGTGACTTGACCTTTCTCTCTAGCTGCCTTTAAGATTTTTTCTTTTGGGTTGATGTTGGTGAATCTGATGACTATGTTCCTTGAGGATGGTCATGTTGTATAGCATCTAGCGGGTTCTCTGTATTTCCTGAATTTGCATGTTAACCTCTCTAGTGAGATTAGAGAAATTTTCATGGACTATATCCCCACATATATTTTGCAAGGTTGCTTATTCTCTTTTTTTCTCTCAGGAATGCCAATGAATTGCAGATTTGGTCTCTTTACATACTTCTTGGAAGTTTTGTTCATTGAAGATTTTAATTAGGAAACAAAGCTTAGCAGGAGAGGAGAGACAGAGAAGTGACAGGGAAGCTACAGGTTACAACAGATTTGTGAACTCAGCCAAGCACAGTGGTGGCAGGGCCTAGCTGCTACAAAGAAGACATGTTTTAGACAAATACTCATGTGTATGGGCAAAAAACTCGAGGACTGTATTTGTGACTAATTGTGTAACAGGTTATTTTAGTTTCTGTTCTGTGGAAAGTGTAAAGCATTCCAGCAAAGGGTTTTAATGTAGATTTTTTTTTTGCACCCATGCTGTTGATTGCTAATGTAATAGTCTGATCGTGATGCTGAATAAATGTCTTTTTTTTTAATGTGCTGTGTAAAGTTAGTCTACTCTGAAGCCATCTTAGTAAATTTCCCCAACAGTGTGAAGTTAGAATTCCTTCAGGGTGATGCCAGGTTCTATCTGGAATTTATATACAACCTGCTTGGGTGGAGAAGCCATTGTCTTCGGAAACTTTGGTGTAGTTGAACTGATAGTTACTGTTGTGACCTGAAGTTCACCATTAAAAGGGATTACCCAAGCAAAATCATGGAATGGTTATAAAAGTGATTGTTGGCACATCCTATGCAATATATCTAAATTGAATAATGGTACTAGATAAAATTATAGATGGGAATGAAGCTTGTGTATCATCCATTATCATGTGTAATCAATGAACGATTTAATTCTCTTGTCTGACTGTGTCGATGTGAAGTACTGGCCTTTGAGCTCTGAGATTCTTTCCTCATCTTGGTCTATTCTGTTGATAATACTTTTACTTATATTATGTAATTATTGTAGTGAATTTTTTAGCTCTGGAAGTTCAGTTTGGTTCTTTGTTAAAATGGCTATTTTGTCTTTCAGGTCTTGGATTGTTTTACTGGATTCCTTGGGTTAGGTTTCAACTTTCTCCTAAATCTTGATGAGCTTTCTTGCCATCTGCATTCTGAGTTCTATGCCTGTCATTTCAGTCTGGTTAAGAGCCATTCCTGGAAATGTAGTGGACTCATTTGGAGGTAAGGGGACGCTCTGGCTTTTTGAGTTGCCAGAGTTCTTGCACCGATTCTTTCTCATCTGGGAGGGTTTGTGTTCATTTTACTGTGGTGTAAGTTGAGTATTGTCAGTTGGCTTCTGGGTGTTTTCAGAAGGTCAAGGTTCTGTTCAGGGTCTTTATTTGTGGCTAAATTCTTGCCCTTGGTTTCACAGGAGGGCATAATAGCAAAATATTTTTGATGTAGTTTAGGCTATGATCCACTAGATCTTAAAAGATACACAGTGGCTTAAGGGTAATGGGTAGTAGATAGGCTCTTAGCAGCGTGGCTTCTCTGTATTTCCTTTCATTTGCAGCCATACTCTGCATTGCAATGGAGGAGAAAGGTAACCCCCTTACCAGGTACACTCCTGGACCTTGGAGGAGGCCCCTCCTATCACTGGTGCTGTGCCTGTGTTTCTTTTGTTGGATGTTCCAGACTGCAGGGGTCCCTGGCTGAGGCCAGGGCCCTAATACGTGTTTCTTATGATGTCACAGCCCATCCCTCTGGGTCACTCTGGCCAGAAACCCTTTACAGCAAACAATATAGAACTCAAAAAAATACTGGCACATTACTAGAATCCCATTCCATCATTAATAATTAGTCTCACTTCATCACTGTATTGTATGAAAATGTCTCCCATTGAGAGAGCACTTGGGTTGATAGCTTTATTGGAGAGATCTTGTTGGGTTCCAAAAGCAAGACTGGACTCTGCAAACATACAGCTTTAGCCTTTTAGGCATCTGTATAATTGAGCTAAGAGACAATATCATCACTTGCTCTGAGCCTCTTTTGAGATGTTAATATATATTGGATTTCCCTCATTACACAACCCATTTATTCATTCCTTTGCCCTCAGCTACTCTTCCTCCTTCTCCCCATTTTTGCCTAAACTTTCCAACTTTTGGAAGGTACATTAGTTTTGGCCACTGTGCTGGTCCAGATTGCAGGCAGCAATGCTAGTCTAGCAAGTGCCTCCCACTTAGTCCACTCCCATTCAGATAGGGTAAAGTTACACAGGTGCAGAACTAGTGGGGTGTTTCTACCACCTGGTAAAATATAAATGCATTTACTATGAACCCCAATTTTCACAGATGGGATCAGAGCACAGTCTGCCCCATCAGGCCCTTAGGAATTTACACTTTTTTGTTGTTGGAATCAGCCCTGGTTCTATAACCACTGCATCAGATAGGAAAAAGAAAAAAAAAGTTGATATAGTGTGAAGAAGATAAAAAAAAAGTCATAATATCAGCATATTCTTTCCCTACTAAGGATTGCATAGTCACACCAGCATTCTCCCCATCTCCTCCTTCCCAGATCCACCAGGAAAACAGAGGAATCTATCTAGTGGGGGCACTTCTTCATCTCCTCCTGCTGAGTGTGAGCATACACTTGTGAAGGTGTGCTAGCCAGCCTTTCATGCATTTATCTCCCTCCATTTCAGACAACCAATGTTTTAGTTGTCTGTTCCAATTTTCTATCAAACTATTATTCTGAGGAGGAGATCTCTCTGCCCATTGTTGGACATTATAGGCTATATTGTGTATTTCTTGGCCTGAAGAAATGTGAATCTGCCATCCAAATTGGTGCAATATCTTCTATTCCAGTTCTTTTATGGCATTCTGAGTATTTGCATCTTCCACCAGGTAAGCAAAACCCAGTCTAGAGACAGCATCTATTCTGGTCAAGCCCCTTTGTAGCCCCCCCATGCCAGGGCTACCACCATCAGTCTCACTTGCCAGCTATGTTCAGGGCCTTCCCACCAGGGTCTGCCACATAGCCCTCTGGAATCTCTGTCTCCTGCTGGCAAACAGAGCAGTTCTTATTGGCATTTTGTGCCTCAGAGGATGCAAAAGGAATATGCCTAGATTCATTCCAGCTGCATTGCTGCCCTACCCCAGTGTCCGTTCATTTCATGGAGCCAGGTGGCCACCTTAAGCAAGCACACAGGGACATCTATTTGCCAATTCCAACTACCTTTCAAATCTGGAAAGCAATTCTTCTGAAGGGCATTGACATGTCCTACTTTAATGCACCCCTCAAATTCCCGTAGGACCGTGCCCCATGTGAACATCCTTTTACTAGGCCAGGTTTCCATTGCCCTCTTGCCTGAGTGTGTGGCCAGGCCACTGGCCCCAACATGGGGGCTTTTCCCACTGTTCAATTCTTCCATCATGCTAGGTAAACAGCATGCAATGCAACCCATTGAGCTGATTTGTTTTTGCCTTCTTCAAACAAAGTGGTGGCCTTCCAAACAGGATGTTCGTTCACCTTGGAATTGCTGTCCACAGAACAAGCAGCTCTTAGTGCTCAGTTAAGAATGGTTTATAGGGCACTGTACAACTAATATAATTCAGAAGCTCCTCACATAGCTCTGGAATCAGTCCTAGGGTGAAAGAGGCTCTCTGTTTGTGAGTGTCTCCTCCTTGCACTCCTAGATAGCATGATCCTGTATAAACCATTTCCATTGAATTCTATTTCCATTGAACTCATTTTCATGGAATACCTTTGAACACTGCCTTCCCCCTAACCCCAGTAGGGTGTTTCTGTGACATCACCCAAGATATCATGGGTATTTCAGGATTTAAGATCATTTTATATCCTTCAGTCACTGACGTAGCTTCAATTAATGTCCAATCACAAGGTAATAATTGACCCTCAGGTGGAAATTCTCTAGTTCAAAGTCCCAGTGTTCATCACTGGGAGGCACTCACAGGCTTTTGCCATCAGTCCCGGTTTATGTCCCTTCCCCTCGCCCCCGCCAGGACTATCACGCTGAGAATTTGTTCCTACCAGTGCTCCAGCTTCCAGTCTACACTGTCTGCCCTCAGACAATCTTACTGGTTCTCATTTAGTGTGTTCAATTAATATTGCTTGGAGGTTGGATATATATGCCTTCCGTTTTACAGTACTAGGTAGGGGAAACATTCCCCAGTCAGATACAATGTCTAGTCCCATAATACAATCATGTTAAGGAGATGCAAGCACTTCACATAAAGCCTGCCCAAACATATTAATTTTCATCCAAATATTCACCTTAATTCCCTCAACTCTTCTATTCCTAACTGTAGTCTCCATTAGGACTATATCAACAGATTTCAGTTTTATAATACTAGGTAAGGGAAGTGTTCTCCAGCCAGACAATATCATTCCCACAAAACACTCAGGCAAAGGAGACACTGCTTTCTTACATAAAGCCTGTTCAAATATTCCAACTTTCATAACCCTATCAGCCTTTACAATTGTATATTCTGTATACAATTCTGTATATAGCCCACATCGGGGCTTCACCACAGCACATAGGGGCTTTGGTGTCAAGGAGCCCTGGAGTTTCTCTTCTCCAACTCCTGACCATTTCACCCACTCTTGTGCACAAAGCTTGGGTTTCTAGCAAGGTGTTTAGCAAAGGGACCTTGGCCCTTTTGTCAGTTGATTAACCTGCCTAATCATAGCCCCAAGCAATTTTTGGTCGGGTTTCTCATTGTAATCTTTCCTTTCTGGCTTTTAGGGTAAATAGATCAGACTTCTTTGGGGGCCTTTAATGTTGAGGTACCTTTGGCCTGCCCAACCTTTTGTATTGTTTTATTAAAACCTTTGTTTTAGGAACATAAAGTCAAACAAAGCTTGGTCTCACTCATACTGAGAAGCTTTAAAAAGTTGATCTCATAAAAGAAAAAACTAGAACAGAGGATGCTAGAGGCTGGGAAGGGTAGGGAAAGGCAAAGACAGTGAGAAATTTGTTAAGGGAGACAAAAATTACAGTTAAATAAGAGGAATACATTCTAATGTTCTATAGCACTTTAGGATGACTATAGTTAACAATAATGTACTATGCAGTTCCAAATAGCTAGGAGAATACTGAATATTCCCAACACAAAGAAATATTAAATGTTTGAGATGATAGCTATTCTAATTACCCTGATCTGATCACTGTACATTATGTGTAGTGAAACATCACTACGTGCCCCCATAAATATGTACAATTATTAGGTTGGTGCAAAAGTAATTGTGGTTTTGGATTGTGAATTTTAAATCATTATAACTAGGCTCAAACATATTTATTAATCAAAATAAAAACCATTACAATTAATACATTTTTGCCAATGAGAAATAAGTTTGTTTATTCCTGTAGAATAAAAATCCATGCTTCGGGATTCGATGAACTCTTGGAAAGCATTTTCTGCATCCTGCTGGTTGTGGAAGCATTTTCTCTGCAAAAAGTTGTCAAGATCCTTGAAGAAATGGTAGACAGTTGGCTAGAGGTCAGGTAAATATGGCGGATGAGGCAAAACTTCATAGCCCAATTCATTCAACTTTTGAAGTGTTGGTTGTGCGATGTGCAGTTGGTTGTTGTGGAGAATTGGACCCTTTCTGTTGACCAGTGCTGGTCGCAGGCATTGCAGTTTTCAGCGCATCTCATCGATTTGCTGAGCATACTTCTCAGATATAATGGTTTCACTGGGATTCAGAAAACGGTAGTGGATCAGACTGGCAGCAGATCACCAAACAGTGACCATGACCTTTTGTTTTTTGGTGCAAGTTTGGCTTTGTGAAGTGCTTTGGAGCTTCTTCTAAGTCCAACCAGCCCTGGCTGGGAAGGGCTGGGAAGGGCTAGTTTATACGGCTAGTTGCCGTATAAAATCCACTTTTCATCACATGTCATAATCCAGTTGAGAAATGGTTCATTGTTGTTGCATAGAATAAGATGACACTTCAAAAATACTTTTTTTTAATTTTTGCTCAGCTCATTAAGAACCCACTTATTGAGGTTTTTCACCTTTCCAATTTGCATCAAATGCCGAACGATCATAGAATGGTCAAGTTGAATTCTTCAGCAACTTCTCCTGTAACTGTAAGAGGATCAGCTTCGATGATTGTTCTCAATTGGTCAGTGTTAACTTCTGATGGCTGGTCACTACACTCCTGGTCTTCAAGGTTCATGTCTCCTTTGCAAAACTTCTTGAACTACCACTGCACCATATGTTCATTAGCAGTTCCTGGGCCAAATGTGTTGCTGATGTTGTGAGTTGTCTCCACTGCTTTACAACCCATTTTCAACTAAAAAAAAACCATTCAAATTTGCTTTTTGTCTAACGTTATTTCCATAGCCTAAAATAAATATGAAATAAACAGCAAGTAATAAGTCATTAGCAAAAAAAAATAAAGCGAAATATGTGCATTAAAATCATGTGTAGCATAACCACATTTATTTAAGGATGTATTCCAATATCAAACAGTACATTTCAACAGTACAAAAACTGCAATTACATTTGAAAGAACCTAATACTATATGTTAATTAAAAGTTAAATTTGAACTTAAAAAAATAAAATCTTTGTTTTAAACCCACCCTTTGCCTCCCACCTGGGCTGGTGTAAGATTCCTAATTGGTCTCTCTATCACTACTCTCCCCACTACAGCGGCAGAGTGAGCCATCTGAATGGCCACAATTGTTTTCATCTCTCTATATATCAGCTTTTGCATGTGGTTTCAAAACAATGTATGGCAGACGTGACGGTGCCTGAGCCAGTTCTCAGCCAAGGCCTTAAGAGGCCTTACTCATGTCCACTCATTCCCTTGAACCCACATGATTTCCCTGGGGAATGAGACACTGCATGGAAGGAAAACATCCCAGGGGAGGCGATCTAAGACCAGCCAGTTTCCAACTGGCCTGCCAGCTACAGACACATGAGGAAACCCAATCAAGATGCGGAGCTTGGTCAGTATCTGCAGAACTTCCTAGATGGGCCACAGATTTACGAGTTAAATATATGGTTGTCTTTATAAGTTTGGGGGTAGTTCGCTACACCACAATCGTTCACTAATGCACCATCTACACCCAATTATGATTATATCATTCCACCTATCTAAAACCCTTGGCTCCCTTTTGTCTTCTGGAAAAAGTTCCACTGCCTTATCTCAGCACAGGATGTCTCTCATATTCTGAATTTTACGCTCTTCTACAGCCCCTCTGCTTGGACCCTGCAAGTTTCTGCAGATCTTGTACTCTCTGCTACTGATTCATGCCTCTGTGCTTCCACTTTCACTATTCTCATGACCTGGAATTTCCCTAAGATGCAACTCTAGCACCACCTGCTATGGGGAGCCCTCTCTGATCTCCCCACATGGGGCTCTGTGCATGATTTCTCTGCTAGGTTATGAGATGACCTTGTCTCATTCATCTCTATAAACCCAACCATCCCCTTAAGGCTTACATGTGCCAGATCCTTGTCTAAGCACCAGGCATACAAATATGAATAAGCAGTTATTGCCTCCTGTCTCAAAAGTTGCTGGTCCCCTGAAAGATCATTTCAATAAATGTGGCAAATGTGGTGATGGATAGGTTAGGAAAGGCATTTTTTAGGGTCTGATATCTTGAGTGACAAACAGAAGTTATCCAGGTTCAGAGAGACGAAAGAGGGGGAAGAGCCAAAGGCTGAGGCTCAGGGAGACAGGGTGTGCTTGGATTATGTGCAGCTAGTGAAGGGTGATGGTGCAGAGAGGTGGGGTGAGATGAAGACAGAGAGGTTGAGGACTTGAATTTACCTCGAAGGAAATGAGGAGCCACTAAAGGGCCTTCCATGAGCATGCAATAGGTGCTCAATAAATGTTTCCTTATCAACACACAATCCCTCTCCCCATTAGACTGAGAGCTCCTCCCGGGCAGGAATATTCCTTCTCTGTTTTCCATTGTTCTTTCCTGGAA
This sequence comes from Gorilla gorilla gorilla, assembly GCF_029281585.2. Classification (NCBI taxonomy): domain Eukaryota; kingdom Metazoa; phylum Chordata; class Mammalia; order Primates; family Hominidae; genus Gorilla; species Gorilla gorilla. Next base: position 84,778,390 of record NC_073242.2, on the reverse strand, counting down.
CATAGTGGGACCATGTATGATTCTGATCAATGAATAAATGAATGAACGAATGAGTGCAACCAAGATATGATAGTAACAAAACAAAATGAATCTTTTCATTCATTCAAAACTGCTTTTCACTCCCCTGGTTCCATAGAGTGTTGAGGATTCAGACAGGCTCTGAGAAGGGTCTGGGTTCAGCCTCTGCTTAGCCGCAGAAGTGTGTGTTGGTGCCACCTGGTGGTCATAGTGCTCATATTATCAATTAGAAATCTCCCTCCGTTGTTACTAACGCACCTGTCAGGCCAGGGAAGGGGAGAGGGAACGTAGAATGGGCAGAAATACTCTGCTCAATGGACATATCTACCCGCCAGCTCAGTGGTGCCTCTGTGAATGCCAACCCCAGGTCTGTCTGTCTTCCTCCTGCAAGACCTGAGTCCTGAGTCCCCACAACTTGAGCCCAAGGGAGTAACTAATATCAGACCATAGAACATAGATGCCCTTATCTGTGGCCTTTCTGTCCAGGGTGCTTTCCACAGGGACCCTCTTGTTCTCAGCAGATGAGGAAACCTGGGGTGAGGAAGCTGCAGAGAGGGAGGCAGCGATCAGCATCTCCTCAATGTCCTTCCCATCCTCTCCCTAAGGGAACCATAATTCTGTTCAGTGCAGCAACGTACCCAGCAAAAGTTCTTACTTCTCCAGACTCTCTTATAGTCACGGGTTCTGTGTTGCACACATTTGGCCAATGGGGTGTAGACAGACTGTGGAGGGGTTCCAGGGAAGCCATGCTCCTCCAGCGTGACAAGAGATGACTCAACTGTCTTCTGCCTTTACCTTTTCTCTCCCTCCCCCTTCCTCCTGCCTGAAAGGTGGGCAAGGCATCTGCAGGTGGCTTCACCATCTTTTCTCCATGAGGATGAGCACCACATGCTATGGATAGTGGAACAAGAAGCTGGAAGGCATCCAATTTTTTTATTACTTTTTAAAGCAGCTCCAGAGCCATCTGGGGCTTCTGGACACATCCAGGCAGGGGCCCCTGTTGAAGTCCTTCTCTAGGACCAAAGTTACTTCTCCATCTTCTTCCTGCTCAACACCTTTTCCCTGACCCATTGCCTGTTTGTTACCAGAGGATAAGAAAAGCCCATTTATGAAGAAACTATAGTTACATTTCTGTTAGATGCAGTCACTTGCATCCTAACATATATGTGCCTAATCTTTTTGCTTTTGGCTAGTGAGCCCAGACTAAACCTGTATTTGGCATAAAGAACCAGAGAGTACAGGATTGGGGGGCTTCTGGAGAAGGCCAGGATAGATACTTTTCCTAGGAGATAGGGAGCCTCTGTCCAAACTGAATTCCCTCTTACTATGTGATCTAGAGCAAGTTGTTTGCTTCCTACCACATTGTAGGCACTTAAATATATATATACACACACACACACACACACACACACACACACACGTATACATATATATTTACATTTACATATTTTTGTTAAAAATAGGCATATATGTGTATAACACATATATGTGTGTTAAATTACATATATGTGTACAACTTACATATGTATACACATAAGTTATTTATTTAGTATTATGCATTTGCAATTGAAGAAGGGATGGAAGTAGAGGAGGACTCATGTGCACACCAGCCTGACCATGTCATGTCCATGTGGCGGGGAACCAGGGAAGGGGGCAGATCAATGGTTAAAGACATAGACTGGAGCCCAACTTACCGGGTTCAAATCCCAGTTCCAACAACTAGTTATTTCAGCTCTTTGTGTCTCAGTTTCCCCCATTTATAAATGCGAATAATCATGCTATCTCATGGAGTCATTAAGAGGGTTCAGTGACTGATATTTGTAAAGCGCTCAGAATAGTAACTGACACAAGGTAAACCAACCTGTTTGCTAATTAAAGGCAGATCAGCCAATTGGCCTTGTCCAAGGTGCTGATGCTCCTAAAGCCTTGGTCCTCCTGGAACTCCAGGGCTTGTGTGGCCGGGATGTGGCCTCATCCTCTCAGCTGTTTTAATGAAGCCACACACTCTTTGTGCTGTGTTGTCCTTCCAATTCCAAAACTCAAGGGCAAGGGTTCCACAAATGTAACTGTGGAGCCCAGATCCCCTAATCTTGTGTCTGACACTCCCTGGTTTGGCTCTGCAGTCCATTTGACAGGCCAGAGCTGCAATGCTCTCCTTATGTGAGTGGGTATGCCTCGAATGCCAGCCCTACCCTGTCCCTTCTCCCCATGATAGGGGATTGTTACCACCAAGTGACTGCAGATGTGGGTCAGGGCTCAAAGGTGACTACAGGGAGGCAGTTTGGTTGCCGTGGTGCAAGAAAAGAGGTTTAGCAGGGTCCTGGGAATGGCTCGAGGTGGACGGCAGGCAGGTGCCCTGTTGCTGGGCTGACTGTGACCAGGTGCTACTGCTGTGTTAGGCCTCTCTTCTTCTGACTCCTGTCTGCCCCTCCTGGGCTGGGGTCTGGATTGCAGCCTGGAGCTGCAGGGGTGTGTGGAGTGCTCCCCACCTAACAAGTACCCTCCGCTGCAGAGATGGTGGCTTTGTGGCTCCTGGGCATTCCAGGCTGTGACCCTTGCTGGGCCTTCTCTGGGGACAGGGTGGTCCTCCTTGATGTACTGCAGCCCAACCCTTACCCTCATGCCCTGCTAGTCTGACCCGACCCAGGTTTCCCCAGGCCTGAGGCTGGCAAAGCTGGTAGCTGATAAGCAGGACTCCAGGACCCAGACAGTTGCCAGCTCTTTGAGGAGTCTCCCTCTGGTCTCCTCCCTTTCCAGGTCATGGCCAAGACCAGGGCCAGCCTAGAGTAATATCTCCCATGCCAGTGGTCTAATGGGGGCTGACAGCTGAGGGCTTACAGGGAAGCCGGTTCCTGCAGAAGCCAAGGTCTGTGGAGCCTGGGATTTCCAGAAGCTTGAACTTCCTGCCCAGGTGGTTGCATGCACTCAGGCCCAGGGAAACTTGGATTTGGCTACCCAGACCCAAATTCAAGGACATCATCCTAAGGAGGGCACCATCCTAAGGAGGGGATCCAAGAGGACGAGGAAACAGACACTGATTTGGCTTCATGAAAACACAGTGGTAGCTGGGATGCCTTTGAAATGGGCAGAGATGATGAAAGGAGGAAATATACATTCATCCTATAGCTGACATGAACCAAATATACAAAAGGATAAACTGTGTAGGTGGTACTATTCTGAATACAATATTAACATTTAATTCTCCCCATGACCCTAGCAGGGGTCACTACTGTCTTTCCCATTTATCAATGATAAACGGAGGCAAAGGGAAGTTATGTGGCTTGCCCAGGGATTCACACTGTGGAGTGATGGAACCAGGGCTTGAATCCAGGTACTGCAGCCCCAGAGAGTTGCTGTAAGTGTACATCACCTCCTTGTTTCACCTTCCTGAAAACTCTCTCGTGGGAATCTTATTCTCACTCTTCAGAAACAAGAAAGCCTTCGGAAGTTTTACATAACTTGTCCAAGATTTCACAGCAGTCAGTGGTAAAGCTGAGACTCAAACCCAGGTCTAGTACAACTCCAGACCCTTCACTCTTTCCACCTAACCAGAGGTCTGCAAACCACAGACCTCAGGCCAAATCCAACCCACCACCTGATACTTATAAATAAGGTTACTTTCATGCTACAACAGCAGCTGAGAAGTTGTGACAGAGACCTTTACAGAAAGTTTACCAAGCCCTGCACTAAACTTATAGGATGAACCAGCGACTCCCACCTTTATCTGTCACTGTCTGCCTGACAAAGTAGTCACTTACATCTTCATATGAATTAGCCCATCAACTTCATGCCGGCTCCCTGAGTGTATCTCATAGAGTCAGAAACAGAAAGGACTTTAGAGAATCACCCAATCCAACATTCTCATTTCACAGCCGGGAGAGCCAAGGCTTAGCAATGACTTTTCCAACATGACTCAATCATCACATCAGAGTAGTTGGTCTCAAGTGGACATTGGGGGGCCAGAACTTTTCCAGAGCATTGATCCCTAACAGCATTGATCCTTCCAGTCCTGTTTGAGACTGTGTGACGAAGCAATGTTCCCAGCACCCTGCAACAAGCTCCTGTTAGGTGACCAAGTCCTTATAGCCCTGCAGTCTCTTCCCACAGTTCTGTGGTACCTGTCAGGACTGGTCTGGTCCCCACTCTACCTTATTTCCATAGGGCAGTGAATATAATGTGAAGAGCATTGACCCAGGCATGAGGGGACCTGACTTTGCCCTTCAGTATCTGCGTGACCTTAGGCGGGTCACTTCTCAGCTCCAGCCTCAGTTGGCTCATCTGTCCAGTGGGCACGGTGTTCCTGTTGCTGCCTATCTTGCAGGCTCATTGTCACGGGATAAAATGAGGTATTTGCTGTGGGATGATTGATATGAAAAGTCAAGCCAGGCCCAGTGGCCCGCACCTGTGATCCCAGCTACTCAGGAAGCTAAGGCAGGAGGTTTGCTTGAGGTCAGGAGTTTGAGACCAGCCTGGGCAATCTAGGGAGTCACTGTTTCTACCAAAAATAAAATTAGCCAACTGTGGTGGCATGCACTTGTAATCCCGTCTACTCAGGAGGCTGAGGTGGGAGGATCACTTTGAGCCCAGGAGGTCAAGACTGCTGTGAGCTGTCATCGCACCACTGTACTCCAGCCTGGGCGACAGAGTGAGACCCTGTCTCAGAAACAAACAGACAAAAAAACGAAGTCAACATAACGCGGGGTGACTGAGATTCAGAAATAAGGTCTATTGTCATCCTCATTTAGTTTGGGGTGAAGGGCAGAGACCGATGCCATGTATCATCAGAAGAGAGAGGCCCCCAAAAGTAATATATACTTGTGGGTTTTAAATATTTGAAAACTTGATGAATGTATGGATCCTTTTTCCCCAAAATTGAGCACAAATTCATTCAAACAAAAGTTTGAATTTAATCTCAGAAGATTCTGAAAAATTTTGAAACCCATTCATGAACACCTAGTTCTGACCACTCCCGATCCACTGTACAGAGGAACAAATTGAGCCCCAGATAGAGACTACGTGTATCAGTGCCTTTGGGGAGGAGATAAAAATGAAGCTATCCAATCTCCAGAAGTAGGAGGGGGTGCAATTAAATTGGGGAAAATTCAGAAGCCCACTAAGTGCCTAAGGTGAGGCTTATCTGTGCTGCTCCGACTTCTCCTACTGTGTTGTCAGCCTAGGGGACAGGGTGGAAGCCTGGGCCACCAGACTCTCCATCACCCCCACAAAACAGCTGCCTTTTCCTTCTCTGGACCAGCCTCCCTCCCCTCCTCCCACAGGACCACTGCTTACCAGATCTCGTCAGGCACAAGGGAATGCCAGAAGTGCAGCTGCCTTCTGTTTGATTCACTATAATAAAGCCCAACTCCAATTCTGGGTTGAAACAAAATGATCAGAATGATAATAGCCTCTCTGGGATATCTGCCCAACTCTAATTTGTGAGGCCAAACCACTCCTACCCCAGGGTCCTTGGCATGAATGTATTTGCATCTCCCAGTGCTGCTGTACAAGGCAGGCTTATGACTGTCAAAAAAAAAAAAAAAAAAAAAAGAAGAAAAAAGAAAAAAAAAAAACCCTAGGAACTCCAAATGGAAGGAATCTTAGAGGTTGTGCAACCTCCCTCCCCCCAATTCCACCTGACATTGCATCCCCAGGAGACACTGCCTGCTATCTGCTTGCGTATCTCTAGAGCTGGAGTTACCACTTCCAGCAACAGCCCATTCTCTATTCTGGTAGAATCTTGCAAGCTGTTTTCCTGGACCTCCTACCATTGGCACCATTTCAGCACTTGGGCCCACCACACACTCTCTGACAGCCTTTAGATATTTGAAGACATTGACTGAACAGTTATTTGACAACACCTCTTTTATATTGATATCACTATCTACTTGCTGGCTTGCATTAAAAATAATTACCTATAAGTTCACATCTTCTCCAAACAATGACAATACTCAGCTTACATCTTCCCCAAACAAAGACTTAGATCTTCTAAGGTCTAAATGTGAATGTATCCCTCTCCCCAGAAAAATTCACACACGCACCAAATTGTGGATTTAATTCAATCCAACAGGAGGTTCTGAGCTCCTTGAAACAGCCTTAGAAATGAAAACTAAACTAAACTAAACCTGGTATCACTTGGTGCCCTCTTTTTATTTAAAAATATATGTTAATCTCAAAGCTAAGATTACAGATTTAACTCCTTCCAATCTCCTTTTCCACAGGTTATAAAAAGAGTTATTTGATTAAAAGGTGGGTCACTATGACCAGACGCTCTTCTTTACTAGTTGGAAGCTGATCATAGACACACCCACCTCCCTTACATAATTTGTAGCATTCCACCTTCATGGAAGAAAACATTCAGAACTCTGCTACCAGATACACAGCCCAGGAAACATTCTTTATTATTCTGTACACTTATATTCCACAAAGAGAACAACTTTTAAAATCCAAATCAGACACAGAAATCTGCATGACATTGGAACAGTCCATGACACAGAGAGGACACAATTGAAACAGTCTTTATTTACACGGAAGCAGAGAGACAGAGGGATGAGGGCAGGCACCCTAAAAGTGACTTCACATTCACCAATGTTTCAGTGGCTTCTGAGACTCTGCTGTGGATCCTGGGACTCACAGGGTATGACAACATGTTACCCTCCAAAGCCTCAAAACAAAAGGGTTGGATTAAAAACAAATACCAAGTGTTTCTGGCATCAGTTGAAAATATCTGAGAAAGAGGAACTATTGAATGTCCGGAAAAATCAAAGTTCTGGAGGCTAGAAATCTGACATTTCTCTGATAGAGAGATCACTGGTCATCAGTTCATTTTGGAAAATTCTTACAGTTAAGTGATGTGTTTCCTTCATTGTAAATTTAACAGGAAAGCATCATTATGGATACATGCAGGGTTTTCTTTAATGGAATGGGAACTTTGATGATCTGATATAACCCCTGATTTTAAAGATAAAGAATCTTGAAGCCCCAAAAGATGAAGCCACTATCCCCAGGCCACCCAGCTAGTCAGCTGCAGACCCAAGTCTGTAAAACTATATGCTGTGCTTTTTCCGCCACACTACACACCTTCTCTGTTTTTCTCTCTTCTGTGGCTTTTGAAGGAAATAAACAAATAAAGTGAGTTCAATGGGCTTCTTTACTAGGAAATGATTTCTTTGGTAAGAATGCTTCAGTCTCACATTAGCGAGGCTGGAAAACAGATCATATAGCAGGAACTGGCTCCCATCTGAGCGGTAACTCCTTTTGAGAATTAAGGCAGCTCCAGGGATTTCTGTTCAGCAGGATATCTGGCAAGAGTTGGTAGCTCTCCTTCTCCCTTGTCTCATTTTCATCTAGAATGAAAGCTAAAAGGTGGGTGCTAAATAACTCGACATTGAGTAGATGTAAATGTGATGTTCTCAAACCGATATTTTACATTTCATGAAAAATAATAATTCTTTAAAAACCTGACAGAATATCAAAAGCGTCAAGTGTCATATACAGTACACAGCACCCTTGTCCCGGGTGACCTCTGCTATTAAAAACAAGCTACAAAAAGGAAGTCAAAGATGACTTAACATAAAGCCCATACTCTCTCTCCATTAAATGTGGGTGGAAAGGTAAACCCAAATGGTCTCCAAGCACCTCCCCGAGAACTTCCAAGGGCTTTCTGGGTGCCCCCACCCTCCCAGGGGACCCAGGCTTGGAGCCAGGTTCCCATCCCAGATTCAGGAGCCAACTTCCGCCGCAAGGCAGCACCATTGCGTTGGTTTGGTGTTGGTTCAGCTAGCACCACATCTCCGATTCACCCCGGGACAAATGTCTGGAGGCAGAAGGCGCCACATGCAGATGGCAAAGAGGAAATGGCAGGCTCTCTCGGAAGCACGACCCTGCTCTAATGCACAAGGCTTTGCTGACTGTTTGCTCTCATTTCAACCAAGTAGACTCAGCTTTTCACATCCAACTATTCCAAAGAGTGATTATTTTCATCAAAAGAGAGCAGCTAAATAATTTCCTCTCTGGAAACCAGCTAGAGGAAAATAAATGGCATTCTCTCGCCCCTTCCCATCCTCCAACACATTGTTCTTTTGCTAAGAAATTTTCCTTTGCTGTTTGAATGAGTTTTTTAAAAATGACAGCCCTGGGTGGGGTGAACCCTATTGTGCAGGGAATATTCAAAATAATCTGGGATGAGAGTCAGTGGATGTGAATTGAAGGCCCAACTCGCTCTGTTAGTTGCTAAAAAACCTTGAGCAAGAGTGACTAAAATGCTGGGCCTTGGTTCTCTCACCTGGGAAATGGGGAGATAGAAGCTATAGCCCTGCAGTCCTCACCGGGCAGATGGCAGGTAATGTGCATAAAAGTGCTTTATTACAAAAAACAAACAAACAAACAAAAACAAAAACGAAAAGAAAAATGGTAACACCTAGGAAGAAGTTACCTTTTATGGGAGGATATAAAGTCACTAATGGGGCCCAGACCCCGACCTGATTGTTCTCCATTCTTAAGCCTCACTGTTCACAGGGCTCCAAGACACCTGCCACCTGGGCTGTCTCAGGCATTCAGCTGAACTTTTTATACGGAAAGATTCAAAGTCTCCTGATTTTCCCTCTTTTCTCTATAGAATGACCTGAGGACCCCGACCCAGCAAGGAAACCTCAGGACCCTGGGAGACAAAACCATCTCCCTGCCCCACCCTGGTCCCCTCATAATCCTCTTCATGCAGGAACCACCAGGTTCAACACACCCCAATTTGAGGCAAAGCACCTTCTTGACGTGCGAATGCAGCGGCTTCTTTATTTTTTCCCAAGATCCTGCAACAGGAGCTCCCACAGTCAGAATAAGAATCCCTCCAACAAGGGTGTAAGAGACTCTAACCATAAACAGAAACCCCTCCCAAAGATGCCACCAATTTAGCAAACTAGGAATCATTCCTCTTACGGAACTAAAACTAACCACCACCAGAGGGCACCAAGTGCAAGTTTGTATCAGAAGTAGCTCCAGGTAGAAACCTAGAAATTCTCTGAAACCACCAAACTGTCCCATCCAGTCTCAAAATTCTCCCCTCCACTTGAGAGAGTATTTCTGGGCTGCTTGTCTCACCCTGCCCTCCAAGGTGCCACATCTAGTGCATGAGAGTTTTTGCAGCCAACTCTCCATTTCTCAAGAGCCCTGGTCCACTCCAGGTGGGATCCCCAGAGGGAGGCTGTGCAGGTGTGCAAGAACAATAAATTAACACAACAGCCTGTCAGGCTCCCTTTGGGCACCCACCTGGCCTTGTGAGGACAGCACGGTGAAGACACACATGAGGCCTCACTTGGTCCCTGCCCCCGTTTCCCCAGGCAGGTCTCAGGAAGTGCAGATGGGTTTCTGGGCTCCGTGTCTTACAGAGCAAGAGCAGCATGAGGCCTCAGTAGATGTGGCTTGCCATGTGGCCTCCACCACCAGCTTGTCTGATGTAGGTACCTCCCAGAACCTGCTCACTGTGGTTCATTTACCCTCTTCCTCCTGGCCCCCATATCTCTGGGCCATCTGACCACCAAAAGCTGGAGGAATGTTCCAGAACACACACATCAAACTCAGATTGGCCAGAGTGAAAATTAACTATGAATGTTTCTACTCAAAATCCCTCAAAGCATCTATCCACTGACTTCATTTTAGAGACAAATAAATCTAACTCCCAGGCTGAGGTTCACACATGAGAGGGCTGTCTAGGGTGGGCAAGAGGAGGGTCTATGTACCTTCCCCAACCACCCCACTAAACTCAGCCAGATTTTGTTTGATTTTTGCTTTAGTTTTTGTTTTTGTTTTTTTTGGGGGGGTATCTGATCAAAAGCCCATCCTCTCTCTGATTTGGTGGACTAAGAACTTCTGTGCCCAAAGTCTAGGCAAATGTGGTGGGGATTTCCGACCTCATGAACCTAGCTTCGGCAGGATCCCAAAGTGGGAGAGACTTCCCCCAAAACAGCGGGGACAGAACAGAAGTCATTTTCCTGTTTGCTCCTCTCCTCTGAGCTAACAGCCCCCAGGCCAGATGCACAGAAGGTGAACAAAAACTACAGTCACGAAATCATTTGTAAATGGGAAAAGAAGAGAGGATCAGAAAGGACAACTTCCAGGGGCAGAATCCCAAGATGGTGTCCGGGGTGGGAGCGCAGCGGATGCCTGTGACCTGGACATTGGCATGGGGGTTCCTCCTTCTCCTCCAGGCAGGCTCAGATGGCCAGCCAGTGTTGCAACTGCAGAGAAAGACAGCGAGGACTTGATGACATGGTGGGGACAGAAAGGAGCAAGGGCCAGCTGGCGGGGGCAGCAGGAGGTAGAGAGGAGGCAGAAAAACACCCCCTTCCTTCATGGACCTCAGGGAACATGGAAGTTGATTCCCCAATTGTCACAGAGGCCCAGAAAGGGCAGCAGAACCTCCCCAAAGTCACAGGGCAAGCCTGAGGCCATGGGCTCCAGGGGAGCCTCCCTGTCCCCCATCCCGATGTTTCCAAGGGGAAAAGGCAGCTCACACTGGGTTTCTGGGTTTTCTGGATGTGATGTCTAGCCTTGGGCAGTGCACAGCAGGGAACAGCCAGGGCCCGCCCTTGTAATCTCCACCCCAGGGGTCTAGGCTTCACCCACCTGGAACTGTCTGACGTCCCTCTGAGCCACCAGGTGGTGCTCGTTCTCTGGCGTGATGCCATAGGCCAGTCTCTGAAAGGAAGAGAAGGGGAGGAGGCCTCAGCTTGGCTCAGGGACACCCTTCTGGCAGCCTGGCTGCACCCCCAGATGAGGGCCACCTGCTATTTGATCCTGCAGCCCCACATGGATAGCATTTGGGGTCTGTACAAGACACCTCCAGCCTTGTTTGTGGAGCTGGTCCATTGAGTCACTCATCCAGACACTGTTTCTTGAGCTGCCTACTGTGGTCAGACATGGGGCTAGGCCCTGTGGATCCAGACTTGAAGGAGACCCACACAGTCTCTACTTTGGGGGAGCTTACCGCCCATGTAAGGGACTGGCAATGAACAAACACACACATCATCTCAGACCCAGAATGGAGAAAGTGCAGCAGGGAGTGTGGAAGGAAGCCTCTGGCCCTGCAGGGAATCAGGAAAGCCCTCCTGCAGTGGAGGCACTTGTGGGGTCTCAAGCCATGTGTTCTGAACCAACAATTGATCACTGATAGCGGGAAGCCTCTCCACTCCCAAAGTGTGGAGAATAGAAGGCTTAGGTCCCAGTTCCCATGTCTAGAATGAGGTCACTGAACACTGATCCTCCCAGTGACCCGGAACCAGACTTAGGGATTTCACAGACAGGAAATGTATCACAAAGAATGAGGGTGGGGACTGTCTGTCTGTTACTCCCTTCCTTGAGTTTCCGCGTGGCTCCCAAGGATGCCTTCCATCCTCATTTTGTTTACCTGCCCTTGATTAGAATGTGAACTCTGTAAGGGCAGGAATTTTTGTCTAGTGCCTCGAATACTACCCAGCATATATCTGCGTCCCAATAAATACCTTCCAAGTGAGTGGATAAAGGAATGAAGGAATGAAATCATCTTTGTTTTGTAAAGTAAGGATATGAGGAAAAGATTATCACTATTAGTTTATGAAAGAAAGGGTATTTTAATCAAATAGGAGTGACATAATTTCAGAATAAAGGGCAGTTTCCTAAATATTTATATAAATGTGTGTGTGTGTGTGTGTATATATATATGTATGTATATACACACATGTACATATATACATATGTATAAATATTGACATATATGCAGAATGCATAGAAAGAAATAGTTCAGAAATCTCTGGTTTAGGCTGATCAGATTATTAGGTTCTGGAAAGAGGCAGGTGAAAACCAGAAGGAGCAGATCACAGTGGGCTTGGATGGGGAGAGCTGGGACATCTTGGGAAACGACAAATCTTAGACAGAGACATCACAGTGAGCTGGGTTCAGGCAGTCTGTCTAATCAATCCTTAGTGAACTCCAGGGCTGAGCTCACCCCCAAGTAACACGTACTGAACACCTCCTGTGCGCCAGACACTGTGCTAAGTACTTCCTTTTTGTTTTGGGGTACGTAATATTATCCTCAATATACAGATGTGGAAACTGAGGCTCATGGGGGAAAATAACCTGGCCAATGAGGTGGGTCCGTTTGACCCTAGTGTCTGTGTTGTCCTGTCCCTTCCCCCACCCCAACAGGAATGAGAGTCATCCCATCTTCCCCCTCAGCCCCCTCCCACCCTGTTCCCCTGGGGAGGACCAGAGCTCACCTCCCAAAGAGAGCCCTGCGTGCTGAGGAACTTATAGATGATGTAGATGGGCACCAGGACCATGGAGGACAGGGCGATGCCCCACCCCACCCAGTTGGCCCAGGGCGGGAAGATGTAGTCGTCGTAGGTGAGTGGCTTGAAGTTGATGATGCTGACCACAACCACGAACTAGAGATGGGCAGAGAAGGGAGAGAAAGGAAGACAGGACAGAAGAGAGACAAGAAAGGAAAGAGAGAAGGAGGTGGAAGAAAGGTGGGAGAGAAATGAGGAGAAGTGAGCATCACAGCAAAGGGAGGAAATAAGGAAGGAGGGGAAAAGAGAAAGAGATGGAGAAATAAGAAAGAATTCAAGAAGCAAGTGATAATCAAAAGGAGGCAGATATGACAGGGAGCAAGAAAAGAGGAAGAACAGAAGGTGACTTTGGAGAAGGCATAACAGCCCCCGGGGACCTGGCCCCAGCTGGAGAACCCCCTAGTAAGGTGGATGTCTACCACGTTATCCACAGGGCCAAGCATCCCAAGTGGCCCCTCTGCATGACCAGGGCCTCTGGATCCCAGAGCCTCCTCCCCTAAGAAGCAAATATCCTCACCCAGCTCCATCCTGGACACAGCCCCCTCCCCACATGCAGGGCTTCCCTGCAGACACTACATACCAGGAGGAAGGCAGGACTGACGAACTTCCAGCACAGTCTCCAGTACAGACCCGGCCTGAACCCCATCATCTGCTGGATGTCGTTGCTGAACCTGTCCACTCCTGTACACACACAGGGCAGGCCTGTTACTGTGGCCCCCATGACAGCCAGGGTCAGGTCCTCCCATGAGGTTCTGGCCCCAGGTGGAGAGCAGGGCAGTGAGGCAAGATGCTGATACCCTGGAACTAGGGAGACTCGGGGATGGTCACTTTGTAATGCAGAATGAGGGAGAGGACAAACTCTAGGACAGTATCCCCTTTCATGTGCCACCCCAATTCACCTGTCAGAGGGAAACCTGGGCTCAAAGAGGTGAGGGGATTTGCCCCAAATTCCAGAGCCAGTTGGCCTGACTCCAAAGCCCAGCTCTTTCCTCTTGGTTACTCTTGCTCTGAAAATAACACCAACTATGAATACAGCACATTCCCTGACTTCAATCTGATAGGAAAGCCCAGACTCTTCCATTGAATCTCTTTCTGACTGGCAGCAGAGTGAGAACAGGACTAACATGTTGGTGTGACACTTGGGGGGGAAAAACAAACAATTAACACATTTAAGGGTTTGTAAAATATTCTCAGTTCCGTTCCAGAATAAGTTTGCCAGAAAAAATACAAGATACCCAGTTAAGTTTGAATTTCACATAAATAATGAAAAAAATTAGTGTAAGTATGTCCGATGCAATATTTGAACTATACTTATACTAAATAATTATTTGTTATTTATCTGAAATTCAAGTTTAACTAGGCAACCCGTGTTGTGTTTGCTAAATCTGACAACCCCCTGGTAGGATGAATTATATGACTCGGGGGTCAGCATTTTCCTAAGGGTTCCTCTTTTAGGAGTTGATGCTCAGGGGCCTTTGCAGCCTCCTGTTAAGGGCAGGTTCATCCAAAGATGAGCCGAGGATTGAGATTTGTTCCCAATAAGTGACTTGTTGGACTCTGGAATTTTAGGTGGCTGTCCTGGAAATGGAAGGCCTCTCTGCACCTCCAGGTGCAGGATTCTAGGAGGACTGGGAGCTGAGGCTTTTCCACACACTCACATACCATAAAACCAGGAAACTCCGATGGCTTCCATGAGGACAGCAAAAAGGATGGAGGTGCCCGCAGCAAAGGTGTCCAGGAGGGTCAGGACATAAATTCCACCCTGGCACAGGGAGAGAAGAAGCCAAGAGGCCCTCTTTGGTCAAACATGGGAACGGATTGTTGTGTCTGTCAACTCTTACCTGCCCCCTGTCCCACTTGCTCGGAGCCCTATTTGAAAACCCAGGGCATAGGGCTGTGGTGCTGTTGTATTGACGTTACAGTCACCTCAGTTCCAGCCAATAAAGAGTTGGATGGGTTCCAAAGGGACTTTTGCTGCCCCTCAAGTCAATAAGCAATTAACAGGGCTGAATGGAATCCTCAGCATCAGAGATGGAAGAAGACTACTGGGCCTAACCCTAGTGGGTCAGGCCGCTGAATTGAGGATGCTGGATCCTGCATTGTTCTCCCTGAGCTCAGCCCCAGTTCTAAGGCTAGGAATGTTTGACTTTATTGAAATGCGGCCTCAGAGGCCCCCAGGTGACCCAGAGCCCAGCCCCTACTCACCTTGGTTATGCAGAACAGGGCGAGAAGGAAAGTGCTGAAGGTGACGCCAAATGTGAAGAGTTTCCGGTGTCGCTTCAGGACCTGGAAGTCATCTGCCAGGCCCGTGATGACAGCCTCCATGCCTCCCATCTGGAGGGAACCAGGAGGGGTGGGGTGCAAGAATTAGGGTCTCCCTGGACCTCAGTCTCAGGCCCCAGGGTTCCTAGAGCCTCCTGCAGCCCAGGACTCATGTAGGCTGCCTTGCCTCTCTCGAGAAATCAGCACGTCCTGCCTTTGCCATCCTCTCGTCCCATTTCTATCCTGTTCTCAGGCAAACTCAGAACTCAGAAACTACGTGGGAGAAGGTGAGGGTTAAGTCAACACCTGTCTCCCCTACTCAACAGCTACCTGTCTCCTGCCACTCACTCAGCCTGAGTGGGTACAGATAAGCTGATAGTGGAGTGAAAGCAGTAAAACACCAAAACCCATGTCATACGTTTACATGTCAATAAGTGTCTCTGGAAACAACTCCTGCAGAAGAGCTTCTAGTGATGGGAACTTCAGGCAGCAGTTTTTGATAAGGATTTTTGGCTGCCTTTCTAATGATCAAGCAAAGTGGTCACTTCAGACTCCAGACTCTTAGAGTCTGAAAGGGTCTCATATCCCACTGCTATGGGCAGATTGCTTCCTTATGAGGACAATGTGAGGGCAGACAAGAAGCATGCAAGCTACCACTCTCCTCTCCTCTCCCCTCCTCTTGGCAGACACTGTTAATCAAAATCAGTATTCTTCATTATAAGCCCAGAAGCAGCCTCAAAATCCTTCTCAACTCCCTGCTCCTGGCAGATCTGCTGATTGAAAGCAAAAGGCAGTGGGAGGAAAACCAAGTGCCAGCCCTTCCATTAAGATTTTTTGCAAATGTCCAGGCATGAGGTACTAAGGGTAGACATAGATTTAAAAAGATGTCAGTAAATCCAATCTTACATTTGGATAAAATAAAAGGATGTAAGAAACTACTGGGTTCAAAATGTTTTTGTTTGTTTGTTTGGGTTTTGAGGTGTTTTTTAGAAACCAGGTCTCACTCTACCCAGGTTGAAGTGCAGTGGTATAATCATAGCTCATTGCAACCTCCAACTCCTGGGCTCATGTGATCCTCCCACCTCAGCCTCCTGAGTAGCTAGGGCTACAGGCATACAACACCATGCTCAGCTAATTTTTTAAATTTTTTACAGAGACGGGGGTCTCCCTATGTTGCCCAGTCTGGTCTTGACATCCTGGCCTCAAGCAATCCTTCCACCTCGGCCTTCCACAGCCCTGGGATTATAGGCGTGAGCCACCATGCCTGGCCTATTGATTATTGATAATAAAATATAATGAGAAAATGCTTGTTTAGAGCACAAGATTTTATCTGTGTTGCCTCTGAATCATTTCCCCACCTGCAAGAGGACAGTGTGGGGCTGGCTTATCTGAAGCCTCTTCTTTTGCATTTCCAAGATGTCAAAGGGGTTCCTATGGTTCTTGGCTTTGGCCTAAGTCTTATCTTTTTGAGTGAGGACTCACTTTTTTTGTCTGCATTTAAATAGGGCCTTCTGGAAACAACTGTTAACCTGGTGTTTGAATAGTGGGAACTTCAGGCCCAGCACTGTGTGTTGGGGAAGGGGGTCAGGCCCAGTGGGATGGGGGACAGGTATCCTAAGCAGGGTCACTCACTGAGCTGTCAAGGCCCAGCGCCAGGAGCATGACGAAAAACACAACAGCCCAGAATGTAGATCCAGACAGGGTAGAAATGGCCTCTGGATACAGGATGAACACTAGGCCAGCTCCTGTAAGAAACATCAAGGACCTCATCAATGGCTGAAACCATTGGTCTGAGCTGCACATGATAGGGGAGTATCTGGGGGCCCAATTGTTCGGTCATGTGTGGGCGGACAGAACACAGGTCTAGAGATAACAGATGAAGTCAGCATGAACTTACAGCTCACCTGTGCATCGGAGAGGTTGACCCCCAACAGCCAGTCTGGAGAGCAGTTCCCTGCCTGGACAGCTACAGGCTACATGCTGCAAACCCCACCTCCTATACTCTATAAGGGATCCACTCTTACTCACTAAAGCTTGGGGTCCTCGGAGTGCATTAGAGGTAGCCCTTCCCCAGGTCTCAGCTTCTCTGTGGCCATAAGGATATGGGAAGCTGCAGGGAAGGACACAAGCTCCAGAGCTGGATTGATTGGGGTGTGAATACTATTGCACAATTGCTCACTAGCTGGGTGACGCTGGACAGTGTATTTAGCTTGCATCTCAGTCTTCCCATTCGTAAAGTGAGTCTATCGACACTTGCCCGGCAGCCTTGTGAGAACTAAGTGGAGGTATGTCAAGTGCTTAGCCCAGGGCTGGTACAGAGAGGACAGTCCAAAATCCGTTCCTTCCACCCTGACTCAGAGGAAGGTTCTCCTACACGCATGGGGACTGTGACTGCCTGGAATTCCCACTAATAACCTCAAAGGAAAGTCAATCACATGGGTGGTTTGGACACCTCCATGGACAACCCAGTGTTCCTACAGCCACGGAAGAGCCATGCAGCCAAGAATAAGGTGGGCTTCTCAGCTCCCGCCTCAGTGGGCTGGGGCCCAGGTGGGCTGCCCACCCACCTTCTGTGGCCACATCCTCAATGTTGACCTTGTGTTCATGGGCCATGTAACCAAGGATGGAGAAGATGGCGAACCCAGAGACGAAGCTGGTGATACAGTTGATGCTGCTGGTCAGCAGGGCATCCCTGGGGGAAGAAGCACAGTGAGGTCAAGTCCCTTGACACCCTCAACCCTGTGTTTTGACTGCTGGACTGGCTACAGAACATGCAGCCTGGCCCCAGCCTCAAAGGCCATCCTCGCTTCAGCGGCTCTTGCTGCCACATGGATACAGGGCGTCACCATCACTGGTGCAGGAAGTAGGCTAACTGCTTATGGATGCAACAGCCTGATACCAGAGTCTACTCCTGCCAGAGAATTGAGTCACCAGCCTCCTTCAACAAACCTTCCATGGCTGCTCCCCAGTGCCTCCCAACTCCTCATCCTGTCATTCAAGAGCTTTGCTAAGAAGACCCAACCTTCCTTATATATTTATCTTCCATGACTCCCAAGGTGTACTCTGAACAAACCATAAATTGGTCCATAAACAAACCACTTCCTTGCATTTGCCTGTGTTGTCCCCCTTCTCCCCCAGTGCATGCAGTCCACTCCACGTCTGCCTAGCATAATCCTAACTATCCTCCAAGGCTCATCTCAAATTCACCTCCATGCACTGGCTTGTCTTCTATCAGGGGGCTGATCACCCCATTTCCTTACCTCCCTGTAGCCTGTCCCGCTGGTATGAATTCACTGGACTCTGTCATGTATCCAAGACACTGTGATTCTGCCTTAAGCCTTGGATGGAGTGTAATGGAAGTGGACCCAAATTTGTGCCTGTGCCTGAAGTCCCCACAGCACTGGGCCAGCAGGAGGTAGCATTGAGCGCTTCCTGAACTGAGCTAGATCATGGTCTTCTGAGTCTCAGTCTCCCCTGCAGTCTCACTTCTGACCCTGCCAGGCCCTCAGCAGCTGCGATATTCCACCCCTGCCTGCCTGGGCATCTGATGGACAGAGTCCACACTGAAATCTTCACAGTTCTCCTCTGTCATAACTACCCATCTCTCAGTGGTGGTAACCTCAATTTTCCCAGTTCCACACCTCACATTTGTTTAAGAGGCATCCTGAAATGAAATGTGGTCATCAGGACCCTCAGAGGCCATGTCACAGTTTATAGAATGTCCAGGATGGTTCACAGGAAGAAAATTTGGCTTGCCCAGGGAGAGTTGGCTTCCAGACCAGAGCCCACAAGAGTCAATCCCCAGGATTTAGAGCTTCTCAGAATTCTGAGAAGAATCTTACCTGTAACAGTTGTTGTCAAATTTGTTGTAACTGGCAAATGCAATCAATACTCCAAATCCAGCCCCCAAGGAAAAAAATATCTGAGTTGCGGCATCAATCCATACCTGAAACCAGCAGACAAAAGCCATCAGCCTCTGCTTCCTACAACACTGGAACACCTCACTACTCTGGAAGGGCTGAGAAACCCTGGGGATGCTCTGAGACCAGAGGAAACATGGTCTGAACCAGAGATGGGCAGCCCTGACAACTCCCTCCCCTGCATCCTGTACAAAACAACTGCAGAGAGAGGCTGGGCCTCTCTAGCATCTCCCAGCCTTGGGTAGTCGTGAGTGAGCTCACCCTGTAGGAACTCATTCACTGAATTTCACGCCCTGATTTTCAAAGAAAGTTAACAAAATGAAAAGTTCTAGGCTAGAGTGTGAATGGGGCAAGAACAGAGGGTTATGGCCATCTTAGGAGTTACGGAGATGGCATTTTCAGAAAGCGAGGACCATTCCTAGGAGGCTTCTACAAGCCATAGACAATGGTGACTCCTTGGGGGCCAATGGGGCTTACTTATTTCATCCATTGGGTGATAAAAGCACATGGCTGGAGGCCTGAAGATCTGAATTCCTTTCCACCTTGTCTGCCTCATGTTCTAGCCCTGGTCAAGTTCACTTCTCTCTGTCTGTTTCCTCATCTGTATAATGGGGATAATTATACCTCACCCACTCAGACTAAGCTGCAATTCAGATTTTTTTTTTTTTAAGCAGGGTCTCACTCTGTCACCCAGGCTGGAGTGCAGTGACATGATCTTGGCTCACTGCAACTTCCACCCCCTGGGTTCAAGCATCCTGAGTAGCTGGGATTACAAGTACGTGCCACCGTGCCCCGCTAATTTTTGTACTTTTAGTAGAGACGGAGTTTCCCCATGTTGGCCAGGCTGGTCTTGAACTCCTGACCTCAAGTGATCCGCCCGCCTCAGCCTCCCAAAGTGCTGGGATTACAGGCGTGAGCCACCGCGCCCAGCCTTGCAATTCAGATTTCAGAGATGCCTGTGCAAACAGAGGGCAGCATGATCTGATGGGGGAAGACAGATCTGCCCCTTGAGACTGCACTGAGGGCTTAGCTTCTACACATCTGAAAGGTTTGGCATAAACAGTCACAGAACAAATAGAAGTCTGACTTATTTTGCAATTTACGAGGCTGATTCATGTCTTATGCTCTGTTATCTTCCTGGCTGCTACTATGAAAATAGGTTTTCTCTTGGTTACCGGTCTATAACATTGCAGTGTGTTGGAGCATTACAACTATGGAGATGTGTATTGGGATGCATCCCTTTTCATCCTGTGCTGCTGGGGCCTGCCAGGATTATTATGGGTTCAAATAAAGAAACCCTGGAAAATTGTAAGATAGCATGTTGAGGTGTACTCACTGACGGGCCCTGCAAGAGGAGGCTGGAAGTAATCTCAGCAGTTATGTGAAGATGCTCAAGGTACTGAGTACCTCTGTGATTGTCTCTGCTCCCACCATCACTGCTCTGCACTGGACTCCACTACCAAATTCACCCACTTTCACCATAGTTTGGGCCTCTGGACAGGGTGAGTGGCTGGATGAGGGTGTTGGGGAAGAGAGTTGGCAGGGCCTCCCTGGTGGCTAAGACTATCCTTGTGCTGACATCACAGGATGGTGGCAAAGACTAGGTTTGGGGATCCAAGATTAGAAAGAGGGCAGGGAATGGCTGGGGTGGGCTAGGGAGCTGTGGGCACAAGGCAAGAGCAAGGTCCCAGGACATCATGTCCTCTTCACAGGGAATTTCTCTCCTCAAAAAGAGTAGTCTGTGAAGACCACCAGATGGAACCACAGAATCCCAGGCCTCCAGACATGGGTGGGCTTATGGAGACTGTCAGGTGCAAATCCGCATTGGTCAGATGGGGAAGCTGCACCTCAGACAGGGAAGGATCCTGTCCAAGGCTACACTGCACATTTGTGGCAGAGCTGGGACCAGATTTTCCATCATCACCTTCTCCTGAAAACCCTCCCACAAGCCTGGCCCAAGGCTTGGTGGTCACTGAGCACTGACCGTGGCCTCTTTCAAGCGGTAGAAGTCGATGTGCAGGTAGGCATTGATGCCATTGGAGGCTCCGGGCAGCGTGACGCCATGGACCAGGAGCACGAACAGCACGAAGTAAGGCAGCGTGGCTGTGATCCACACCACCTGGGCAATGGATAAGTTCAGGTGAGAGCCTCGCTCTGGCCCCAATCCCGTGGCGGGCTGGTGGGGCACAGAGCCCTTTCCCAGGGAGCCAGTCATGCTCTTTCCCACCTTCCTTTACCCAAAGCACATGCTACAAGTTCCAGCTCTAGGCAAGGCCCTGAGCCAGAATCCAGGGCTAGACCAGCAAACAGACACAGGTCACACCCTAGAGAAGCTCAGAACCCAGGGTGAGAGTCAGCCGCAGTGGGGATAGCACTATGATGAAAGCCAAGGGCAAAGACTAGGTCCTTATAGCACCAGATGCCTCCTCATCTACAAAGCCACCTCTCCTGACTCCTTCAAGGAAAGACTCCTGACTCCATAAAATGAAGAACTTTCCCATATATAGAGCTCTCTAAAGGAAAAGAGCCTAGAGAGGTGGTGAGGTACCTGTCATTGAAGTTGTGCGAGTGTTGCTATGAATACAGGCATTGGCAAAGGATTGCCTAGATCAAGGTGTGGTTCATGAACCAGACAGAAGTAAGTACACCCACCTTTGTGCTCTCCCCATTCCCCATCAGTCCTGTGTCCATCACACCATTGCTACTGGTTGCTGCATGCACCTATCTGACTGGCAGGATATTTAGAAATCTCAGTCTCTCTCTCTCTCTCTCTCTCTCTCTCTCTCTCTCTCTCTCTCTCTCCCTCTCCCCTCCCCCACTCTCTTTTTCTCTCTTCCCATCCTCCCTCCCTCTTCTTGCTCTCCCCTCCCTCATCTCCCTCTCCTCCACTCTCTCCTTTATGTTTATCTCTTCCTTTTTTTCTTTACCCCCCTTTAAGCATATTTTCTTTCCTAAGCACATTGCCTAGGAAGGGATGTGGCTGGGCAGAAAGCAGAACCTCTGACCATTCTTTATCTTAGTGGGAACAGATGTGGGACACAGACAACGTACCTTATTCAGAAACACACAAAGGAAGAGATTACTCCAAACTAAAAAGAAACACCCCATCCCCTTGTCCGGGTTGGAGGAACAGAAAAGAAAGGTAGAGGCAGGGATGGGGGTGTTATATAGGTTTCCTTGCTGTCCCTTCTCACCCTTGGCTACACATTCAAATACCCTGGGGGAAGTTATAGGTAAAAATGTTAAAGCTCAGATTCTATTCTTGGAGTTTCTGACTTAGTTGGTCAGGGGTGGGCCTGAAATGAGTATTTTTTTTTAAAGCTCCCCAGATGATAAAATTGTGCAGCCAAGGTGAGAAATCACCACTTTAGGCAGAGGCAGCCATGGGTAGCCTTGCTGAAAGAAGGCTGTGCCCCAAGTGAAAAATCAGGCTAAGGTCAAGGTAGTCAGATTCAAGGAGGACTCAGCTGAAACATGAGAAGGCCTATAACTTAAATGCCAGATGGTTCCACCCCTCAAATCCCTGGAACTACGTAGCCCCAGGAATCTTCACATATCCCTAAGGGGAAAGTGGAAACCTTGAAACACGAAAGTTCTTTGCCAGGCTAAAAAGATATGGGCTCTAAACAAAAAATGGAGATATAGAAAATAAAGCCATATGCTTCTCATACTTATGTTTAAGGATGGGGATTTATCCTCTTTCTTTACTTGTCTTTCCCACTAGATCATGAGCCCCTTAGAAGTAAAATCCAATATTTTTCAAACCTGAATCCCCAGAACCCGGCACATGTGAGTCCAAATAAATGTTTATTGTACGAATGATTGGACTGGGCAGTGGTGTAGGTGAATGATTGGATTGTTAGGTAAATGGATGGATGAGTGGATGGCTGGATTATGATTGGGTAGCTGGTTAAAAGGATGGATAAGATGATTAGGTGGGTGGAGGGGTGAGTAGATGGATGGATGGATGGATGAATGAGTGGGTAAGTGATAAATCAGAAAGTTAGTGGACAACTAAGTCAAGTCAAAGAATAAATGCATGAACAAGTGAATGAATGAGTAACTGGGTCAGCATGGGAGCGAGTAAATGCATAGTGGTAGTCACATCTTCTGGGCTCAGAAGGAATCGGGAAAGCCTCCTCTGTTTCATGTTATCCACTTGTTTCTCCATCACTCCCTTGTTCTAAGAAGGTCTTTATGGAAATGGGATTTCCACTTGTTTTCTTTCAGGAAGGCAAGAACAGGAAGGACAAATTGCATAACAAATAAGGAGGGAAACATGCCCTGGAAAGTGAAGCTGTTGCATCTGGGTGACCTTACGTTAATCAATCTTGTATTCAGTCTCCTGATCTGGGACAAATAGGTGTAAGCCCTTGGCAAAAGGCACAAGAAGGGGCTCTCACATCTCCTTGAGACTGGTCCTAACTGCTCTGGTCTCCTAAAACTCATGTCAATAGCTGCAGCCCCGCTGCAATGCCCAGCCCAGCAAACCAGGTGAGACTATACTCCTCCCATCAGAAAACAGTACCTTGACCTCTGACTCCAGGGAATCTCCCATGGGGCCTGGAGGTGGTCCTGCATTGGCCATGTTTGTTGGCCATGGATTCAGTTTCCCTAAGGAATACATCAGGCCATGACTGAGCTGAGACCCTGAGTATAGTTCAAGCATCAAGAAAGCAGGGAACTTGTTTTGTCTGTGCCCATGTGTTCAAAGCTAAACCATCTGAGTCTTGTTGAAGATTCTCAGAATTGGCAGTGGGTGTTACTTCAGCTGCCTAAGATCTTGTGTTGAAAGAAGGATTCCTGGGTCTTTGGCCAACAGTTCACTCATGCTCAAATGTGCCCTGAATGCACAATGGGTAAACAGAAGAAAGGCTTGGGCTCTGTCATCTCCACCCCAGGCTTCTCAGCTCTCAGCATTTCAACTTGCAACACAGCTCTGGCCATAAGAACCTAGACTTGGTCCAATTTTGAGCACAACATCAAGAAAGCAATGAGCAGCCCATTGGTCTTGGCAAATGTCCTTAGTCCCTAAGGGAGGTCACTGCTTTCTATCACTTTAAATCCATACCTGCTGGTATTTCTATGGATAATTTGTGTGGTTCCAGGGTACCAAATTCAAGCCAATGGCTCACAATCAAAATGAGGACCTTGGCTCCATAAAAGAAGGAATTTTCAAATTGATAGAGCTCTCTCAAGGGAAAGAACTGCCCAGGAAGGTGGTGAGGTGCTTGTCACTGAAGTTGTGCAAGCCTTGCTATGAATCCAGGCATCGAGAAAAGGGCTGCCTAGATCAAAATGAGCTCCATAGACCAGCAGCATCAGCATCACCTAGGTGCTTGTCAGAAATGCAAATTCTCACCTCATCCCCACTGAATCAGACTCTCTCAAAGAGGGACCCAGCAATCTGAGTTTCAGCAAGCCATTTCAGTGATTCTTACACCCATGAGAGTTTGAAAAACACTGCCCAGGACCTACTCTAAGGTTGACTTGAAAACAGAGATGATAAATGTCCGCACTTTACCACTATAAATCTGCATTAATTTACCCTTTACTGATTTAGAATTTGTGATTTTAAAAAGGGAGATTTATGGGGTGTGGGGTATGCACTGATGTTACTGAAGAAAACACCAAGCTACAAACATTTTAGTCTATGCCTCACTCATGTGTGAATGATGCTGTTCATTATAATTGAGTCCAATCAAGTCACTAAAGCAAGCCAGGACCAGCACAACCTTCACTTGCCAAGACCGGAGGTATGAACATTTGCAATTCATTTGAGGCCAGCTCTGAGACTATGGAAGCCTGCTAAGAAAGGCTCAATGTCCTGTTCCAGGTTCAGTCTAGAAAGAAATAAGCAACACTCTTGGTTTCTCATAAGTCAGTTTATAAAAACAATTAAAGACAGAGCACAGTAATTTCCTAAGTGAAGCTCCCCATTCTAAAAATCTCCTCTCCATGGACTGCCTGTGGCATGCCTGCTTAGTGGTCAGAACACTGAGGGACTTATGCAAAATGTGGGCTGTGGTTTCGGATGACACATGCAGAGGGGACTCATATTCCTCTCTCATTGTGTTTCTACATGGGGGCTTTCCTAGTGTAACACTCTGGTTCACCCGTCATTACCTTCTCTGAAGGTGTATTTTGGAAAGAACTGAGCATGCTCAGCCTCACTCCTCCCGGTCTTTTTCGCATCAGCCTGCCTGCAGACAACATATACTCCACTCTAGTCAGAAGCTAAACTAGGCGGGGTAGGCTCTACCCTCTTTGGTGATGGCATTGGGGAACCCAATCTTGGGGTGCAATATTAGAAGTTTGTGGTGGTCCTATGCCAAGGCCAGAAGCAGTATAAAGCTCATATATCTTCTGCAGTTCACAGGGGTGAGCCCTGTCTCCCCTCATGGTCTCTATCTGTGCCTGCAGACGCCAGGAGAACTCTGCTCCTGGTACCCAGGAAAGGCACACAGAGTGCTAGACAAGGCTGGCCTGGGGCTTCCACATCTCTATGGTTTTGCTCATGTAGTTCCTTCTGCTAAGAATCCCTTCCTTCCACCCCACCTCTACCTGCGCCTGACCTTGTAGACCCAGCTCGAATGCCACCTTCTCTATGGTCTTTGGAGACACTTTCAGTTGAAAGAGCTTCCTTTCTCCACTAATGCAGCATCTCACACTTTTTGACCACAACTCACGCTAGGAAATACCTTCAATATCAAGACAAACTACACATAAACTTAGAGATTGCTGTAACTGAAACAAAAATTCCAAGAGACAGCTCTTACTTTACTATGTGCAATGATCTCTTATTATCTAGACTGTTTCATTTTTGAAAAGTGTATGTGATGACCCATTAAGCTGATTTAATTACAGTTTTGAAACCCACAGTTTGTATTTCTATTGAAATGTAATTCGACTACTGGATGTGAAATTGCCTTCAAGGTAAAGTTAAGCTTAAAAAATAGCAAGATATATAAAAGTGCACATAGTTTGTGACCACAGGTTTTTATTAAATGGGGACACACACATAGGTTCTCTGGATAGAGACCCAAGAAGCTAGTGACATTGGTTGATCCATAACCTGCCTGTAATACACATAGACTAAAGCAATTGAAGAAGGAACCTGTCTTATTCTTGCATCACTAGTACTAGCATCAAGCCGGGTACATAGTAGGTCTCCTATGTTGATATTTTGAACTAAATTCAAAAGAATACTTAATGAAGTTCCCCAAATTTATATACCCACCCATCCTTCAATCACCCAATAAATATTTACTGAAGACCTACTAGGTGCCAGGCATCAGAATGGTAGTGGTCCTATCCTGGTTTTGCTCAACACTAGACTTTCTCCAAGCCCTGGTCTGCATTTTGTTTGAGTGCTTTCTTAGGGTAGACACTGTGTCCCCAACATGCTGATAGAAGTTCTCTCTTCAGTTCTTGATGGATTTCATCTCTACTGGCTGCTGCTCCCCTGCTACTTTCTTTGCTCTCAATGGCATGACCAAGAACTCTAAGAGTATCAGAGAGAACTCTGGTGCACCCCCCCTTTCCAAAATCAGTTGCCTAATGAGGATTCTTCCAAATTGACACCCACCTGATTAAGGTAGACTGCTGCGCTGTGGCCCCCAATGAACTCACACCTGTGTGTAATCCCCTCCCATATGGACAGTGGGTTTTACCTCAACACTTGTTTTGGCCACCGGGACAATAGCAAGAATGATGCAAGCAGTGACTGGAAGAGCTACTTGTACATCACTGGGGCTTGTCTGCTTGGGACATGTTCTTGGAACTCAGCCGCCATGCTGTGAGAAGCCCAAGCACCACAGAAAGGCTATATGGAAACATCCCAAGATGCTCTGGTTGGCAGCTCCAACTTAGCTCCCAGCTAGTGCCAAATGCTAGCAATGTGTATGCACCACCTAGAATATTCCAGCCCAGTGAAGCCATGTAGTCCAGGGAATATCACATGGAGCAGAAGAACCACCCAGCTGATCCTAATCAACCCATAGAATTGTGAGAGACAATAAAATGGTTGTTATTTTGAGTCACTACATTTTGGGGTGGTTTGTTGCACAGCATTAGCTCACCAGAACACTGGAAAGAAAATTTCCCATCCACATCCTCTTTAATAGTCAAGCTTCTAAATAGACCCTGTAGAGTCCAAATGGGGTTATTGTTCCCATGATGTTCCATGGGCTAAAAATCAACAGGAGCCATCTCCTGAATATTCCCCACCCATGAGAGGCTGACTATAGGAGGACAGTGTCACCCAAGTTCAGAATGCCAACTCCAGACTGGCCCTCATGGGTCATCTAAACCTATGCTCTTCTCTCCAAGGCACCTGGAACCCTGGGGGCACTTATTTCTGTATCCGAGGAAACACATAATCCAGCATACATCTGAATATCTTCTAGAGCATCCTTTTTTCTCAAAAATTCAGAGGGGGGATTTATTGATCTTATGGTCATATTCCAGAGTAGGATGCAACATTTGCATGAAGATTTAGGTCAAGATTCAAGATTTATCAAGGGCATGTTGATAGTATCCCTAGACTTTGTCCTGAGGCCCTTGGCGGTATCCCAGTCCCTGTTCTCTGCTATTAGGGAGGTTTTGGCAGGAAAATATGAGGAACTCTGATCCACTTATACCCCTTCAACCTATTGTGGTGGAGACACAGATTTGGGGAAGGGAAAGGAAAGGAAGGGAAGGGATTTGTCCAAGTCAGTGGCAGAACAGGGACTCGAACCCAGGCCTTGCACTTCCAGCTCCATCTTTTTTGTCCACCAGCTACATAATTATTGCTAGAAATAATCACACCCCCCAAGGTTGGTCACCCAACTGAAAGAGAAACAAAGAGATATTACCTTTCCGGATGTCTTCACCCCTTTCCAGAGGCTAAAATACAAGACGATGACGACGACCATCAGACAGAGCAAGAGCTGCCACTGGGGCAGGCCGATGTCATGAATCCCGCTGCTCTCGTGAAGGTGCAGGACACCACGCCTGCCCAGAGGAGAGGGGAGGGGACCAGGGTAAATGTCGTCAGGGAGGACGACAGAGGCCATGACCACAGACCAGTCCCTGCAAATGCATGCTGATGGAGACAGGACCTGGCCACTCTCCCCTAACTCAGGGGCCCTAGCCACTGCCATGCACCACATGGGCCTGACCTGGTCAGCCATGGCCTGTGCCCAGGACCACTCTGTCCTAGAAGAGGCAAATCATCTGGGGAGATTCCAGGCTCATGGCTGCTTTTAAAAGACAAAAATCTCTTAAGTGCCTATTGCTCGCCTGGCCTTGGAGTAATAAATAGGGAAGGTTCCTGTCTTCACAGAACTCACACTATAAAGAGCAGTTCTCAGCAGGAGGGAAGACTGTTTTGTCCCTGACCCCCACCCCGGAGGATATTTGGCAATATCTGAGATGTTTTTGATTGTCATGACTTGAGGAGAGGTGGTGCTACTGACATAGAGACTACGGGTGCTGCTAAACATACTGCAATGTACAGGACAGTCTCCAATAACAAAAAATGATCCTGCCCAAAAGGTCCATATTGCTGAATCTGAGAATACCTAGTCTAGAGACTGAGACAAGAGTGAACATTTCTCCTATTGGGGAATAGCTACTAAAGCTAAAGATATGCTTATCCTGTGTCCTAGGTATTGACTCAATAGAATATTGTACACATGTTCACCAAAAGACATGTTCTAGAATGTTTATGGCAGTATTATTCATAATAACCCCAAATCACAAAGTACTCAAACATCCATCAACAGTGGAATGGATAAATTAGGATATATTTATAAAGTGGAGTTTTGTTGTTTTTTTTTTTTTGTTTGTTTGTTTTTTTTTTTTTTTGAGACAGGCTCTCACTCTGTTGCCCAGGCTGGAGTGCAGTGGCACCATCACGGCTCACCGCAGACTCAGCCTCCCCAGGCTCAGGTGGTCCTCCCACCTCAGCCTCCCAAGTAGCTGGGAATATAGGTATACATCACCATGCCTGGCTAATTTTTGTATTCTTTTGGTAGAGACTGGGTTTTGCCATGTTGCCCAGACTGTTCTTGAACTCCTGGGCTCAAATGATCCAACTGCTCCAGGCTCTCAAAGTGCTGAGATTATAGGTGTGAGCCACCACACCTGGCCTAAGTGGAGTATTATACAGCAATTACCTCCAGAGGGATGGCTTTAGCACACACTGCTGAGAGAAAGAAGTCAAAGCCAGAAGAGCACTTCCGTCTGACTCCAGTCATATAAAATTCAACAACAGGCAAAACTGACCTAAAGGATTAGAAGTCAGGAGAGATGTACCCTGGGATGGGGGTGAGGGGGTTACTGACTGGGAGAGGACATGATGAGGACTTCAGGACAGTCATCATGCTCTTTCCTGAGCTGGGTGAGGTTACTGGATGTGTTCAACGGGTAACATTTTCTGAGTTGTCGCTTGATGATAGTCACTCCTTTGTAATATGTTAGCTATCAATAAAGTGTTTGGGTTTTTTTCGTTTTGTTTTGTTTCTTTTTTTGTTTGTTTGTTTGTTTGTTTTTTTGAAATGGAGTTTCACTACTGTTGCCCAGGCTGGAGTGCAATGGTGCGATGACGGCTCACTGAAACCTCCGCCTCCCAAGTTCAAGTGATTCTCATACCTCAGCCTCCTGAATACCTGGGATTACAGAAGCCCACCATCATACCCAGCTAAATTTTTGTATTTTTAGTAGAGATAGGGTTTCACCATGTTCGCCAGGCTGGTCTTGAACTCCTGACCTCAGGCTATCCTCCTGCCTTGGCCTCCCAAAGTGCTGGGATTACAGGCATGAGCCACTGCGCCAGGCCTGGTTTTTTTTAAGTAAGAAAAACAAACAATCCAAGGTGGTCTGAGAATATTGGGGTCCTTGTACAATCTACAATGAAGAAATGATAAAGAGAATTGAAAACAAAATGACCGTTTGCTAATGAGAATCTAATCAAAGTTGGTTAGGAGCTAAGGAAAGGTCAAATAAGACTGACTGCTGAAACAGTACAGCAGGTCCCAGGAGAGAAGGATTCCCCTGACCACTCTGCACCCTTGCAAGGCAAAGCAAGCAGAAATGGGAACAACTTGGTGTGGTATTTGCTCTGCACCCTAATCGTTCATTTGTCACTGAAGGCCCGCTGTGAGCCAGCCCATCTGGGCCTCGGACACACACAGGAACTGCTCGTGCACCGTCCTGACTCTGCCTTGGTGGGCTTGTATTGTAGCATGGGAGGCAACACTGCACTCAAATTCACAGTAAAGCATGACACATGTTGGGAGGTTCAAGGGAGCTGCAGGGGCCCCCAAAACGAGTTCCCACTGGGTTCTTCTCTGTGCCTCACACTCAGAGGCAACAGTCAGCTGCACATTGCCCAACACCCTTCAAAGCCCAGATCCAGTGTCGCCTCTCCTGGGAGGCCCCCCAATCATCCTTGATAGGCATCTTTCAACTCTTCCAGTTCCTGTGGCTCTTGAATCAGTTGCAAGGAGAGCCTGCCTGTTCCTGCAAGGTCAGGGCTAACTATATACAAGGGTCTCCCAGGATGAGGAGGTGAATTAACCATTCCTGGTCCCCAGTGCTAAGCCCAGAACTGGCAGTTAGACCTGTTAGCTCATGAGAGATCATAGGATTAGAAACAGATAAATGCTCCCAGCCTTTCTTGCTAAACCCAACAATCCCTCTACTATAGAAAATGAGATCCGAGGATCACCCCAAGGAGAACGAGTAAGGAAAGAGGGTCAGTCTCCCACACACTCTCAATCTTTCTCTTAGCAACTCCTCCCATCACTTGTGGCAAATTTCTAACCCTTTTGCCCAGATCTTTCATACTGCCCAGGGCACCACACATTTTCCCATATGGAAACTTCCCTGTCTCATTCTATAGGCATTTGCGCTCAACTAGAGGTCCATTCAGAAAGCAGCTGCTTAATAGATTTATATAGCCAGGCATGGTGGCTCATGTCTATAATTCCAGCACTTTGGGAGGCCAAGGCAGGCAGATCACCTGAGGTCAGGAGTTCGAGACCGGCCTGGTCAACATGGCGAAACCCTGTCTCTACTAAAAATACAAAAATTAGCTGGGTGTGGTAGTGCATGCCTGTAATCCCAGCTACTTGGGAGATTGAAGCATGAGAATTGCTTGAACCTGGGAGATGGAGATTGCAGTGAGCGGAGATCTTGTCACTGCACTCCAGCCTGGGCAACAGAGCGAGACTCCATCTCAAAAACAAAACAAAACAAAACAAATTTACACTAAAGTGTTAAAGGCAAACAGCTTAATATATCGTCCTTCCCTGGAAGGTGGCTTTAATTCCAAAACACACATTAATGGCAACATTGTACACACCTGCAGGGGATAAGATCAATTGTCTGTCTGCCAGAGGCAGATGACAGACAGCCCTTGCTGGAATCATCCTGAATGATGCAGGAAGATTCCAGGCTTGTAAGGAAAACATATACTCTGAGTCTGGAAACTTACTTAGCTTACCCTTGGGTAGGAATTAAAATTTGTTTCCAGGCAGGTGAAAGAAAGGCTGAAGACCACCAGCGATGCTGTTTCATTCACTCTTTCATCATTTATCCACTCAAAATAGATGTATGTTATTTGAAAGAATATGAAGGAAAACATAAAAATGTGGCACAGAAATTGTCTGAGCTCTGGGGTCAGACAGACCTGGCTTCCCATCCTAGCCCTTACCACCAGCTCCTGTGTGACCCGAATCCTTTCATCGATTCCACAAACTCTCTCTGCACCTCTGCTCTGAGCCAGGCAGTGTGCCGGGGGCTGGTGGCATGGCTGTGGAGAAGCAGGTGATGGCTCCAGCCCCCTGGGGATCACAGGCAAGGGGACAGTAGTGCGTGTAAGCATTTCCCATCACTGAGTATTTCTCTTTTCAGTGAAAGGGCTGTGATGAGGGCTGAGTTACAGAATATCAGATAATAATACCCAGGAAATGCTCAATAAATGGTAATTATAATGATCATTATGTTTGAGTCCTAGGCTTCAAGGAGCAGCAGGTGTCAGCAAGAGAGTCAAGGGTACCCAGAAAACTCAGTAGAGGGGGTCGGCTGGGGAGACTCCGCTGTGAAGGTGGCAGGTGCCTTCTCTGCTGGCCAGAAAGCTGACAGGAGGTGCACAGGTGTAGGGGAGGGAGCAATGGGGAGAGGGGATGTGAGCATGCGTGAATGAATGAGCAGACTTGGGTGGGTCATCAAGGTCTACCCAGACCAATGCCCCCTCCCCAGAATGGCTCCCATCCCTGCAGCTCCCAGGCCAGCTGTTGTGGCCTTAAACTCTCACCCTGCATCATCTTCCCCATGCAATCAGTTGCCGTGTCTGGTCCCCGCTAATCCTGTCTCTTGGTTGCTCCCTCCACCCCCACCCCCATGGTACCCATCCCAGGCCAGACCCACATTCTGTCTGTGATGGATAATATTGAGTGTCAACTTGATTGGATTGAAGGATGCAAAGTACTGTTCCTGGGTGTGTCTGGGAGTGTGTTGCCAAAGGACATTAACATTTAAGTCAGTGAACCTGGAAAGGCAGGCCCACCCTCAGTCTGGGTGGGCACCATCTAGTCAGCTGCCAGTGAAGCCAGAACAAAAGCAGGCAGAAGAACATGGAAAGACTAGACTGGTTTAGTCTTCTGGCCTGCATCTTACTCCCATGCTGGATGCTTGCTACCCTCGAACATCGGATTCCAAGTTCTTCAGCTTCGGGACTTGGACTGGCTTCCTTGCTCCTCAGCTTGCAGACAGCCTATTGTGGGACATCACCTTGTTATTGTGTGAGTCGATACTCCTTAATAAACTCATATGAGATCTATATCATTAGTCTGTCCCTCTAGAGAACCCTTACTAATACACTGTCCTTCCAGAGCTACTGTAAATGACTCCCACCCTCTCCCAAACCCAGTCTCTCTGCCTCCTGTCAGCCCCCTTAAATCCACTGTCTGTGCCACTGCAGAACCATCCATCCAAAGTGCTGTTCTAACCTTGCCACTCTCCTGCCTCCAAAGCCTCAGAGGCTTCTTAGCACCTAAAACAGTGGTTCTCACTGGAGGCAACTTTGCCCCTGCCTTCCAGAGACATTTGGCATGTCTAGAGAGATATTTTTGGTTGTTACATCTGGAGAGGAGGGAGATGCTGCTGGTATCTAGAGGGTAGAGGCCAGGGATGCTGCTAAACATCACAGATACACAAGACAGTGTGCACCCCTGTCCCCCAACAAAGAATCATCCAACCGAAAAAGTCGAAAGCATCGAGGTCCGGAGGATAACAATGAAAGTCTCTCAGAATCTGAGGCCTTCCACAGTCCATCCCGTGCCAAGTTCATCCCTGGCCTTGCCACACCCTGCCTTTCACTCCAGCAGCAGCAAGCTACTTGTCAGTCCCCAGTTATAGGGTGCATCCATGGCTCTGGGCCTTGGCACCTTCTGTTCCTTCAGCCAGAACACACGTCCGAGCTCAACTTGTCTGTCTGGCTAACTTCTCATCCTGTTAGTCCTAACTCAAAACGATCCCCTGACTTAGACCCCTCTGCTATGTCCTAAGAGAGAGAGAAAAAGAAGAGGCGTACGCATATTTAAAAAGACAGAGGACCAGGCTGGGTGTGGTGGCTCATGCCTTCAATCCCAGCATGTTGGGAGGCCAAGGCGGGTAGATCACTTGAGATCAGGAGTCCCAGATCAGTCTGGTCAACATGGTGAAACCGCCTCTCTGCTAAAAATACAAAAATTAGCTGGGTGTGGTGGCACACCCCTGTAGTCCCAGCTACTTGGGAGGCTGAGGCAGGAGAATCACTTGAACCCGGGAGGTGGAGATTGCAATAGCCAAGATTGAGCCACTGCCCTCCAGCCTGGGTGACAGAGTGAGAATCTGCCCCCACCAAAAAAAAAAAAAAATAGAAAACCAGAGGCATGTACTGACCCTATCTGATGCTTAATTCCGCTTCTTCCTGTGCCTTTCTGGGACAGGTGTTGAATTGTGTCAATTGTCATTTGGTTGACTTGACTATCCAAATAATGGGAATAAAAAGGCATGGAACCAATCATCCTTGCCCTGAAACTTGCCAAAATGCCTCTGGTGTCCAATCTCATGGTTGAAATGCCCCCCAACAGGCCCAGCTGATGTCCCATGCATTCAAAGTCCACTTTCAGGGTTGCAGAGGTTGTCTAGGTATTTCATCAGTGAAAAGATCTGGACTCCCAAGCTTACACCCAAGAAAATCAATGAGAATGCAGCCTCCTTCCCCCAGCAGGCCCAAGCCTTGGGGTTTAGTACAAGAAACTTACGTCAGTTTTAGTTTTCCAGAAGTTTAATGAAAATGAATCATCGTTAAGTGTACTGTCCAGGCTTTCCGAAGTCTACACACGAAAAAAGCTCAATTTCTCACTTGATATTTAGCACAGATGATTAATACTAGGCTGGAGGGAGACTTTTCTTCCTCACCAGGGACCGGCATGGGGTGGAAGTTTTCTATTGCCAGGCACATGTTCACCAAAGGTGGCCTTTTACAGATAATGTTACAGAGCTGCAGAGTTTCTTTTAGCTGTGGGGCTGCTTGGCTTCAGGCCTGGAGCCTGGGGAGAATAGCAGTTTTGTTCCCTTGAATGATATGCTCAGTCCGTCAGCCTAAATGAGTATGGGATGGTAACAAAATTGGCCAGGAGGTTGGCAGAAAGAGAAAAAATTTTGTTTCTTCAGGGTTGGCACTAGGAGTCCCACTCAGTGGGTCCCCAAACTGAGTTGAGGGGATGTTTTTCAAGCAGAAACATTTAGACAAAAGGGCAGCATGCCACTAAAAAAAAAAGTCCAGAGGCAGCTGATGACAGTGCTGTGCATTACAAAGCACAGAGGCAGGCTCCAGGCAAGAAAGGGCAAGGGCGGCGTGAGAAGAACTCCTGTCTACTTGCAGAGGCCCCTGCACTCCCAGCTCTGCCACTTACCTAAAACCCGAGCCTCCACTCTCTTATCTGTAAAATGGGAATAATTTCCACCTCCGTGAACTGTGAAGATTAAATGGGATTTGGATGTGAGGAGATCCTCAGTGCTTGGCTGACAGTAGCAATGAAGGTTTGCATGGTTAGTGGAGGGAAGGTTAAGGAGAGGAAAAAAGAGGGAAGATCTGTAGGGCAGAAGCCTCCCAAAATAAGCCCTGTAGGCCGGGTGAGGTGGCTCACACCTGTAATCCCCTCACTTTGGGAGGTGGAGGTGGGCGGATCACCTGAGCCCAGGAGTTCAAGACCAGCCTGTGAAACATGATGAAACCCCATCTCTACAAAAAATATAAAAAGTTAGCCAGGCATGGTGGTACATGCTTATAGTCCCAGCTACTTGGGATGCTGAGGTGGGAGGATTACTTGAGCCCGGGAGGTCAAGGCTGCATTGAGCCGAGACTGTGCCACTGGGTGACAGAGCAAGACCCCGTCTTTTTTAAAACAAACAAACAAACCAACAAAAAACAACTCTGCATTCAGTTCTACCTGCATCCCCCAACCATTTCAGCCTGAGGATGCCATCTTTTCCCACCACTCTCCTTATAGCTGAGCCTGGAGGAAGCTTAGGGCTGTAATTAAAGTAAGTAGGGTCTCAAAACCTATCTCACCTCCCCCTCTGGCTGGGTGTCTCTGCTGGGGCCAACATACTAGCCATGAAGACATCAGCAGAGGAATCAAATGCTAACTGGACTAGAGGCAAAGCTATCATTTCCCATTTTAATTTGTAAAACAAGGGTTGCCAAGAGCAAAAAGAAAAATCACGCTTTTTCCTTTATGGGAGGATGAGGGGGAGAGGGTGCAACCAATCACATGTGTCGGCAGCACTCTGCTCCACTATCTTTACCACCTTCCCCTCCAAAGCATGTTCATAAGACAGAAAGGCCTAAAACCCCCACCTGCAAGCTCTCTGATGGTTCGGGAATTTTCTGAGGCCATACTCCTCCTCAGAAGAGTGAAGGAGGCCCTAGATTTTCCATGACATGAGACTATAGAGATGTCAGCCTGACTCCAGCAGGAGTCCTACTCCAAGACAGAAGAGCGCAGTGTGTAAACAAGGGCTTCCAACGTTGGCTGGATGTTAGAATTGCAGGGGGAGCTATTGATGGAAATTTCTGTGCCCTGGTTGTACCCGGACCAATGAAATCAGAATCTCTGGATGTAGAATCCAGGCATCCATGCTCTTCAGGTGATTCTGATGTGCAGTCAAGGTTTTGAACCCTGGGCTAAGAGCTTGGGCTTTGGAGATAGACTGCCTGGATCCAAACCGACTTTTAATGCCACTTATAAACTCTATGAGCTCGGACAAGTCACTTACTGATTTGTGCCTGTTTTCCCATTCATAAAAATAATTTTAGACCACAGTGGTCAGGACTAAAATGTAGTATAGAAAGGGTGCTTTGAACTATGGCTGGAATACAATCCAAGCTGGGTAAATGTGATGTGTGACCATGACAATATTTCTGCATAATAACAAACATGTATAATGGGTAGAGGCCAATATAACACAGAGGTTAAGGGTGCATGCTGTGAAGTTTCCCTGCCAGGCAGGGCTGGGGTTACAGTGTTTGCACTGTAGTAAGCCCCTACAGTGCAAAATGGGAGATGCGCATTCTCAGGGTCTTGCAAATGCACACTGGCTGGGTCCAAATCTTGGCTCTGTGCAGTAATAGTTGTGTGGTTGTGGACTGTACTGTCTCAACTGTGAAATGAAGCCTCCCCAAGAGTGTGATGAGGATAAGAGTTACAAAAACCTCATTAGGTGGGTGAGGCTTAAATCAAAATAATACATAGGAGGAAGTTAGCAGAAAACCTTATACACATGGTAAGAGGTTAGCTATTAATGTGATGGTGAGGAAGACAGGTTTCTTACAGCAGATGCTGACGTTCAGCGACAGCAGTGATTCAGACCCTCTGGGAGGGCTGGAGAGGTATTTGAGAATTTGATGACAACTGCAGACCCTCTCCAAGAAAAATTCTAAAACACATAATTTTTACATATGCCTGTTAGAAGTCCATGGGAATCATGGGTGGAGACAGGTGGATGCAGGTACAGGACCCTTAGCAAATTCTCTGCAGTGAACCATTGAGGGTATTTCCTGGATCCTGAGAACACTGACTCCCCTGAGCCCCAGGAGGCAGTAGACTTTCCAGAGGTCTCTTTCAACCAAACTAAATCCCCCTGGCCCTGCTGCACCAAGATGGCAGGGAAAGAGTTGGTCCCAGGATAACCCCAATCTCAAGATAATCTGGACTCATTCCCAGGTTCTGGGCTTGGGGAATCCATAGGACTGAAGGAGAGGGGCCCTAAAGTTTTGTTGTTTGTGAATATGTTTTTTTTTTCCCCACTCTTTTTTGCACTGCCCAATACAGTAGCAACTGGCCACATATGTCTATTTAAAGGTAAATAAATTAAAATTAAATTAGAAATATAGCTCATCAGTCATACTAGCCACATTTCAACTGCTCGGTAACCACCTGTGGCAAGTGGGTACTCTGGTGGATTGCACAGATATAGACCATTTCTATCATGGCGGGAAGTTTTATTGGGAAATCTTGCACTAGGCCAGGAATCAGCACACCACGGCCCCCAGGCCAAATCTGAGCTATGGACTGTTTAGGTACGACTTGTGAGCTAAGAATGGTTTTAATTTCCAGAGGTAAAATAAAACAAAGAACATGCAACAGGAACATATGTGGTCTGCAAATTCTGCAATATTTACTCTATGATCTTAAGCAGAAAAGTTTGGGGACCTCTGCTCTAGACCATGAATGCCCTGAGGGTGGAGTTCAGGTGGAATCTATCCTGTCTGCCCCACAAGTTGTATCAGGTACTTTCTGCTTACCTGCTAGCATGTTTGTGTAGGGAATGATAAAATGGAACTGACCCACGCCTGAGGGATGAAGACAATGGATACTACATTGTGAACAGAGTGCTATGCAAACATTTTAAATCAGGTGGCTGAAAACAAGTCAGTCATCGCCCTCCTCAAGGACATAAATGGATGAAGTAGAGGCTGAGAGGATTCAGGGAAGCCACAAATTAAATAGTGATGGTTATAAGCTCACACCCAACAGAATGGCTATTATTTAAAAAATCAAAAAATAACAGATGCTGGCAAGGCTGCCAAGAAAAGGGAATGCTTATACACTGTTGGTGGGAATGCAAATTAGTTAAGCCAATGTGGAAAGCAGTTTGGAGATTTCTCTAAGAACTAAAAATAGAACCACCATTCGACCCAGCAATCCCACTACTGGGCATCTACCCAAAGGAAGATGAATCATTCTACCAAAAAGACACCTGCACGTGGATGTTCATTGCAGCCCTACTCAAAATAGCAAAGACATGTCATCAACCTAGGTGCCCATCAATGATGGATTGGATAAAGAAAATGTGGTGGCTGGGTGCGATGGCTCATGCCTGTAATCCCAGCACTTTGGGAGGCCGAGGCAGGTGGATCACCTGAGGTCAGGAGTTTGACACCAGCCTAGCCAACATGGTGAAACCCTGTCTCTACTAAAAATTCAAAAATTAGCCAGGCGTGGTGGTGGGTGCCTGTAATCCCAGCTACTCAGGAGGCTGAGGCAGGAGAATCACTTGAACCTGGGACACAGAGGTTGCAGTGAGCCGAGATCACACCACTGCACTCCAGCCTGAGTGACAGAGAGAGACTCGGTCTCAAAAAAAAAAAGAAAAAGAAAAAGAAAGTGTGGTACATATATACCATGGAATAATATGCAGCCACAAAAAGGACAAAATCATGTCCTTTGCAGGGACATGGATGTAGCTGGAGGCCATTATCCTAAGTAAATTAATCCAGGAACAGAAAACCAAATACTGCATGTTCTTGCTTATAAGTGGAAGCTAAATATTGAGTACACATGGACATAAAGAAAGGAACAGTACACAATGGGGACAACAAGAGTGAGGAGTGAGGGGAGGGGACAAGAGTTGAGAAAGTACCTATTGGGTACTATGCTCATTACCTGGGTGGCAGGTTCAATCACACCCCAAACCTCAGCATCATGCAATGTACCCATGTAACAACCTACTTGTGTACCCCCAAATCTAAAATGAAAGTTGAAATAAATAATAATAATAACAACAACAATAGTTATGAATTAAGACTACAGAATAAAATAAATATCCAGGAGCCCATACTGATATAAATGAATAACTGAAAAAATAAATAAACAGGGGAGAAGGGACAATTCTTCCTTAAAGAAGAATTCCAATTAATCTAGAAGGAATGATAAGCTGGGGTGGTGGCTCACGCCTGTAATCCCAGCACTTTGGGAGGCCAAAATGGGTGGATCACCTGAGGCCAGGAGTTTGAGACCAGCCTGGCCAACATGGTGAAACCCCATCTCTATTAAAAATACAAAAATTAGCCAGGCATGGTGGTGCACACTTGTAATCCCGGCTACTCAGGAGGCTGAGGCAGGAGAATCACTTAAATGTGGGAAGTGGAAGTTGCAGTGAGCTGAGATGGTGCCACTGCACTCCAGCCTGGGCAACAGACCGAGACTCTGTCTCAAAAAACAAAAAAAAATAAAATAAAATAGAAGAAATGATGGAAATAGGAAATTATAACTAGATAAACATCATGGTAATAGTCCTTACTTGCAAGAATCATCAACGAATGCTAAGAAATGTGGACAAAAGTATGATGAGAATCAAGACATTTGCATAAACTCAGTGTATGTCCTTAAAAGACACATTACTTGAAAAAGGAAAATAACTTTCTCTACACAGGAGGAAGCTGGCAGTCTCCACCTTAACCAAGTGTGCAAGGTTAACATCACGAGTAACAAGATATTGACAGCATGTCTCCCCACCCCCTGATGGAATGCACTGAGGAGGGCACAGCATCATTCCTAGGGTAATCTCGCCAAAATGCATAACCACAGTTTAATTATGAGAAAACAACAAACAAACTCAAATCAATATTTCACAAAGTAACTGGCCGTACTTTTCAAGTGTCAAGGTCATGAAAATCAAGGAAGAGCAAAGATTGGAGAAGATTAAAGAAACATGGCAACTAAATACCTGAAAAGAACATGAGTGGGAAAACTGGTGAAATTCAAGTAAGGCCTGCAGCTTGTTAGCTAACAGTGTATCAATGTTAATTTTCTGGTTTCAAACTTGGACCATGGTTATGTAAGTTGTCAACATTAGGGGAAACTGGGTGATGGGTATATGAACTATTTTTACTACTTTTAATGTATAACGGTATTTCAACATAAAAGTTTCTTTTTTTAAATGATATTCTGTCTTGCACCAATGGCCAGTGCTTCTCGTGCACACACGGTCCAAATAATTTCTCAGAGCTGCATACAGCTGGCCTGCTTCCCACTTCTTGAATTTTCTCCAAGCTCTGATTATGTTCCCCCATGGGAACTCCAGAAGGACAGCAGCCCAGGGTGAGTCAGACTACAGCTTCAGGGTCAAATCAACTTGGGTTCAACCTGCAGCTCATCGCCTGCCCTGGAGCCCCAGCTCTTCCCTTCTCTGACATCATCAGTTCCTATGTCACCTCCTCAGAGAGGCCTTTCCTGACTACCCACGCAACCGTCATTTTCCCTCCATGATTGATTTTTCCCACATACCTGGTTTCAGTTCTTTAAGAGCAGTTACACACCCCAGAAAGTGTTGCATTCCCTGAAGTGCATACACACTCTAAAACATTCTCACTCCCTTACCTGTTTATTTGTGTATTATCTTGCCCGCCTCCACTTCCCTGCCCCAGAACGCAAGCTTCTCCAACTACCTCGACCGTGGCTGTGTCCTCAGCCCCTCACCCAGCATCAGGCCAGTGGCTGCTCAGTAAACATTAATATCCTGACGGCATGCGTCTCCTTGGTCTGTGACTTTCCTTAGTATTTGGCTCAGGTCATACCAAGCACTGGCCTCAACAGGCCCAGCACAAGGGGTCTGTGACTTACTCATAAAACTCGGCTGCCGGCGTGAACTTGTACTTGGAGTACTTGGTGTGGTTGCCAAGCACGGAGCCATTGAGGAGCTTGGGGTCGGTACAGTTGGGGCTGTTCCAGGTGTGGCCACAGTCGGTCCAGGGCAGGTTGAGGGTGAAGGAGGAGAAGAGGTAGTAGAGTGACCAGGCGATGATGACGTTGTAGTAGAAGCCAACGTACAGGGCGATCAGGATGACAGCATAGCCAACGCCTGGGCGGGGACAGGGGGTAAGGTAGGAGTCTCCCAGGCCCAGCCCCACAGCCACCTCTCCTTGGGTGTGGCTCCACCACTGCACTCCCATTCCCTCTGTCTCTCGTTTCCTGCAGAACAGCGGTCCCCAACCTTTTCAGCACCAGTGACCTGTCGCATGGAAGACAATTTTTCCACAGATTTTGGGGTGGGGGTAGTTTCAAGAGGAAACCGTTCCACCTCAGGTCATCAGGCGTTAGTTAGATTCCCATAAGAGTCACACAACCTAGATCCCTCGCATGCGCAGTTCACAGTAGGGGTTGCGCTCATATGAGAATCTAGTGCAGCGGCTGATCTGACAGGAGGCGGAGCTCAGGCGGTCATGCGAGCGATGGGGAGCAGCTGTAAATACAGATGAAGCTTCACTTACCCGCTGCTCACCTCCTGCTGTGTGGCCCGGTTCCTAACAGGCCACCGACTGCACGGTTATTGGTCCGTGGCCCGGGGATTGAGGAAAAGTGCTATAGCAGATTGCCAGAGTCCATAGGCCCCTGCCATCTCTTTGCCCGAGAGCTCTCTCTTTCCACTGGAGCTCCCCTGCCCACTCACCACCTGCTTGCTCCCAGTGGGCAGCCACGTTAGGAGCTGGATCGTGAGTATCCAGCTCCCTCGCCCCCTGGGCAGGATAACACTGACAGGTGTTCACATTCTCCCCTGATGGGACTGAGCTCCCTGCCCAGAGTGGCACTGACTTGGTGCACACCCTTTGTGGCTGCCTCCCCTTCCCTATCCCCAGTTGCTGCTCCCTAAGGATCACTTCCCGCACTAACTCTTTACACTTATATCCTTGTCTCCGAACTGCTTCTAGGGAAACCCAAGCAAGCACTCCCTGATTGGAACTTCAGCCCTGTGTGCTTTCTGGGTCCTACTCTCAACCACCTGCTTCGGGTGCCAGTATAGTGTTCCTCAATGTATCACAAGCTCCTTTAGGGGTAGTTCCATAGCTTTTTTCTAGGGTAGATGTATTGTTTACCTGCCCAACATTGCTTTTCAAGGAATTAGCCTTAAGCTATGATTAGCCTGTGAGGTGTTGGTGAGGCTACTCCCCACTCTTCCTCCATCGCGAGATGTATGCCTGGCCAATCAGAGCACTGCTTCCTCACAGCCACAGTGATTGGTTACTAGATGGGCATATGACTCAAGTTAAACCAATGAGAATCTTCTCTGGGACCTTTAAGGAAGCTATGACTCTATAAGGGTTTTTGTTTGTTTACTTGTTTGCTTTTGGTAAAATTTAAACTTGGTAAAATTTAAGCCTGGGGTTGCTGATGGCCATCTTTGCAGGTACTTGAGAAGAATTTACCTGAGACTGATGCTAACAGAAAACAACAGATCTGAAACACAAAAAAGAGCGATAGATTCCAGACAACATTATTTGGGCATCTGGATCTATCTATACCTGAAGCCAATCCCCGGACTTTACTGTAACAGAAGTCAATTCTCTTTTATACTGAAGCCAGTTTGAGTTGAATTTCTGACAATTAACAACAAAAAAAGTAACGAATGCATATGTCTTCTAAGACTCTTGCACCAGCTGTATCTCCCACAGGACTGAGTACACAGGAGGTACTCAGGAGGCATGTGCCAGCGGAGAAGAGGCTCATGGGAGTCACACTGGCCCTCGTTGCCATCTGTGCCCAGTTCTCCAACCAGTGCTTGGGAGAGACTAACTCTTCCTCCATGCCCTTCTCCCAGCTGTATAGGGGCCAGGAAATAGCAGTTGCTCTGGCTACTTTCTGCAGATGTGTTCTTAGTCCCAAATGCAAGTAGGCTTCATGTTATATTTCAGCTGCAATCAACTAGTTGTGGCTATTGTACTAAGGATTTTGAATCAGCTTTCCGGCTGGGCTCAAAAAGATCCATGATCAACTTCTAACGCCTGCCATGGGAGCAAAAGGAGAGAGTAGTGGTGTATGTGCTGGGTACTTCTGATACTTACGTAAAAATTTCCCATACAGGAAATAGATTCTCTGGGTACTCAGCAGTTAAGCTGGATTAGAACCCAGGTTTCCAGAATTTCTATGCTAATGCTATTCCCAACACACTGAATGCTCTCCATGTAACTTGGAATGGGGGACACTGTTGACCTTGTCAATACCTATGAATCCCACATGACAGGAGGTCTACCTTAGATCTCACCACTGGAGCAGATTCCCCAAGGGCAACAGGGAAGCCTTTATGAACAACCGTGAAACTTTCTCCCACCACTTCTTTACCTTTGAAGAATGGGCAGATTTTCCAAACGGTGGCAGCCCCCTCCCGGTTGTACTGTCCCAGAGCCAGCTCCATGTAGAACAGGGGCATCCCCGCGATGATAAGGAACAGTGTGTACGGGATCAAGAAGGCACCTGGAGGACACAGGGGCAGAGTGTGACCTGACAGACCCCTGCCCCTCCCAGTCTTGGATCCGTGTCTGCAAGAGCTGCAAAGATCCCGGGCATCTGCCAGCTGGCTGTTTCCAAAGGTGATGCGCAGCAATCAATACTAATTATCATAAGAGTAAGAATATTTGTGGTAGTAATAATCATAACCATAATAGTGAGGTTCTGTGGTCAAATTAGTAAAATCTAGGTTAAGCAAAACAAAATAGTTTTGCTTCTTGCAGGCTTCTCCTAGCCTTTGATACACAAGTGCATGCTGTGATGTGCCAGGAGGGGGATCACAGGTGTAGCCTTTACCAGATTTATTTAAACACTGAACTTTTTCTTTTATGAATCATCACTCTGGGAATGCCAATCTAACCCAAACCCTTCCTTTTACAGGCAAGAAAATTGAGACGAGAGAAAAAGAGACAGTGCCTAAATTTACATGACGGAGTTTCTAATTTTGCTGGTATCCTATCACATAGGGGTATATGTGGCTTTCCCAAACATGATCTCACTGGATTCTTCTTAGAGTTTCACAACAGCCTGCAAACATAATAACCAGTCAGGGTCATTACGTACCCCCAGGGCAAACTGAGGGGCAGAGAAGGGAGTCTAAAGGCTCCTTTTGGTGCTGCTGGTAGGTGATGGAAGCCAGATTCACATTCCGGCCTTGCGACCCACTAGGTCCCCACTGTTACAGGCGGCTGAAGCAAAGGGGCAGAGGTTCAAGTCTCTGACCAGGGAAGTTACCCACCCAGAACATCACAGAAACTTGATGGGGTCCCTGGGCACCAGGCAGCAATTAATTCCTGGGAGAATTCCTGGTGGACTTAGACGCGTCTGAGTTGCAGAGACAATTCTCAGTACACCCTGGCAGTCCGGGATGTGCTTAGTGGATTCTGACTCTGCAAGGTGACTCACTGGGACACATGTCATATGAGCCCCAGCTTGCAAGTGTGCCCAAAGCAACACACCAGCTCCTTTCCACGCGCAGCTGGAGGTGGCCAGGCCAGATCCAAACTCCTGTTACCACTGGCCTTTAGCTAAGGTGTTGTAACCCTGGAAACCAAATACTCTCTGACCTACCCACATCAAGAAAACAGGAAATACTTTAACAATGCTAACATTAGCAATATTAACAATAGATACCAGCAGCTCACACTTGCTCGTCCCCTTCTGAGCTCCAAGCACTTTCATTCAATCCTCACCACAAAGATCAAAGATCATTATTATTTCCATTTTACAGATATGGAAACTAAGGTTTCAAGATAGCAAAGAACTGTGGCAAAGTCACATGATACCTAGGGTCAAACTCACTCAGCTACTCAGACTATTAGTCTCCACTTGTTTCTCAGGGTGCCTCTCCTAAGTAGGAAGCATGAAGTGTGGGCCCTAATGCTGAGAGACCTAGTCCCTTGTGAGTAGAAGATGGATCAGTGGTGGGGGGCAGGGCAGAAAGGGGGAAAAGGTAAAACTACTGGGAAATGAACATCTCCTGTGTATCAAGCAGGACCTGGGCTTGATCCCACTTACACTACCCAGAAACCCTCTGACATAGCAATGGCCATATCCATTTTTCAGATGAGGAAACTGAGGGGTGGAGAAATTAAATGACCTGACCGAACTTATCCTGCTGGTAAGTTGTGGATCTAGGATTTGGGTCCAGGTCTGCCTGGCTCAAGAGCTCCAGAGCTGTTTCCAACATGCCCCACAGATTCTGGAACATTCCAGCCTAGATGAAGGACATGAGTCTGAATAGGATCAGAGGGTAGGTTGTTCTGAAATGGGGGATCTGGGACCAGCTAAGCCATGTGGTCTATTGGTCATAGGCTGGCCCAATGCTACAGCCACTGCTCCAGGCTGGAAGTCTCTG
Source organism: Gorilla gorilla gorilla (assembly GCF_029281585.2). Taxonomy (NCBI): domain Eukaryota; kingdom Metazoa; phylum Chordata; class Mammalia; order Primates; family Hominidae; genus Gorilla; species Gorilla gorilla. Next base: position 84,733,410 of record NC_073242.2, on the reverse strand, counting down.
GAGTGGCCATGTGCTACTTCTCCCCTTCCTCATTTCTTCCTTTCATTCTCTTCCTTTCTCCCTCTCCCACATAGAGAGGGCTGGTTTGCCACCTGACCCATGTCCCTATGTACATTGCTGACAGTAATGGTGGTGCTGGTGTGCTAATGTAGATGGAGGTAGGCAGTGGGGCTGGTGAAAGTAACAAGTACCGTTTATTGAGCACCTGTTATATGCCAAGCTGCACACAAGTTTTTACATAATTATTTATTTAAAACCACCCCTGAGAGAGAATTACCACAATCCCTTTTACAGATGAGGAAACTGAGGCTTAGAAAGGTTAAGTTGCTTGTCCAACTAGCAAGTATGAAGCTTGGCTTCAAACCTGGATCTGGCTCAGCCCCACTCTGCCTTGTGGCCAACTACTACTCCCCTTGAGGATCTAGAGCCAGGGCAAGGGGCAGTTAGATAGGTGTATTAAACTGTTTAATAGGGCCAGGCACAGTGGCTCATGCCTGTAGTCCCAGCACTTAGGGAGGCCAAGGCAGGAGGCTTACTTGAGCCCAGGAACTCAAGAACAGCCTGGGCATCAGAGTTTGAGGCTCAGTGAGCTATGATCATGCCACTGCCCTGCAGCCTGGGTGAGAGTGAGATGCTGACTCAAAAAAAAAAAATTTAGAGAGAGAGAGAAAGAGAGAAGAAAACAAAACAAACAAATAAACAAAAAATCTTTGATAGGCCTGAAGATGGAAGTCAGTGGCCCAAGGGAATGTGGGGAAGGAAAAAGCTAGGAGTCGCTGCTCAGACCTCGCCACTGTGGGTTGCCCCCATCGACTCAATACTCTGCTGCATGGCCAAGGAAGGGGAAAAGCAGCATCAGACAGTTAACCAGGCATCTCACTTTGGCCAGTTTCCTCAACTCTAAACCTCTGGGTGACACTGCCAACACATAGGTAAACTGCCCAGTTTGGAGTTATTCTTCCTCTGCTGGCGGGAGGCACAGTAACATGAGAAAAGGAGGGAAGATGATGGGTCTGCATGTGCCTGCGGCTCTTCTCTGTGAGTGCATTTGATGTGGGCCAGCCAAAGCTTCATTCAGGTGGAAACAGATTAAGAAGACCAAAGAGTGGTGAAATGGCTAAGTAGGAATGAAAAAACAGCCAGCTACCCGTGGCCAGTGCCTTATTCTAAAAGAGGACAGCTAGCTTGCCCAAGGACTCTTGCAGAAGGAAACCTGGGAGAGTTTCCTTCTCCTCTTGCAGAAGTAAACTCTTCAGGTTGAAGAGTCAGGAAGGAGCTCCAGGGATGAGTGAAGTCAACTGAAGTTGCCTCTTTTATAAACAGCTCTGCAGTGGTTCTCCGGAAACCGAGGCTGGTTGCAAACCCCCTAAAAATTACTGCTCTGCAAGGCTTGTAACTGCCATACTCGTGTGGTCCTGCTCCATCTCCATGTGTGGCAGTGCCAGCTGCAACCAGCCTCACACAGGGTCCGAGAGTCTCAGAACTGCAAGGCCAGAATCTTATCTTGGAATGCCCTGGCTGCATGGGTGCTGGGCTGGTGAGGGCAGACCTGGAAAAACACAGGCAGGGCATGCCTCATGAGGGGCTCAGTGCCCAGTGCCTGGGAGTCTCCAAAAACCATATGCATGCACACAAATGCACACCTGTGCATACTCATGCAAATGGACACACACTTTTGCATGTCAACACACTCACACAACCACATGAGAAAAAGAACTGTCGACCATGAAAGAAACTCTGAGCAGTGGCCTTTGGATGAATTTAGTAAGAAAAGCATTAGTCCCATCACCTCTGGCCCAACCACACTGCCTCCCATCCCACTGTTAGAGAGAAACTCTTCTGGGTACAGAAGGGCTCTGGAAGCCTCTGTGCAAATGCCAAGTACCCAGGATGGGAAGCCCGGGGTCATTAGGTTTAGAGTGGGATGTGCTGGAGCAGCCCCCAGCAGGTGAGGAGGACCCCAGGTAGAGGGCTGGAAAGCCTGGAGGAAGGGTTCAGTGAGGGGTGCAGTGGCCAAGACCTGCTGGGGATCTCGGGGGAGGTGGAGGGAGTGTGGTCAAAGAGGAGCTTCAGGAAGGAGAGAGGCTCCCCTGACACCTAGTTTGTTGAGGACAGGATTCCTCAAACTGTGAATTCTGGCCACACCCTGATATATGCAAGAAGTGCCAGTCCACAGAATAGTTCCCTTGATACACACAGCTCAGCTACAGGCTGTCACTGCTGGTGTCATGCACCAGAGCCCCCAAGAAAACCTTGGTCCACGCTTAGGGAAGCTAGATTTGTCCCTCTTCCCCAACACCCCAAGGGTGCCCTAACAGCACAATAGGCATCAGGATGCAGGAGAAGGTGAAACTTTAGTCAGGAGACAGGGCTGCTCACACTTCGACACATTTAAAGGTGACAAATCAACAACTGTTAAATAAAACATGTTCTGTCTTCCTACTTTGACGAAGAGACCTTTGTAATAGTTCTATTATAAAGTTCAAGGTTGGAATTCTCAGCTCTTGGAGCTCCAGGCTGGAATGTGGAGGTACAGGGGAAGACCCGTTTGCCCTGCCCCTACTTCCTCCCAGCTCAGTCTAGCCATGTCAGGGCTCTTGCACATAGGTGCCCAAGCTATGTCCACCCGCCTTGCAGACACCCCCACCTCCCGCAGCACAGCCCACACCACAGAAGAGGGAACCCAGCAAGAGGTTCATGTAGACCCAGAAGGGTGCCTGAGGCTGTTTGGGCAGGGAATTCCACCGTCCGGGTATTGGAGGGTGGTGGGGTATTCGGATGGGGAGTGTGCTGGGTGGGCAGGCACACTTGGCTCCCATGAGATGGACAGGGGGCAGAGTTGTGCTCTCTGAAGCATGGAGGTAGGGCAGGCCTTCATGCCTGGACCTAAAAATAATCCTGTCCCTCAGCCCTGCTATGTATAGCTATGTGACCTTGTCTAAATGTGCCTTCTCTGAGCCTTAGCTCCCCCTTTGTAAATGCGATAATAATACCTGTGTCACTGGTTTGCTGTGATAATCAGAGATGACAGAGGTGAAGTGCCAGGCACTTAGTGGGTGCTCCATAAATGGGACTCATGTCTTGTCATTATACTCAAGAGCAGATGTGCAGCAGCTCTGTCCACTGCAAACAGGAAGTAAAGGCTGTCTTGTGTGGTGGAGGGTGGCTGGGCCCTTTGTGGAGCACAGCATGAACGCCGGCTGGAGGCCACACACAGGACTCTGCGGCAGTGCTCTGGGATCCTCATGTCCCTGTCCCAAGTGGTGCTGGCTACTCTACTCTTGTGTGCAAACAAGAGTGCTGACCATGAGCAAATGCAGGACAAAGGATGCCCCCAGGCCACAGCCAGCCCCATTACCTAGAAAGAATGCCCTGTAGTGCTGCATGAAGGATAGCATGAAGGTAGTGGGAGGGGGATGCATGCAGTGAAGAGATTTAGGGAATGGAAGCACCGGCCAGAGTGGGGGACAGGATATGCCAGGCCAAACCTTAGCTGACCCTAGAAGAGTTCTGAAGCTGAGATGGCCCCTCAGACATTTCCTACTCAGGAACCTCCATGTGTTTGGCTCTCCTGAAGCTCCTGAACCCTGTCCTCTTGGGCCTTCTATGGAGATGTCATTGGATAGGCAGGTTTGGCCACCATGATTGAATGGAGTATGATGTAATACTAATAAGCTGAGTGGGAAAGCCCAGCAAGGCCTGTCTGTTCAGATTCTTCTCAGTCTCCCTGTGCAGCATTCCTTCCCCCAGGGCCTGGGGCAGGACTCCTTCTGAAATGGGGGTTTTATGACTCACAATTAGAAAGTGGGTCAGAGAATTTTGTTACTGCCAGCTCCAAGAAAGAAAAGCCAGGGAAAAATCCTACCTTGGAGAGATAAGGGAGCAGATGGAAGGAGGGCAGGAGAAGGTCAAAGAGAGAGAGGTTCTGCTTTCTGAGGCCTAAAGTGCCCCAACGTTACAACAAGGGCTATTGGTATTTTGAGCCAGGAATAGATCAATAGATAGACAGATGGATAGATAGATAGACAGATAGGTATCATAGTAGTACACAGAGCTATGGTAAGACCTCAGCTGGAGGGACCCAAGGTGAAGGTGAGGGAGTGCCTTGGTCTGTTTAGCATTGCTGTAACAGAATACCTGAGGCTAGGGAATCTATAAAGAAAAGAGGTTTATATGTCTCATGATTCTGGTGGCTGGAAAGTTCAAGGTTGGGCAGCTGTATCTGGTGGGGGCCTCTGGCTGCTTCCACTCATGGCAGAAAAGGAAAGGGGAGCAGGGGTACAGAGATCACATGGCAAGAGGGGAACCAAGAGGGTGGGGCAAGAACTCACTTACCCTCTCCAAAGGACATTAATCCATTTATAAGGGATCCACTCTCATGACCCAAACACCTCTCACTAGGCCCCTCCTCCCAACACTCCCACACTGGGGTTCAAACTTCAACAGGAGTTTTAGTGGAGACAAACAAACCATATCTAAACCACAGCAGAAAATGTAATAAAGTGTTCCTCTGAGTTCTGTGAGCCACTCTAGCAAATTAATCAAACCCAAGCAAGGGGTGGGGGGAACCCTGATTTATAGACAGTGGGTCAGAAGCACAGTAAAACAACCTGGGGCTCATTATAGGAACACAAAGTGAGGGGCATTCTTGTGGGAATGCCTCAACCTGTGGGATCTGATGCTATCTCCAGGTAGACAGCACCAGAATTGAATTGAATCGGAGGCACTCAGCTGGTGTCTGCTGCAGACTTGATTACTTGCCTGATGTGCTGGGAGAAACCCCCAAACATGTGGTCACAGACGTCTTCTGTGTTGATTGTTGTCGTTGAGTGAAAGACCTGGAAACAGGCCCACTGAGGGAACACACCCACTCGCCTGATGGATTAAACCCAGCTGCTCTAAGTAGAAAAATGGGTGTGGAATTCAGGGAAACTGGCGCCGGGCTACCCCTCCTCATGTGGTAATTCTCCATCTGCTGGTCACTTTGGAGGATCTGGACTTGATTTTTCCTAATAAAGCTGTGGCTTTAGTAAAATCTCTGTGAAGATTCTGGTTTCCATTTCCTCCATCTTAGTCTCTTTAAGAGAAACACATCAGAGGGTGTTTGGGTTGCTCAGAACTACATCACAGAGGGAAATATGACCCACAAATAACAGAGCAGGACCTCACCTCCCCCATTTGGGATTAATACCTCCAATATTGGAATGGAAAATGACAAACTTTTAGGAGATCTGCAGCAGATCATGAGCCCCTTAAAGGCAAGGATTTTCTTTCGCTCATCTCCATATTCCTGGCATATGATAGGCATTTAGTAAATTTTTTCTGGCTAAATAATGGATCTCAGCAGTGACTCACATGAAGGATGCAGCTAATGAAAGCCCCGGGGACTTTCTCCACTTGTGCTGTGGCCTAATCCTTACTTAGGCAGTTAGGTTTGGGACTGCAGGGCAGGATATAACATTTATCCCTATTAAATCCCAATCTTGTCAGGAACAGCCCCTTTCAGATCCTTTTGACAAGCTTGGAGTAACAAGCCAAATCATGCCAGTGACCTCAGATCAGGGTCCCAGATGAGCACCACATTTCTGCCAAGGGATGTACAGACTTGTCAGCTGAGTGCCACACCAGCTGGCTGGCTCATTGTGCATCTGAGCTGACAATCAGTGTCTGGCTTGGCAAGCCTGGGGTGTAGATAGCCCCCTGCAGCCAGGCCAGATGTAAGAGCACTGAGTTTGCAGACTCCTGACCTCTGTAGCAGCTACTGCTTCATACTCGGTATTAAGGATCCCAGATATTTTGGCCACAAGGGCTCCCAAAGGGCTGGGGGTCCCTAAGACTCTGAGCTTCCTTGGGGAGAGGAGAGAGTCCGCTGGGGACGCAGAATCACAGAAGGTCATGGGACCCCATGCAGGAATTATAAACCCCATTTTCCAGGTGAGGAATCTATTTTGAGATAAGGTTAGGCTGTCAGGAAATGGAGCAAAGCCCAACCCCTGATTCCTGAGTCTATCATGCTTGGGCTCCAGACCCAAGTGGGACTATTTTCCAGCCTTATTTCCTTTTATCAATTTCATCTTAGGATGAATTCTGCTACTTCCAAAATCAGGATCCTGCCCCACTCCTAAGTCTAGCATGCAGTTAATATCATTGAACAATAACAAAATACTAATGACTACATTTATGGAGCCCCTATTATGTGACATCATTTCAAGGAGTTTACATATATTGTCTCTGATGCCATCTCACCCTGCAAGAAGGTGCTGTGGTTATTCTCCTCTTCTGTGTAAGGAAACTGAAGCTCAGATCAGCAAAGGTGAGTGATTTGTCTGTCGTTACCTTTCTAGCAAAAGTTAGACTCAGACCCTGAACCTAAAGACTATATTTCTCTACAATGCACAGCTCTAAGCTGGCCTCAGGACAGGACTCAAACAGAAGTAGCCATGTGCAAAGGTTAATTCACAGTGGCCACTTCCCTGGAAGAAAGGCAAACATGAGCACCCAGTCAATCTTCCTGCTCTTCCCCAGGGACCAGCACAGACCAGGATCACAGGTGCAAAGGGAAACTCTAGAATCACCGCCTGATACTGCCTCCTCATGGAGACCAGCTGTTTGAGAAGGTTCTGAACAAAGCTCCGGAATTTCTGAGAGTGGCTTTCCCCTCCCAGAGCCTCCTACAGCCCGTGCATCCCAGCAGCTGGCCATGGGGAAGATGTTCAGACAGGCTGATCTTTTCCAGTAATTCATTCAGAAAACATTAGCCAGGGGCCTAAACCATTGCCACCGTCATCATTTCAAAATATCCTCCATTCTGGGCCAGCATGAACAGTCAGAATTGCAGAGGTTACAGTGTTAATACTGGCACCAGAAGAGCACACTGAGGGCTGTTAAATAACAGACCGGGTGAGTCCTGGCTTCGGTGTAACCCTGAGCCAGGGCATTGGAAAGGAATAAATCTTGTGGTGTTATCTCAGGTCATGTTCACCTATGGCTGGGAACTTGAGGCTCAGAGAGGGGCTGTACTATGCCCGAGGTCACACAGTGAGAGGCAGAGCTCAGATTCAAACTCCAGTCTTAAACGGCTGCTTCTGCAACTGCAAAGACCCACCTTCCTGACCACTCACTCTCATCTCTGGGGCTAATCTGGGAATTACTGGATGAGAATTGATCCACAAAAAGACAGAGAAGCCAGGAGGCCTCCGCAGAGATAAAGCCCAGAGGGGGCTAGCTGAGCATGTCTGAAGGGATGAGGGGTAAGTGAGAGAAGGAGTTACCTCATAGTCTGAGATGGAGGGCTGCACTGCTCTCTGACACCAACTGTGAACATCCTAACCAGAAATGAAAATTCACTGGTATAATATCCCCACCCCTTTGCCTGGCTTTCAAGGCCTCTGCAGCCTGGCCCCAACTTGCCCCTGCACCCTTATCTCTCCTGGCTTGCCCTGCAGCCAGCCTGCACTCCTGTTCTCTGAGATGATTCCATGTACATTCCTGCCCCAGGTACACAGCTGGAGATCTCCTCCCTTCTCACCGCTTGTCTGCACCTTCCCCATCCAGAGCAGCTGAGCTTCAACCACAGCCCACCTCCTCCCAGCCCTTCCTAAGCAGCCCTTCCTCAGGCCTTTAGAGCATTTGTCTAAAGCACTTGTCTCTCCATCCATTTCATACATCATCATAATGACATTAACAAAAATCAGCAGCCACCTTTCCTAAGGCCACAATCCATGCCAGGCTCTCCATGAGTTATTATATTTGGTCCCCACAACAATGTTCTGAGCTGAGCACCATTATTTCCATTTGACAAGTGAGGAAACTGAGGCTTGGAGACTTGCCAAAGCCTTACAGCTAGAAACTGGAACCCAGGACTCCACAGCTAAGACCACTAATGAATAGGCTGCCCCTGCCCCACTGTTGTATGCGGCTTCACTTTATTAGTTACCACTGAGTGTTTCTGTTGTTGTTTCTGAATACGGTTGGAGGTCTCTGAGGGCTTGGAGCATTTCATTAGCTTATTCAACAGCAGTTTCTTGGGCACCTTCTACCACATTCCTGTGATCTAGGCCTTATCTTGGGCATTAGAAACACAGAGATTAAAAAGTCACAGTCTCTGCCCTCATTGTGCCTTTTCCTGTTTGGGAGACAGACCCACAAAGAGACAAACCACCAAACAACTTGGAGTGAGCTGTGTTTTGAGATAGCAAGCCCGGGAGAAAGTGCCCTCGGTCAGCTTCACCTAAAGACTGGAACTCGTGACAAGTTTGCTCCATTTTGCATCCTAAGAACCTGGTTTATAGTACCCTGCATACAACAGGTGCTCTTTATTTTGCTGGCAATGACTAAAGAGCACACAGTGTCAATGAAAGCCCTGGAATATCCATCTAGCTGACTTGTCAAATTGGCCATCTGGATGCTTTTAGTTTCAACAAACACATAGAGCAATAGGAAGAACTTCTAGCAGCATGACAATAAAGACTCGGGTGATTAAAGCTCCTGGCAGGCAGAAGTGGTGGTTCATGCCTCTTGGTGACCGTGACCCCTGCAGAGCCTAGCATTGTGCCTCACACCAAGAGGAACCAGAAAAATATTACTGATTAATGACAGAGCCTTCCACTGTCTAGAGACAAGCAGGCCGGGGCGGTCACTGAGGACAGGCGGGATGGCGGGTCTTAAGGTCTCTCATTCATCATCTCCCTGCCTCTTAAAAAATACAGAGAATCTGCATTTTCTCCCTTCCTGGGCCCAAACAGCCATGCTTAAACCTGCCCAGTAACGCTTGAGAGGCTGCAGCCGCCAAAGGTGGGAAAGTTTCACCTCTGGATTAGCTTCTCCTTTTCTCACCTTTCTCTCTCTGCCCATGACCATCCCAGGGCCAGACACAAACATTGAGCCTGCAGAGTCACAAGTTGTTCCCCCAGGGATCAGGCCCCAGACCTCAGATGCTCCTGAAGCTCAGGACTGCTGTCCCAGCTATCTGGTCTCAGAGTATCTGACAATGACGGACCCATCTCAGGAGGTGTCGGGGAGACCGTGGACGCAAACCTCCATCTGTCAGCTCCAACCTTGGGTTAACTTTCTCGTTGGAAGAGCTAACTGCTTTCTTACTCAGCATCCTCTGCTCTGAGCCACCTGTGCTCTATGGTGATCCCACTCCTTTTTTTTGAGACAGAGTCTTGCTCTGTCATCCATGGTCCAGGCTGGAGTGCAGTGGCGTGATCTTGGCTCACTGCAACCTCCACATCCCGGGTTCAAGTGATTCTCCTGCCTCAGCCTCCTGCGTAGCTGGGATTACAGGCGTGCACCACTACGCCCAGCTAAGTTTTTGTATTTTTAGTAGAGACGAGGTCTCACCATGTTGCCCAGGCTGGTCTCGAACTCCTGAGCTCAGGCAATCTGCCCACTTTGTCCTTCCAAAGTGCTAGGATTATAGGCATGAGCCACCATGCCCGGCCCCACTCCTTTTTTGCAAACACCAAGTATTGCCCGTCCCAAAGCAAGTGTCCAGAGTACACATAGAAGCAGAGTTGTAAGTCCTAGAGCCTGTGAACAGGTCATGAGCTTTCCCTCTACCCAGCTCCAAATTCTTGCCCTTCCTCCCTCTGACCTCCCTTAAGTCCAGAGTCACAGCTACCGCCAAGCAGTGCAGCCCAGTGGAGAGAGAGAGGCTTTCAGAGCTGGGTCCCGCTTCTCCCATTTCTTCCTCAAAAGGTCTATTTTCCCACACTCTTTGCAGGGTACCTCTGAGCTCATCCCAGCAAAAGTGGCAGGACTGGGCACCCCAGGAGAAAAGCCCCTCAGGAAGGAGCTACGGGGTAGGGGCCAGCACCCTGACTCCCAGGCCGCTTCCCTGGCCTGGGGTTCTATGTTATTCTTCCTGGATTGGCTGTAGGTGATCTCTAGGCTCTCATTTTCAGGCAGATGGCCAGTTGGACCACCCAGCAGAAGGGGGAGAGAGTGCGGCTGTTCCACTGGAGTCTTCTTCAGGCCCCTCTCCCACTCCTCCCTGCAATGCGGCTGGAACTTGAGGAGGTAGAGGTTTCACCCCAATCATCTGGGCCTCCTGCCTTGAGGACCAGGCCAGTTCTTGGCACCTACTGGCCTGATTCCACCTGGGCTGTGCTCCCTGAGAATGGCATTATTTCTGATACTGGCTTCTTCTTGTGTGTTTCTATCCCCAAGACCACAGGGCCTCCCCAGGTGCCTTCAGAAAACCGAAGTATTCCCACTGCTCCTGGCCCAAAGGTTCCTGCCCTCAGGCTCGGAGTGCTAGATTTAGGGTCGCTGTGGGCCTGGTTGTCAAATCCCACCCGCTTCTGGTGCCCCTTCAAGAGCTCTTGGAACCTCCACCTCCCTTCCAGCAGACCATCAAAAGGTCAGGCTCCCCCACCCAACCTGGCACCCCAGATTCTGTCCTTTCCATCCATACCCCTATCATGACTTTAGGGTCATGACTCGATTTCACTCTTCTGCTGTTTTGCTTCCAGGGTGCCCAACCCTGACACTTCCGCTGGAATGAGCTCGAGGTACTCCGCAAAGAGCCTGGGAAAATGACCTTCCAGAGGACTCCAATCTTTTTTTTTTCCCCGTTAGCCCTGTCCAGTTCTTTCTGCGCCCCAGATTTGCCCCTGTCTCCTCGCCTCCCTTCCGTGTGTATTCCAGCTCCTGTCCCAGCCACCGCTGCAGACAGTGGACCTCCCAGATTCAAATTCCCAGCCCGACCCCGCGCTCACCGCCGCCGTTCTTGTAGCAGAGGTAGGGGAAGCGCCACACGTTGGCCAGGTCCACTGCGAAGCCGACTACGGACAGCAGGAAGTCGATCTTCTTGCCCCAGGTCTCCCGGGGCTGCGCGTCGCCGTCGCGGGGCGCCAGCAGGCACTGGACGCCGTTGCGCTCCTTCACCACCAGCAGCTCCGCAGTTTTGCGCGCCCGAAGGGGCTGCTCTGGACCCGCGTCCGCCCCGTTGTTCTCGGGCTGCACCTGCGGGTTCATCCGCGCCAGAAGCATGGATGCGGCTGGTGAGAGGAACTTTACCGGTCCTGGGGGCACGCCGAGGCTCTGCTTGGATAAAGGGAAAAGAGGTGGTTACCGGGCCGTTCCTCCCTACTTGCAACTCCCAAGACCACCCGGGAGCGCCTTAGACACTGGGATGAGCGCGCGCTGAGCGGACGCAGGGTTCCCAGAAAAGGGCGCGCGTCCGCTGGAAAAATTTGGAAACAGAGGTTGGGGCACGCCGGAACTCAAGAGTTGGACACTTCTGACAGCCCTCTGGGGGCGGCTGAAGACCCTGCAGCACTTTTCCTCGTTCACCCACTCTCGCCTGCCCCAAATGGCTGGGATTGAACTCACCGAGGCTGAGGGCAGCGTGCCGACCCCCTCCCCAGCTCGGGTCCGCGACACTTCAACAGCCACAGGAGCCTTCTCGGACACTTAACGTCACTGCACTACAAACTCGCTAGCCCTCTGCTGGCGCGTCTCGGCCCGGGCCTCCCAGGCAGAGACCTAGCCCTGTCCCGCGCTCAGGGCGCACTCACGTGTCCAGCGGCGAGGGGATCCCTGGTGCCTTGCGCCCTGCCGGCCCCCGACCGGCGGCGCCTTGGCAGGCTCTAGGGCGCGGGCTGGGGCTGGGCTCCTCCGTGTGGCGTTCGGGCGGGGCCGGGGAAGAGCTGGAGGCGCGGGGCGGCCGGCAGGGCGCGGGCTGACTGGTTCTGGCCGTGCCTGGCGGGAGCCGGGCTGGTAATGTAGCCTGCGCCCCAGGTAACGCGCCGATTGCATTAACCCAGCGCCCGGCCCGCTCCGTCTGGAGCCTGTTAGCGCTAATGGAGACTGACAGCGCGGTCGGGGATGGGCAGGGGCGGGAGGGTGGCGCGGGTTCCCAGGGATCTGGGGGACTCGGGCGCGCACTCCCTTTCTATCCTGCGCCGAGCACCGCTCGCCGCTCCCAAGGACACCAGGCCTCTGATCTCCCACCACGGGGAGCGAGTGACAGACTCTCCAGAACTGGGGTCTGCGTCGCGTCAGAGAGGAGGCCAAAAAAGGACTGGGGAAGCAGCGACCGGTGCAGCACCAGCTCTGTCTTCCGCAGCAGGCCACTTAAACTATCTGGTCAGTTTCTTTATCAACGAAATGGGAATGTGCGGCTCAGGGCCCAGTGCTGCAAATAGGCGGCCAGCGGGCTGTTGAGCAGTTTTGTTTGAGCGGCTTAGCATGTTGACAGGTCACAGCCCAGCACTTACTCCTGCATCTCTGTTATTTATGGGCAGGGTAGCAGGTCATTTGAGGTTGTGACCCGTGTTCTATGAGGCTGAGAACTACTATTTATTCTTTCAATTATTCAATCATTCACATCTTCACACATTTGTTCTTCCATATGCCCGCTGTGTGCCAGGCACTGTTCCGGGCTCTTGGATTACACTGGCACAACATAACTCGGAGATTCCTGACCTCATGGAGTTTACATTCTGCTGGCAGAGACAGAGGAAACGGGAAACATAATAAATACACACGTTATATGATGGGTGAGGGAATGGGGGGACAGTGGGGCTGCAGTTTGCATACGGGGTCAGGGAATTTGAGAAGGTAACAATTAGACAAGCAAAGGAGTGAGCCATTTGGACCTGAGAGTCGTTTTCTCATTCATTCACTCATCTATTGATTAATGTATTAATCCCTTTAGCAGATGTTGATCATCTGCTGTGTGCGTGAACAGTGCTGGCTAGAGAGGAGATAGCCCCTGCCTTCAAGGAGCTCCCAGACCAGTGTATAGAGTCTATCACAACCCAGTGTGGTCAGGATGTGTTGTGACGACAGATGTGTGGAAGTAGGGTGGAGTTGAATCAGCAAGGGAAGCATCCTGTTGATCCAAGGAGGCTTCAGAGAGGTGGCCGTGCTAAGTGGGATGGGTGGGGCTTGGATCAGCCCAGCCACACTGACCTTTCCATTCTGTAAACATCCTAAGCTCAAACCCACCCCAAGACCTTTACACTTGCTGTTTTCTCTGCCTGAGTTGTTCAGGTCTCAATCCAGAGGTCCCTTCCCGACCACTCAAATTGAAAATACACGTTCACTCTATCTTATCACCCTATTTATTCATTTGTTACATCGCTATCCGAATTTGTCCTAGTTGTTTAATTTTATGTCCCCCCTTGGGCGGTATGTGAGCTCCATGAGCACAGGGACCTTGTCTGTCTTTTACAGCACGTGTTCTGGCACCTGGAACGTACTAGAGCATCAACCAGCCTGTGAAGTGAATGAGTTAATGAATGAAAGAATGGTGGTGCATGGCGGTGTTTAGAGCATCTGTACCAGAGGGACAATCATGACAAATGTCCTCTGGGCAGGATGCAGAGGGGAGAGGAAGGGAAACCTAGAGGGGTATGGGTTCCCCTGGCTTCTGGGGAAGATGACAGAAGGCAGGTGAGGGAAAAGATTGAGCAGACGTTTGAGGACAAGAGCTCAGAACTGTAGGTTTCCACACATGAAAGGTGTTTATCTCCTTTGATCTATTGGACCATCATGACAATCCTGTAAGGAAAGCAGGAAGAGAATCATCTTTCCACTTATCAGGTCAGGAAACTGTGGCTCTGTGGGCTAAAGGGACTTGTCCAAGGTCCCACAGATTGGAAGTCACAGAGTGGAAATGGGAACCCAAGTCTCCTGGCCTCCAGCCTCTGTTCCCTCCACCAAGTCATAGTGGAGACACTCAGAATCTCTCTAGTAGTCATGGTCCCCTTCTCTCCTCTACCCCACACCCCATCCAACTAGTTTTCAAGTGCTGAGAATCCCACCTCTGAAACACCCTGCAAAGCCACAACAGAGGACCCTCATCACCCCTCACTGCAGCAGCCTCCTAGCTGGTCACCCCACGTTCAGTATCTTTCCAGCTGCATGATCGTCACTAGCTGCCAGAGCTCTACCTAGAACTCAAGTGTGACCACCTCACTCCTCTGCCTGAAACTCCTCTGAAACACACCAACACATAAATGTGATTTAATTAACTCTGGATTTGAGGTAATTTTATTTTCTTCTCTATACTTCTCTGTATATGCCAACTTTTCCACAATGAGCATTTGATATTTATGCAATCAGAAAAAGATAACCCACAATTTTAAAAAATCCTCCAACCTTTCCAAGATAATGCCTAAACACTTTGAGGAGTATAGACAAGACTCTGGCTATTTAACCACACCTCCTGCTATTCTAATTCTCTCCTCATTTTTCCTACAAATCCTTTATCACCTCCAAAATATGCTTTATTCTCCAGTAGTATGAGAGATACTAAACTACTAGTGGTTCCCTGAATACCTTGTGCTTTTTTACACTTCTGGGTTTTTTAATATGCTGTTTCCATCATTCTTTTTTCTACCTGGAGAACTCCTATCCATCCTCCAAAACCTCCAGTCACCCTCACTGTGAAGCCTTCCCTGATAACCACCTCCTACAACAGAGTCAAACTCCTCTTTTATACTGCTGTTTATTTGCCTGTACAGTTATTTGTGAGACCTCCCTACCAGCGTCAAGGACAGTGTGTGATGTATTCTGTTACTTAAATGGTGCTCCAGAAACATGTACAACACCAGAACTAGAAGAGTGCTCTTTCTTTTGTTGGGTTTGGTGTCTTTGATTGGTTTCATTTTGTATTGGATTCCTCAAGAAACAACTGGAAACAAAGATTAGAATACAAGTAATTTATTTAGGAGATAATCCTGGAAGCAATCGTTGGGGAGAGGAGAAGTGAGACAGCAAAGGGAAGGAAACCAAGAGAAAGTAGATTAAGGAGCACTTGCTTCTGGGGAAACTGGTGCTCAGCCCTGGTGGGGGCCTCGGGAGACTGCATAGAGCACACCTTGGGGTTGTCTCACTTGAGGGGCAAGAAAACTAGAGATTTACCCGTGAAGGCCGCCCCCAGAGTGTCAACTTCCCAGCAAGTCCAGCCTGTCTGATGAGAGGGATGAGCCTGTCCTGCTGCCAGAGAAAGGCTACCAGCAGAGCCCCAGGTACTGGCAGCAGGAAGCCATTGGGTTGGGTCTGCACTGGCAGGAACAGTGGATGATAAGGGGTATAGGCATGGAGCTGGAAGTGTTTGCTACAAGGGTGGAGGAAGGCATTTCCTCCTAATGTGCACGCCATCACGGGGGCCAATCAGCAAGTCTGGGAGCTCCATCTGTGGTTTCAGAGACTACCGGGGGTCAGCAGTGAGGACACTAGGCTGGGACTGGGCTAAAAGGGAAGGCGTCTCTCTCCACCTCTGGCCCAGACTCACTGCCATGGGGCCATGTGGCTTCTCTGGGAGCCCTTCTTCCTGCCCAGCCAGGTGGCCTGAGGGCAAGTTTTGCACGGGAGGCTGGAGCATTATCAGAGCTAATGTGATCTCTGGGGAGCCATCACTTCCACTTACCATGGCACTTGGTGACACAGGCCATGGGGTAAAAGGCAATGGCTGATGCTGTGAGTCCATCTCTGGCCATCTCCCCACAGACACTGGGGCCCTGACACACAACAGCTGGGCTGGGACACATTTAGAATCCAAGGGCCTGTGTCCGCTGAGGACGCTATCAGAACCTACACCTCCATGGCATCAATGAGGAAACTAAGGAAAAAAAGGAGGAGAGGTTTGCCTACATATTTGTTTCCTCCCTCCCTCTTTTCTTTCCTTCCTTCCTTCCTTCTTTCTTTTCTTTCTCTTTCTATTTTATTTCTTCCTTTTTTCTTTCTCCTTTCCTCCGTTTCTTTCTCTCTCCTTTCCCACCTTCCTTCCTTCCTTTCCTTCTTTCTCTCCCTGATTTCTTTCCTTCCTCTTTTTTCCCTCCCTCCCTCCCTTCCTTCCTTCCTTCTTCCTTTTCGTTCTGTCTTTCTGTCTTGATCAGGGGGCAATAGGCCTATGTTACACTGCAGCTGACCTGCCCTGAATTCATTCATCATTGGCATAAGTTGTGCTGGATTTACAAATAGCATAAGACCTCCATGAACTGAAATCCGCCTCCTTCAGGACACCACCCACTAAAGTGCCCTTGGGATACCTGAGACTTCCGATCTGTGTGGTGTGGCTCAGTCCTTAGATTTTTCTCTTAATTCCTAGCCCAGCTGACCATATTCAGGCACTGGCATTAAAGAGCATCTGTTGCCTCCTGACTTCACATTCACATCCTCTCCCTGGGCTGCTCCCCTGAACTTCACGTGCCTTTATCAAACTGCAGACTGGACGTCACTACCTGGGTAATCAAAGGCACCTGGAAGTCACTATGTCCAAAGTAGGATCCTTGGCCTCCCCTTCCTGACGCACACCAGAACTGCTTCCCCACAGTCTCCCTACCAAGGTGATGGCATCTTCTTCCTTCTAGTTCCTTGGGCCACAAACCTTGGAGTCAGCCTGGACTCCTCTTTCTCTTGACCATCATCCAATCCTACTGCAAATGACTGGTTCCAAATCACATCACACCTCCCCACCTCATGGTGGTGTCCCTGTTCCAAGCCATGTCACCTCTTGCCTGGATTAATGTCATAGCCTCCGAATGGGCTTCCTGACTTCTCCCCTTATTCCATGAAGTTTAAGTTCCGCATAGCAGCGAGAAACACCTTTTGGAAACAAGTTCAGAGCCTATCACTGTCTCTCCCCAATGGCTTTTATCTCCTTCAGAATAAAATCTGAAGTCTAATCTCAGCAGTTTGGAACGCTGAGGTGGGAGGAGTGCTTGAACCCAGGTGTTTGAAACCAGCCTGGGCAACATAGTGAGACCCTGTCTCTAAAAACATTTTTTAAAAAAATATTAGCCGAGGATGGTGGGGCACACCTGTAGTCCCAGCTACTCAGGAGGGTGAGGTGGGAGGATTGCTTGAATCCAGGAGGTGGAGGCTGCAGTGGGCTGTGGTCATGCTACTGTACTCCAGCCTAAGTGACAGAGTGAGACCTTGTCTCAAAAACAAACAAAACCCAAAGTCCTTCCGTGGGTGACAGGGATGAATGGATAAATGCATTCTTTGGTGGACTTGCCAATGCAAGCCCAGCTGAGCCCTGCAGTCCCCCTGGGAAGCCAGATCTGACAGAGACAGAGGTGCTGGGGGAGAAGAGGATAGGAGTGACCAGTGGCGTGGCAGAAAAGCACTGGGCTGTGGGACAGCACCATGGGTCCTGACTTAGGCTCTGCTGTTCTCAGGCTGTGCAGTAATGGCCAAGTCCATTAGCAAGATGCGGATGGACCATAGAAAGAAGAAAGAGGCAGAGCACATGTCGAAGAGCCAGGGAAGGAGAAAGGGAAGGAGGTGCCCAGGGAAAAGGGACTCAGTCTCCCAGGAGGAAAAGAGGAACTTGCCCTCCCCTACATGAGACCCCAGATACATCCTTTGGCCTTAAGATAGTCATGTGAGTTATGGAGGGAGAAGACTCACAGCTGGTTTAGGTTCCTCTCTAAGACAGAGGGAGGTTTGGCCAGTTTACTGGGCTGCCAGCCTGCACAGGGGCTCTATCCACCCGAGAATATCAGAGCTGGACAGAATCTCAGAAACCTTACATCCAGTTGTCACTCTGTTAGAACACAGGTATTCCTTAGATAATCTGATGAGACATGGAATTTCCTCCCAGAAATATGCACACACACACACACACACACACAGCATTTTAAAATTTAGTGTGAAATTTCTTGTACTTAAGAAAAAAGTGTACACAGTACATCTTTCCGTGTATTTGTCTTCTTTAATGTACACAGCATTTTAAATAGAGTTTGGGGCAGATTTGCAAATCCTGCATGAAATTCATGTCGGAATCTCTTAAAATAAAACATGTATTATCTTTTTCACAGTTCAAATAATAATAATAATATGAACATACAAGAACCCACCTACCCTTCCGGGTTAAGAAATAGAATATCCCATACCTGACAAGCCCACATGCACCCCACGCCCCCTAAGCACATTCACCCCTGTTCCCTGCTCCAAAATAAACACTATCCTGAGTTTGGCAAACACCACTTCTTTGTTTTTTCTGTATAATATTACCATCTATGAATATATTTCTAAACAATACATTGTTAGTTTATTCTTCTTCAAACTTTATGTAAAAGGAATCACACTATAGATATTGTTCTGTGACTTATTTGGCCCAATATGTTTCTGAGATTCATCCTTGCTGATGGGGTTGGCTGCAGTTCACTTGTTTTCAGTGTTGTTTATATTCATTCTATTGTATGAATAATAACAATTTATTTATTCATCCAACTGTGAAGGACATTTGGATTGTTTCCAATTTTTTTTTTTTTTTGGATTTTGAACAATGCTGTCTATAAACGCTTTAGGATGTCACCTACACAAATGTGCAAGAGTTTTCCTAGGGTTTATTCTTAGGAGTGAATTGCTGGTTTGTAGAGTATGTGTTTATTTAGCTTTATCAAGCAATGCCAAACCATTCTCTAAAGTGTTTGTACCAATTGAAACTCCCTCTAGCACCGTGTCAATTCTTCACATCTAATTTCTCCACATCCTCCCTAACCCTTGGTATTACCTAGGCTTTTAGCTTTTGCCAAACTTTTCGGGGTGAAATAGTATCTCACTGTAGTTTTCATTTGCACCTCCCTGACTTCTAATGATGTTCAACATCTTCTCACAAATACATATGGGTCATTTGTGTTTCTTTTTCTTCCATGAGATGATGATACATATTGTTTGAGCAATTTTCTATTGGCTTTTTAATCTTTTTCTTATTAATTCACAATACTTAATAATATATCCTGGGTACTAATCTTTGAAATGTTGCCAACATCTTTTCTTGTCTGCATTGTAAGGCTTTTTGCTCTGTTGGATGACTTTGATAAGTAGAGGTTATTAGCTTCAATGTAATTTAATGTAGCAATCTTTTCTTTTGGTTTCTATATTTATGTCTGGTTTAAGAAATCTGTCCCTAGCTGATATTTTCCAAAGTTATATTTTAAAATTTGACAGTTTTGTCCTTCATATTGATGTCCACTTGGAGTTGATTTTTGTATAGGGTGTGAGGTAGGGATTCCACTTCATTATTTTTCATTTGAATAACAGATAACAAATTGTCCTGCCCCAATCCTTAAGTAGTTACACCTTCTCTGCTCTAATCATCAGAGAATTCTCTATCATAAACCAAGTTTCCTTGTACAGTTGGGTTTTTTTCTGGACTCTCTCTTCTGTTCTGTTGGTCTATTTATCTGTGCTCAAGAATTACCACACAGTCTTAATTAACATTGTTTTATAATACACTTTCCTATCTGGTGGAGCAAGATTCTCGAGCTCCTTTTCTTTGGAAATATCTTGGCCATGCTCTTCCCTACAAATTTCTGAACCACCTTGCAGAGTTCCATGAAAAACACCATTGGAATTTCAATTGTTATTGCATTAAATCTGTAGATCAATTTGAGGAAGAACTGACATCATCACAGTGTTTAGTCTTCCCATCCAAGAACACAGTACGTGTTTCCATGTATTTGTCTTCTCTAATGTACACAGCATTTTAAATAGAGTTTGGGGAGAATTTGCAAACTCCTGCATGAAATCCATCTCAGAGTCTCTTAAAATGATTGCCCTCTAGTGTCTGAGCTCTATTCTTTTTGCTCAGAAAACACTTTCCAATGGCTTCACCAGGAATATATTTGGACCAAAGTGATTCTTACAGCTATCTTCCCACTTCCTTCTTACTTGTCTCACTGGCCCTCTGATGTCTATTCTTGGGAAACAGCAAATTAAGCTTTTGTGGAGCCTGGAGAGGCAGAATGGTATCCAGGCTAAAAGCATGAACTTAGGAGCCACTAACCTGAATTTTAATCCTGACTCCACTGTGGACTATCTGTGAAATCCTGGCCAAGTTCCCCTACTTCTCTGTGTCTCAGTTTCTTTTCCTTCTTTCTTTCCTTCCTTCGTTCCTTCCTTCTCTTTCTTTTTTCTTTCTTTCTCTCTCTCTCCTTTCTCTCTTTCCTTTCTTTCTCTCTCTTTCTTTCTCTCTCTGTCTCCCTCCTCCCTCCGTTTCTTCTTCTTCTTCCTTTCTCTCTCTCTTTCTTTTTCTTTCTCTCTCTCTCCCTCCCTCTACCCTACCTTCTCTCTCCCTCTCTCTCTCGCTCCGTCTTCCCTCCTTCCCTCCCTCCCTCCCTCCCTCCCTTCCCTCCCTCCCTCACTTCCTCCTTCCTTCCTTCCTTCTTTCCTTTTTTCCTTCTTTCCTTCCTTTTGGTATAGATGGGGTCTTGTTATATTGCCCAGGCTGGTCTCATACTCCTGGGTTCAAGCAATCCACCCGTCTCAGCCTCTTGAAATGCTTGGATTACTGGCATGAGCCACCAGGACTGGCCTCAGTTTCTTCATCTGTGAAATGGATAAGATGATGAGGAGGATAAGGGCACTTAGTTCATAGAATTGCTGAGAGAATTAAATGAGTAAATACATGTAAAGCACCTAGACAGTGCCTGGTATCACATACATGTTACTTCTTATTGTTGTTGTTATCAAAACATTTAATTTCTCTATGTCTGTGGGAGGCAGGGATCTTCTCCAGAATTTTAATTTAGATTTATCTGATTTCAAATTACAAGACTGGGATAAAATAGCAAATATGGGTTGATATAACTATTACAACTGTGGCCTTTGGACTTAAAAAATAAAAACTGGGTTGAAAGCCTAGCTTCATTACTTGCTGGCTGGGTGACTTTTGGCTTCTAAGCCTTAGCGTTCCCAACTATAAAATGGGGATGACAACACCTGTGAAGATAATTAGTGGGTAGCACTGTATGAAGGGTCACATTTCTTAAGGCTCTACAATGCAGTGGCAGTTGAGTCCTCAAAGGTCACTCTTTCTTCCTAGTGGCCTTTTGCCTCTTTTCCACTTTTCCAGCTCATGCCTCTGGCAGATTTGTTAAAAGTGCAGATTCCTGGGCCCCAACTCAGAAATTTGAATTTAGTGGGTCTGCAGTGGGAGCCAGGAATCTGCATGTTTGTGGCATGTATATTCTTGTTTAAAAAAAAAACTTGAGCTTTCAGATAGTTGAACACGGGGAGGTTCCTGGAGGGTTGTGCACCAGGGAGAGCATGGAAGCTCCAATCCCCTTCCCCCAAAAGCCACCCTACTTATCTCTTCATCTATAACCTTTGCAATAGCCTCTATAATAAAATGGTAAACATGAAATCACAACAGAATCTATTCAGTAAGGTAATGCCCAAAGCAAAGAAATCATATAGCCAGCACCCACGATGGCTTCCCAGTGATCTGCACTTCCCAATACTCAGGCCCCTATGGAATGCCCTCCCACACCATGTCAGGGATGGCTCTGTGTGAGCAGTGGAATGTGGTAGGAATAATGCTCTGGGACTTTCCAAGTGAGGTAAGTAAAAGAAGGCTTGCAGCTCTGCCCATGACTCTCTCTTGGAACCTTCAGTCTCCATGTGTGAAGTCCAACTTCCCTGAGGTTGCCATGCTGGAGAGATCGCAGAGAGAGGGGCTCTGAGACCACAGGAAGAGAAAGAAATGTCCAGCCGTCCCCCAGCCATTTTAGCTTCAGCCAACCAAGTTATCCCAGTTGAGACCCTTGACATCATGGAACATCAACAAGTCATTCCCTTTAAACCCTGCCCCAAATGAAGACTCATGAGTAAAATAAATAATTGTTGCTCTTTAAAAAAATAACAACTCCAGTATTAGTGACGTGTTTCATAACCTTTGTCCCAAGTTGAGAGTGGCTGTGGCAATTTGTGGGCAATTCAGCTTTGCCCAATTTGAATGCCTTTCTCCCCTCAGACTGGTGTGTCCTCCTTTTGCTCTGACTGCTTGGCAAAAAGCATAGCCATTTCCTGCCTGGGCTGTCTATTCCATGAAGTCATGAATGGGTCCCTTCTGAGACATGGAAGGGAGAAAAGCTGCTTCACGTTCACTGTCTAGGGTACCATCTAGGAGGTAGCAGGAGCATCCATCAATACCCCAGAACAGAGGCGTGGAAGAGTGAAGGGACAGAGGTGTGAATTGCACCCTCTTCAAGGGAATCATGAGGCCTTGGCTCAAGGTTGTCTGCAGTGAAGCCAAGGCCTGGGGGATGCACCTAGTCTGGGCTGGTCCTGCTCTGCATTCGTGCCCAGGATCCTGAACCTACTAAGTTGTTTAGTGATGGTGGTACACGCAGTAGTTCACCCTCTGTGGACTACATACAGAGAACACCTACCTGAAACATGTTCTTAAGAAGTCTGCCTCCTTTGTATTCTCAGCCCTCAAAATGAAAGCTGGGTGATCTTTGGGTAAGGACAGGGGAACTAGGAGGTAGGGTGCAGGGTAATGATTTGCTACTGCTCTTTCTGGTAATACCACCACCCTCCCTTCCTAGTTTCTTAGGAGGCCCTTGATCTCTGGCTCCCTTAATGTGATCAGCAGGAGTAGTGGTACTCAACTTCTGTACTGCCTGGGAGTTCAAATCTTGGCTTTCACTTACAAGCTTTGCTACCTCGAGCTGATGCATGGCTCAGTTTTCTCACTTATAAAATGGGTCTTAGGGCCGGGTGTGGTAGTTCTCGCCTGTAATCCCAGCACTTTGGGAGGCCGAGGCAGGTGGATTGCCTGAGCCCAGAAGTTTGAGACCTGCCTAAGCAACGTGGCAAGACCCTGTCTCTACAAAAAAATACAAAAATTACAAAAATTAGCCAGGCGTGGTGGTGCACACCTGTAGTACCAGCTACTCAGGAAGGCTGACATGAGAGGATCGCTTGAGCCTAGGAGGTCAAGGCTGCAGTGAGGCATGATCATGCCACTGCACTCCAGCCTGGGCAATAATAATAATGATAATAAAATTGGGCTTATGATAGTATCTATCTCTTGGGGGAGTTGGAGGGCTTAAATGCATCAGCGACTGCAAAGTGCATCAGCAGTGATCAGCACGTACTATAAACACGATAGACATTTGCTATACACTTGGCAGTTCTATTCACTTAGCAAACTGGGTGTGGGCACTATGCTAAGTATCATTTCATACAAGACAATCATTATTCTCGTTTTACAGATTGAAGACCATGCTGAAAGTGGTTAGACGTCCTGTCCTGGACTTCATGGCTAGAGAGGGACAGAGGGTAGGGTTTGAGCCCAGATCCTGGCAGGCTCCAGGGCATACGCTCTTCACCCCTGTTCTATCTCCATGGCTCAGTGGTTGCCAGTTTAGGCCTCATTTGCCTCACTCCATCTCTCTGCTCGAGCTCCCTATTCTCAGTAGGGCTGCTCACTCTTTTTGGCTGGGAAACTTGAGGCCATGGCTGATGCATTTCTGAACCCAGACATTGTGGTTTGTCAGCCACCATCTCCTCTGGCCCTTTCCCCTCAAGGAGCTAGAGTCCTTCCCTCTTCAAGGCTCACCTCCCACCTCAAGCCCTTAGATCCACCCCTCCCACAAGTTCTGGGATCTGCCCCAAGCTCCATTTTGTTTCTCTTCTATTTTTCTTCTCTGCCCCCTTTGCCTTTGTCCTGCCCATCTTCCAGGTCTTCACCATCCGCTGCCAGTCTCCCCTCAATGCTGTGTGTCATGAGCTTTGCCCTTCCTCCCAGGTAGCTGGCAGAAGAACCCTCCACTTCTTTGCCCCACTTTGTACCTCCCTGCCTCACTTCCACTCCCAAAATTACACAGGGTAGTAGCAGAGCAAGAAATCAGAACCGGCTCCGACACGTGGTCCCAGGGTCTTCCCACACCTACGTCCTCTCTATGGAACATTTCTCAGAGCAGATAGTTGAACATTGCTCTGGCATCACTCTGAAGGAAGGAGGTGCACGAAAGATACGTTTTGATGAGGAGGATGGGAAGACTTGGGGGTCCAGGTTGGGGAGGCAGTGAGGGGAAGATCCAGGCTGGGAAGGATCCTTGGTGATAACAAAGGTGGGGAGAGGTCATCATGAGGCCACCCTGCCTGTTCCAAGGGCCACAGGAATCCTCACTGAGCCCTCCAGCACACGCATTTCTCTGGTAAGGGGACTGGCAGTTGGTCTACACTGCCCACATGTGGATGTGGGCCATGAAGCTAAAGCTGAAGTGCATGTCCTGGGGAGAGTCAGGTCAGGCAGTTGGTGGAGAGACTTAGGCCTTAGGAGAAGACTGAGGGACAGACCTGCTGGCCTCAGGAGTGGACATGCAGTCACCAGGGGGTGCTGCACATATATTCCGTGTGGCCCAAGAGCAGGCCCAGAGCCACAAACACGCACTTCAAGGAGTCAGGCCCCAGCTCAGTGTAGCCCAGGAGGCAGGTGGAACGGCTGTGTCTGGGAAGGCTGGGGGCTGCCCTCCGAGGAGTGTGTGCCTGTCCGCCCCTGCCTCCGGCTCAGGCTTTGTGAGAACCAGTCCGGGGAGCTGGAGAAAGGAATGGGGCTTTGTTTCAAAATTTTCCAATTTTGCTAATAGCGTCCCTCCCATTTTTTTCTCCCTATCCTCCAGCCCACCTGTAACAAGACCTTTCGCCATGCCCGCATCCCTTAGAAGCTAGGATGGTTGGAGCTTGGAGGGACCTTGCAGATTTCTCCTGAAGTGGAGAAGTACAGTCCCAAGGAAAAGGGGCAATGGCTCAGGGCTATGCAGGCCCTGATTTGAATTACTTTGAATCACAGAGGGAGAAAGTTCCACTGCTTTTCATGCTTTTTTAGCCCTGATTACAGAAGGAGTGAGTCTCAATCTGGTGTTCATGTGTCTGTAATGACTCTAACTTGCTAATCCCCAGTTCAACAGAAGGAAGCCAGGCTTTGGGTCAGAACTTTCAGGCCCAAACCGCATGAAACTAGAATCTCCTATTAGTGCTTTCTTTTCGTTGCTTTCTTTTTAGTTATCTATTTATGGCATGTGATTTTGGTTTTTTACTTATTACATGATGACAGTATAAAGTTTCTTTCATTATTTCTTACTGTTAACTTAAAAAATGTGGATTATTCCCAAGCATGTATCTACACTGTCACTATAGAGTATTTCTGCTCTCACTAGATACCTGCTCTGTAGTGTTCATAGGTGCCAGATAGTGAAAGCTTAGATACACATTTGGGAATAATCCTCACTAAATACATACATAATACATACCTAATAGCACATATTAAACGTATGGTATACATACATATAATGCATAATTATATAACAATATGTATTTATTATTAAATATAAATATATAATATATTATTAAGAATAATCAATATACATACTATATACACACAGGCACACATACTCAATATACACATATACTGCATATGTACCTATGTTTACACGATATGTATATATTATTACTTAAAATTACACACGTACATTTATGTATAGCTAAAATATTGCATATATTCCTAAAATTTTATACATATAAACTATATAAGAAAACATATATATAAATTTTTATATATAAATCATATATATATTTGTATGAGGCTTAACACACAGAAAATTGAAGTAATTATAACTGCACTTTTTACATAGTAAAAACGCTCATGAAACTACATCCAGGCCATTAAAAAAAGAAAAAAAATGACCAGAATCTGAGGAGTCCCCCTGGTTGCCCCTCCCTGTCAACATCTCCCTCCTCCCCAAAGGGAACTGCTATCTGGACCTTGAACCCCCTAGATTTATTTTGCCTGTCTAAACCATTTTTATGCATCACTTTTGTGCATTTTTAAAGTTTATACAGTTGGCCTTATTCCGCATGAATCCTCCTGCAAATATTCTTGAGGTTTTTCCATGTTGATACTTGAGCTTCCTTTTTAAAACAAATGTATTTAATTAAGAAGAATGAGTTGATTTAAAGGAAAACATCAAATGCACACTAGGACAAGTTGATCAGGGAGTGCCAGAATTCAGGAAACATTGACTCTAAGCCCAGTATCTTCCCCTTTTACAGGTGTGCAAACCAAGGTCAAGGGCCATAAGAGCTGTACTGCAGGTCAGTCTGCATGTTCACGGCACAACTGGGATGAGGTTCCGGCCCAAGTTCCTGAGGCCGGAGATCTTTCCTACTATGTCATGTTGGCAAGAACATTCCCCTCTGCCTTACCCTACCCCACAGCTCTATTTCCTAGCCAACGTCGGTTCTTAACCTTGAACTGCAGAAAGTAAGCTGTTTTTGTTGTGTTTTATTGATCATTTTAGAATTAAGCCTAGAGTCAGGGTGATGTGTTATTGGGGGACCAAGTCCCACCAAGGCAGCTGTCCAACCTTCAAAGTTATGACAAGCCTTCCACTTGGCAGCCCACCTCAGTGACCTAT
Source organism: Gorilla gorilla gorilla (assembly GCF_029281585.2). Taxonomy (NCBI): domain Eukaryota; kingdom Metazoa; phylum Chordata; class Mammalia; order Primates; family Hominidae; genus Gorilla; species Gorilla gorilla. Next base: position 84,707,230 of record NC_073242.2, on the reverse strand, counting down.
ATTTTAATATGTGCTATTAGATTATTGCTAATGAGACATCTTAGGGATAAAAGAATTATGCTCGCTGCTGGGCTATGGTAAAAGTACAATTGAATTAAAGGCTGAAATCGTTTAGGACTCTGCTAGACAACCTGTCCCCCAGGCTGGGCCCGAATGGAGATATTAAGCTTTGGAAATTACACAGGAAAAATAAGTATAATTGATCTAAGGTAACTTCACTCGTCTAAATTAAATAATGTGATTGTTACAGGCAGAAAGGCTTAGGATGAGAAGCCAGGCGGAAAAGGCTTGCTATCTGCAAACAAAGTTATAAGTGAAAGCCCCGGGGAATTGACTTTCCCCTGATGAGCCGAGCACCCTCCTGATGGCTTCTGAGAGTCCACTTGGGCATCAGCAGGAAATGGACCTGGTCTGAATGTTATAGAATCTGAGGTTTGCCAGGTGCCTCTGACCACCATCCTCACCAGCCCCTTCCCAATGCCTTAGCCAGCTCATGCCCCACCCGGCAAATTGTCCAGTGCTGTGTGCACAACTCTCTTGCTTAGAAGAGATTTCTCTATCCCAGCACTTTGGGAGACCATGGTGAGTGGATCATCTGAGGTCAGGAGTTCGAGACCAGCCTGGCCAACATGGTGAAACCCCGTCTCTACTAAAAATACAAAAAAATTAGCCAGGCATGGTGGCGGGTGCCTGTAATCCCAGCTACTTGGGAGGCTGAGACAGGAGAATCACTTGAACCCAGGAGGAAGAGGTTGCAGTGAGCCGAGACCATGCCTTTGCACCCCAGCCTGGGCAACAAAAATGAAACTCTGTCTCAAAACAAAACAAAACAAACAAACAAACAAACAAGAAGAGATTTCTCTGCTGGTGGCTGTAGCTGCTTTTATTTCCATCCATAAGAGTCTTGTGGTCTGTGACGCCTAAGGTCCATGCAACCTCATCTCCCTGGAGCCAGCCTCCAGAACCCCATGCCATCATCTATAAATTGCACAACTGTGTGCGGAGTGCCACTTACAGACCAGTCTTTAAATGAAGATATTGCATTTGCAGAACTGCAGAGCTCCGTCTCCAAGGTGCTCACTTTCTCTGGCCCAAACATTTGCACTCCACCAACCCTCTCATTGATTCCCGGTTCTTTGGGGGCAATGCTAGTCCTGATGCTATTCATTGAAAGGCAGATGCTGGAGTCTCCCAAGCAGGAAGAGGTCCTGCAAACCTATAAGGGCTAAGATTTCCCAGGTCCTCCACTGATTCCCTTCTGCCCCCACTGGTGGCTCCCTTTGCCTTCCCTAGCATCTGTCTGTCCCACCCCTAGGCAACACAGCTGGCTGCTTGCAAGGTGAGACTTGGGGAGTCCCCAGGTATTCTTACCTTGTCCCAAACATTGTTGTTCTTAGGCCATAACGTCCATGGTTAAGCCTCTTGTTTTAAGTATCACCCTTCTCTGGCTAAAAACCAACTAGAATATGTTAAAAAAAGAAAGAGAGAGAGAGAGAGATTTCCTCTCTCCCTCCAATCTTTCTTTTTCTCTCCTTCCCTTCCTCCCTCCTTCCTTCCTATCTTCTTTCTTCCCTCCTTCTCTCCCTTCCTTCTTTGCCTCTCAAAAGCATTTCTTGAGTCATCCCTATGTATCAGGAACAATTCTATGAGCCAGGGCTATAGTGGTAAATAATACAGATGAGATTCCTGCTTAAAGTCAAGCCAGGAGAAAAGTCTAGAAACAAATAAACAAGGAAATAAATAAGATGTGGATAGATATTGACAAGTCCCCGGAGTGGTGAGTTAGACTCAGATTGTCTGGGAAGGATCTGTGGCCAGGTGCAGAAATGTCCTCTTCAAGTTCTCTTGAGTTGAGCTCAGCCCTGCAGAGAGCCAGGGAGGAGTGGGTTAGGAAGAGGCAGCACCAGGTTCAAAAGGACTGGTGAGGGTTGGAGGAAGGCTGAGCAGAGAAAGAAGGGCAGTGGCACCCAAGTTGTGAGCAAGGGCAGATGAGAGTGAATGAAGAAGTGTCAGTGACCTGATTTTAAGCCACCTTTTGGCCACTGTAAGGAGGATGGCTCTTACTCTCAACACAGGGGGAAAGCCACTGAAGACTTCATAGCTCGGTAGTGTGATCAAGTTTGTATTTGAAAGGGTCTGTCCCACTGCCGTGTGTAGAGTGGTGGGCAGGGGTGAAGCAGGGACTGGTCAGGAGGCCCTGGAGCCACCCAGGAGGGGAGAGTGTGAGAAGAGTTGAGGCTCTTCTCCCAGGCAGGAGGAGAAAGATTGGCCAGAAAACAAAAGTGGTTGTAATGACTTTCTAAAGGCCATCACACGAGGACCATCTGGGGACATTTTCTGATTCTAAAAAAATATATAAAGAAATAAATTTAAAGACTAAATGAACATTCTCTCTCTAGTTGGTTAGAGATATGATTGCCCTGGCTCAGAAAACTTGCTAACTTGTCCCATCCTGCTGGAAAACCATCTTTGGGCCTTTCTCTGCCTCTTAAGATCAGACAAACACGAGCAGCTTCAAAGGCCGCTGGCTCTCTTCATCAGTCTGTGAACAGGACAGAACACAGATTTTGATGGTCCTTAAGTACGTCCTCAAACCTCACCCTGTCAACAAAAAGGTGGCTTTTTAGAATGTGGAACATGAGAAATCTCTGTTCCTCAAAAGCCAGTTACTGAGTTTGAGAGACTGTCTACATTCATCCCCAGAGGTGATGCTTTTTAAAGCAGAAGCACAAGCTAAAGCTCTTAACTTTGCCAGTATGGGCCTTTTCTGTTAATTCAGGAGGTAGAAATGAATTGGGTCTCGTATACCTCAATCCTCCCCATTGCACTTTACACAGGATGCACTCTTCGGGTTGCAGTTTTTCCCTCTGTGTAATGGCTGAAACAGTTCCTAGCATTCACATCTGTTCTGACTTTCTTTGTCACGGGGAGACAGATTCTTAACAAGAGGGAGTGACTGGCCATGGTGGACTTACGGACACTATCACTGGCGGCATTACCCGAGAGTGCTTTGAGTGAACACTGAGCCCCCCACCCCTCTAACTGTGTCCTGGGGTGGGGAGCTGCTACTGACCAGGCAGGACTCGGGTGAGAGGGGAGGGCCAGAGACAGGATGGTCTGGCTCAGAGGGCTCACATCAGTGTTGTAATTACGTTTTCCTGACTTCTCCTGTTGTTTTGGCTACCTGGGGTCTTTACAAAACCTTCATTACTTTCCAATTGTCTGATTTTCTGTTTTCCTGTTACCTTCAGACTTTGAAATTAGTTCAATGACTCAGCCATTTGACTTCTTATTAATTCCAGTCTCCCGTATCCCATCTGTCCATTCCTCTTCCCGTTTTTCAGAAGTCTGGCTTATATAATACTTTAACTCTTCCCAGGCAGACACAGATGAAGCCACTGCCAGTCACTCCTTATTACCTGTGCCTCTAAAGTATCATGGTTCTGGATTACCTGCCACTTGTTATATTTTACGTGCAGAGAGTCTCATTTCCGGAGTAGAAAGAGAATTCTGAAGTTTCTGCATATTTTCTTAAAATAAAAAGTCAAGACCCCAAATAAACGGGTCAGTTGAACACCGTGAAATATTGCTAATAAGATAAATCACAAAATCTCTAGGATAGAAAGGACTTCAGAGTTTATCCAAAACAACACTTCTCTTTACCGTTGTAGCCCTAAGAGTGGCCATTTCCCATGTGCTTGAAAGCCTCCCATGACGAAGTGTTTCCTACTTCCAAACGCAACTGATTCCACCTTCAGACATCTCTCATTGTTAGGGAGTTCTTTAGGTCAAGATCTGCCTCCCTGTAGCTTCCACCAGCTGGCCCTGGGTTTAGCTCCTAGACCTACACAAAAGAAGTTTGTACTCATCCTTCTACATAGCAACTCTGCAGACATTGAGGACAGGAACAACCACTCCCTCTCCCCACCCCCATCACCATCACCCACCCTGGGTTTGCTCTTCTCTGGGTACCCCCTGCCTTTAAGTGGGTCTTAAGAGACTGGCTTCAAATCAAAGCCCCTGGAATTGCCTTTGGAATTCAGCAGCTGCCAGGGACATCAAAGCTAATTGCTTAAGAGGCCACGGGGACACATTTCATCCCTGCCTCAGCCACTGACTTTCTCTGGTTTCATTGATCTGGTTTACATCGATTGCATCCCTGAGAAATGCAAACATTTGTACTGCTTCACTACCCTCAAGAGACCTGCCCCTCCTCTCTCACCAAGGACAGGTCATAACCATTTGGAATCACTCAGGAAGGTGCCTGCCAAGGGTCACTAGGGCAGCTGTGGCATTGCAAAGCCCAATGTTCAAGGCGGATCATGGAAGGAGTTACCTTTATTAGCAGGAGTCACCACCAGCCAGCGCCTTGTGGGCCAGCTACAGCCCCCAGTGGTGTTTATTTGGTACACCCAGTGCTTTGCAATCCAGGAAATTTCACATAAAACCCCTGCAATTCTGGCTTCTCATAAAGCATCAGGAGCTCTGTCTGACCACTCGTGTGTGTATGTGTATGTGTATGTGTGTGTGTGTGTGTGTGTGTGTGTGACAGGGTCTCCCAGGCTGGAGTGCAATGGTGCAATCTTGGCTTACTGCAACCTCTGCCCCCCCAGTTCAAGTGACTCTCCTGCCTCGGGCTCCAAAGTAGTTGGGATTACAGGGGTGTGCTACCACACCTGGCTAATTTTGTATTTTTAGTAGACACAAGGTTTTGCCTTGTTGATCAGGCTGGTCTCGAACTCCTGACCTCAAATGATCTGCCCACCTCCACCTCCCAAAGTGCTGAGATTACAGGCATGAGTCACTGTGCCTGGCTGTCTGGCCACTTTTGAGTTTTGGAGAGGGCACAAGCTCTTCTGGTGGGCCTCAGGCTCCTTACTTCCTACCTGTGTTATGTTTCTGACCAGCCTCTGTGATGTTTGAGAGTTTGTAATCCCTGCCCTGGACACTTCCACCTCTTTGCACCAGCACTGGCCTGATGGTGGTGGAAAGGGCTATCACTGTGTGGGAAGGGGCTATCACTTTGCCTCTATATGAACACCCAGGATTCTCCATTCCCACCAACCTCCTTAGCCATTGCTGGCCATCCACCTGAACTCCTACCTGTGGGAGTGTTGCCTGCTGTTCCCTGCCCTACTCGTCTTTGCACATGCCATTCTCTCCACCTAGGGCACCCTTCCCCACCTCCACAACCGTACCTCACTGCCCACCCCATTGTCTGATAAAGGAATATCCATCCTGCAGGATCAGCTTTGATGTGCCTTTCTCTGAGTGCATGGTGTTGTGGTGTGGACCTTCACTTCCCTGGGCTCCCTTAGCATACTTTTTTTGTTGTTTTTATGCGTTTGCATCTTTTCATGCTTTAGCATCTTTCCCATGGGAAGGAAGAAAAAGCAGAGCCCCTGCAGGCAGTGTGATCTCAGATCTACACACGTGAAACAGAAGATTATATAATCTGATAAAATCATTGTTATTGTTACCCTTAAAGGACTGTAGAGTCTCAATGTGTGTTCACATTTATGGTGTCCTAGACGAAGCAGAAATAAACTCCAGAGTGACACCACTCAGGAAGCGACATTGTACATCACTGTACAAACATCAGGCAAACCTGGTGTTTGGAGTGTAAACCAAAAATAAAATTATAAGCCTACCAAACTACTAAATGGAGCCCCCCCCCCGCCTCTTGGCCAAGGAGATTCCCAAGTAAATCTGAAAAACTAGTTCGGGCCATGATGGGAAGGCAAGGGTCAGGCATGTTTCATTATGTTAGCAGCAGTGAATCTGTATGGGCCTGCAGCAACCTCAATTCTTGCCTCCTCAGAAGAAAGAATTCAACTGAGGGGCATAAAGCAAAGTAAGAGACCAAGGCAAGTTTTAGAGCAGAAGTGAAAGTTTATTAAAAGGTGTTAGAGAAAGAACAATAGGAAATAAAGTACACTTGTAAGAGGGCCACACAGGCAACTTGAGAGATTCAAGTGCGTGGTTTGACCTTTGACTTGGGGTTTTATACATTGGCATGCTTCCAGGGGATCACATCTTTTCTCCCCTGATTCTTCCTCTGGCCTGGGCAGTCTGGCCTGCCAGCACTTGGGAGGGACCACATGCACAGTGCATTTAATGAACTTGTGTGCATGCTCACTTGAGGCGTTCTTCCTTTACAAGTTGAGTGTTCCTACAGGAAGGTCATATACCAGATTAACTCTGCAATTTACCTCTTAGTGTGCATGCTTGAGTCCACTTGTCCAACTCCTGAGATCTTATCAGAAGCTGCCGATCACCAGCTTCATGTATTTTCTGTCTATTGGGAAACTGCCGTTCCCTGGCTCCAGCTGCAACCAATTATTATTCTAGAGAAACAGTTTAACAATCACCTGACTATCACCTGATGATCACCTGCCATTCCTGGTGGGGAGAGGACTCTCTTGCCCTGCTTATGTCTGACTACCTACCTACTGTAACATTTCCCTCTTCAAGAGTCCAAGACCCCAATTCTTTGGGGAAAATGGATAAGGATCACTTTTCTGTAGTTGCTTCCTGGTGATAGAGGGATAGTGGTGGTTGTTTTGCGGGTCTTGGCCTCTTGCTAGATGTCAGGGCAGGGTGGCTCTATGGGTTGATGGAAGTGGTATCCATCCAGGTCCAAGAGACAGGGGCAGGATTTCACCTTTGTCATGTTCCTCTGATGGACAGCCTAGGAATTCTCTGTAGAAGAGTGACTCTTGAATATTGAGAGTATGGCATCCCTCACTGAGGATCATCTGGAGCTTGATGGTCTGAAGGTGAGAGACAAAATAAAATAAGGGGTTGAGTACAGCTCCAAAAAATCCTGAGGCTGCCCACATGCCCAGGTGGCTGGTGGCTATAATCATGACTGCTAAGACTCGGGTGCATGGGGTTGCTAGCCAATTCCAATATATGCCCATAATTAGAATATCGATCCATCTTGTTTCATCTGAGCTGCAGCCAGAGATCACTGGTTGGTTCCAGGAACAAGCAGGGTTAGTCTAAATTACAGACAAAAACTCAAAAACAACTGATGAGACTAGAATCTAATAACAGGCATACCATGGTCTTTAAAAAATAATTTTTCTCTCTCCAGTCCTCATTTTTATTAAGAACAAATTATGATAGGACTAATTTGTTTGCAAAATAGCTTTCATCTTGTTATACTTGCCCAAATATTTGCATAAAGCACAGCAAGAATAGTTATTTGCCATATAGGTTCCTTTTTAAATTGGCTTTGATGGAACTTCATTTCATAAGACATCTTAGGTAAGATTTTTTAAAGCCTTAAGTCCAGCCATGGGACTGTGCCATCAAATGCCTGTATAAATTGGGTAAATTTCTCTCCTCTTGAGGTCCCAAGATAACTTGGCCTCCTAGACCTGTAAAAAACTGACATTCTTTACTTACCACGAGTCAGGAATTCTGTACAGGGAGTGTATAGGCAAGGTATGAGGCCAGTTTTCCCAAGGGAAAACTATAAGTCAAATTTGATTCCTTAATGGAAAGCATGTCATTCCAGTTAAAGCCTTGGTAAAATAACCAGTGACTCCAATTGTGTCCTGCTACAAAAGAAAACAGATTCTTATTACACTTATACAAATAACTATATTTGCATAAGTTAAGAATACTCATAAATAGTTTCCAAATTTTGGAGAAATTTCTCCAAATTTTGTTTATAGGAGTACACTTTATTGTTAAAAGCTGGAAATAGCTCAAAAGAAAAGTTTTCTTAGTTTTGAAAACCAAAGGATTAGCAACGTTTTAAGCAAAAATTCATAAAAGTATTATTTTAGTCTTCTATTAGTTCAGTCCGTGCAGTTAACTCTTATTCTGCTTGATATTCATAAACATTTCAGCTCTCCATGAGAGTCCTGAAAGTTTTTCTCCTATTCTAATGTCACAGTCTCCAAAATTATCAGAAACCTGCATTTAAGAGTACCTGTTAGAGTCCTATAGCTGATTAGAAAACCAGCTTTTAAAGATGATTAAAACAACATAACAATTGTTCATGGGTGACAAAAAGTCTTAGGGTAGCCATAGTCAAAGATACAATTGACAAGGAAATTTGTTACCTTGGTATCACACAATAATTTAACATTAATAATTATAATTATTACTTATAATGTATACTAAATCATATCAGAATTATAGGAGTTTTGCATAATTTTGGAATGCATACCAATAACACATTTATACCAGTACAATCCAAAGAAAGGCAAATTGTGCCTTTGCATTAGTGTACTATTGATGTCAAACCCAGTTCTTAATAAAAATCTAGTAGACAAATCTATCCAATCTTAACCAGTTTGACCATAAGTTCATAAGCCTCTTACAATTTTCTGTCGAAGTGCAGAATAATGCTTTAAGAAAAATCAGGTTGTGCTTTTATTTCAATGTTCAATATATGGATAGACTACACAATACTCCTTTAATTTTAGCTAATATATTCACACACATAATTTCTTTTAGAAGATTAATCTTCTATAAATCTTCCACAACTTCCTCAAATCTTCAGCTTTTTCCTATCTAACTTAAAACAATCCTTTAACTCTCTAAACTAGCCCAAAAATTTATATTCCCATGCCTTTTTATTATCTTTTGCCAAAAGCACATTCTACTTTCCTTACATGCCTTGCATGTAAAACTGTTTCTCTAGTAGCCTCAAGTACATGATACACTGTTAACTCTTAGCCAATTTAACTTTTGGTGAAAAACCTGCTAAGTAAATGATTCTAATTATGTACTAGGTTTGGAGCCAAGGACACCAGATAAAGTGCAGATAAGGTCTGACTCTTTCCAGCATAGCTAGGGGGCATGGCTAACTCTATGTTCTTAGGTCTTACCTAGCTTTAAAGCAGGCAAGTTGTACAGTTAAGGGTCATAGTAGCAGTTTATGACCTTAAATCAGTTAGTAGAACTAATAACCTTTAAAATTGTATAACATTTATTTTATAAATTCCTTTTCACAAATCTTTTTATTACTATCTATGACATACTTGGACTTTCTGACTTATTCTAAACATCTCTCTTTTTTTAAAAAAAACAGTCATTTTTACTTTAGGACAAGAATGTATCATTTTAATATAATATCTATTTTCTTTATAACCTTCCTTACCAACACTACCCCTGTACCTTTATAACCTCTGGATTAGACAAGTCATTTTCCTTCTGTTACAAAGTCAAGATTTGTATTGCACGTTGCTGTGTGAGTCGTGTGAAGGAGGTGCACATGAGGAGGTTATGTATATACTGTGGGAGTTATCCCCCCTCAAAAGATTGTTCAGTTAGTTTTGCTAGAGCTTGTATGAATAAGCATGGGCTATTTCTAAACCCTTGAGGTAGGATTGTCTAGGCTGAAGTTATTGGTTAAAGATTTAGGTAGCTTTCCCAGGACAAATAGGATTATTAGAAGGAAAGATGAATTCAAATGTTGGGTAAATATTAAGTAGGTATCCATCTTGAAAGTATATTTTTGCCCCAAAGAGACGTGGGGTATATAGACTTTACCAAGAACTGGTGGGAGAATGTTAATTGGTCCTTTATGTAATATAAAGGGGGTGTGAATCTTTTTTTTGAAGGGAGGGTATGGCATTTGCCCCCATTACCCAACAGGATTTGGAGGAGAGTTGCTTAGAGAAGGAGATTAGCAAAGAGTAGGCAGTGCTTGAGACCAAAATGGAGATTTATCGTTTTACTTTCTGCCTCCAGAGCTTCCCTTGTCCTGTTGATGACAATGTCTGATTTGGAAGCCTGCTGGAGTGGAGAGCCCCTTCAGCTCAAAGCCACCAGGGGTTGGGATTCTGTCCTGGGGAACATTCAGCCTTCAGGACAGTACTGATTCCGGTGTCCAAGCTTGTGGCAGAGGGGGCAAGCCATGTGGGCCTTTCTCCCATTTATCCCACTGGGGCAGTTTGCGTTCCAGTGGCCTGGCCTCCTGCACTGATGGCAGTTACCTGGGAGGGTATTCTGAGGCCAATGTGGAGGGGATTGGTAGGCTTGCAGAAAAGCCAATAGTTGAGCCTGCCTCTTGTTCCTGCATTTATCCTTTTTCTTAGCCCTGTCCTCATCCTGATCTTGATTATAAAAGACTGAGGAGGCTAATTTGAGGATTTCCTGCATAAGGACACTAAATTCTAAGGCTGACTTTTATAATTTTCTCCCAGTTAATTTTTAGGCCAGACAGTATTACAAAGGAACCTAGGTTTTGTTTTAAGATTTTGGGGATCAAACTTTTCCCAGTTCTTCAGGATGCACTCAAGGGGAATGTCCTGTGGTAGGGAGACATGATTATCCATCTGCAAAAAAGAGAACAGAGGAGAAAAAAAGGAAAAAGGAAAAAGATGACATCCCCTCTTACTTTCCTATTACCCTGAACAGGGCATCCCCCATTCATCCTTAGGGTTACAGAATGAACTGCTCTTACCATGTACCCTTAACCTAGGTCCCATCTCATCACAATTACCCACCTGAGAACAGAATAGATACTGGAGTGAACAGGAGGGCCCCTATTCATCATTGGGGTTCTGGAATGAACTGGTATTACCATATACCCCTAATCTTGCCTTCATCTCTGTTCTAATGGTAATCTGTTAGCCTGGGACCAAACTTCATCTCTGTCCTATAGGTCTCTTGTACCTGAAGCCTTGGGCCAGCCTATATCCTTGTCTTCATGACATTATGGTGACTCTCACATGGAGCATTCTCACAACAAAATGATTATCTCTTTTCTCAGATTCCCATTTCCCATATTCTTTAGGTAAATAAGAAGCCTGTTTCTCAGCTAACTGCTGCAAGAGGGATGGACTTCCCTCCCTTTGAATATGATCTTGAAGGTCTTGATGCATACTGAGAAGGGTGTGGAAGTGATTAGAGGAATAGAGGCTACAGGAGGAAGTGGGAGGAAGCAAGAGGAATGTTCATGAAAAGCCTTCATATACTTACAAAAACAGCAGCCCTTGGATTCTAGAGGGTGACATTTATTTACCCTGTTGACATCAAGAGGAATCTCCAGAGGACTTGGGCCCTGGGATAAGGGCCCACAAATGGCAAAGGAAGAATATCCCCTCCTCCCAAAGGAATGGGTGCTAATTCAAAAAATCCAGATGGGGGTCTTCAAAGGGTCCCAGAGTGAGACCCTATTCAGTCAGACAAACTGCTTCAAAAGCCACAGGAGAACTTAGCCCTGATGTGTAACAGGAACCAAAAGCATATGGTAAGTCACAAGGAGCTGGCAGAGCTGGGCTTCTGATGAGTGTCTGTCCCAGCAATATTCCAGCAGACAGGTGAAGGGTTGGAGGTCATCTGAGCTGGTAGGGTAAAAACAGCACAAATCTCAGGGGATATCTGCAAGGGAGACCACGTCTTTGCTGCCATGCAAATGCAGCAAGAGCCATGAGTGCATGCATAACAGGGAGTGTTTTTAGGGCAGAGAAGGAAGTTATGCAGCATGCGAAGTGAAAGAAGAAAAGGCAGACTTGCCCCTGAGGTGGACAGTCTGGTGGGTGTGCAAGGCCATTTTGGAATACATACAGAGAAACCAAGAGAATAGGCAAGGCAGGTTTTTGGGAAAGAACTGATTTCAGCTGAAAAAGCAGAGGAAATCCCAGACATTGAACAGTTTTAGGCTTTAGCTATGCCATTTTCATGAGCCTCCTGCACAGGAGGGCCATTAGGGTCTCAGGTCTACTTGGTGCAGATTCCAAGGTCATTCCCACCCTCATGAGCCACCTGTCAGAGTGAGCTGAGAAATCAGCTGGAGGAAGCAGAGCCACTGGGGTGGAGAGGAATCATTCTGGGGGTTGGTTAGTAAGCAGGAGAGTGAATGGGGAGAAGGAAACTGTATACAGGGTTGAATGCCTCCAGACATGTATGGGCAACTTGAGAGATTCAAGTGCATGGTTTGACCTTTGACTTGGGTTTTATGAATGGGCATGCTTCCAGGTAGGAGGAATTGCATCTCTTCTTCCCGGATTCTTTCTTTGGGGTGGCCTGTCCACATGCATGTGTGTTTACTGAAGTTGTGCACATGATCGCTTGAGGCGGTCTTCCCTTACCAGTTGAGTATTCCTAGAGGAAGGTCATATACCAAGTGAACTTCACCATTTTGTCTCTTACTGTGCATGCTCCAGCTGAAGAAGGCGAGGCATAGAGGTATCTTACCACCAGGAAATATATCCAAGTCATGCAACACCAAAGTATGTTAGCAGTGGTGAGTCTGTATGAGTCTGCAGCAACCTCAATTCTTTCCTCCTCAGAAAAAAGAATCTGACTGAGGGGCATAAAGCAAAGTGAGAGACCAAGGCAAGTTTTAGAGGAGAAGTGAAAATGTATTAAAAGGTTTTAGACAGGAACGATTGGAAGTAAAGTACACCTGGAAGAGGGCCAAGAGGGCTACTTGAGAGATTCAACTATGTGGTCCAACCTTTGATTTGGGCTTTATACATTGGCATGCTTCTGGGGGGTGCATCTCCCCTGATTCTTCCCTTGGAGCGGGCTGTGTGCATGCACAGTAGCATGCCAGTGCTTGGGAAGGGTTGCATGCTGTGAGTTTACTTAAGTTGTGCACATGCTCACTTGGGGCTCTCTGCCCTTACTAGTCGAGGGTTCCTATAAGGTCATATACCAGGTAAACTCTGCCATTTTGCCTCTTAGTGTGCATGCTTGGTTCCCCTCACCCAACTCCTGAGATCTTATCGGAAGCTGCTAATCACCAGCTTCAGATGTTTTCTATCTACTGAGAGACAGCCTTTCCCTGGCATCAGCTGTGACCAAATATTATTTTAGAGAGTCAGTTTAACAACCACCTGACCATCACCTGATGGTCACCTGACATTCCTTTGTGGGGAGGGGGATAGCCATTTCCTATCCTGTTTATGTCTGACTATCTACTATAACAATTATACCCTCCTCCCTTTGGAATTCAGGCACAACTGACCAGCATTAACATGAAAACAGAGATCTTAACATTAACAACACATACTCTGTAGCAACGAGATACTGAATTCCAACTTGACTCTAGTCAGACATTTAGTATAGCATCACATGACAAATAGCAGGCCCTTAAAGAAAATAAAGTATTGCACTCCAAAATATATTCTTTGACATATTTTGAAATGGCCCTGCAAAGCTGTCTCTTATGGGGGAAATTTACATTGTGTAGAGAATTCTCTTCCCTTTCCAGGTCTTTTTCTGATCCTGAAGAGATTAGTTGAGGTTTAGCACCTTTTAAAAGTCTGAATAGGAAACATTTGCCATCTATTCCTTTAAGAATGGCCACCGGTGAGACTTCATCTACATAATAAGAATCTTGGTTTCCACAACCCCTTATCTTAATCTAGACACTCCTTTCTATTGATTCCAGGTCTTTAGATATTAACTTAACTCTTTCAACCAATTGCCAATCAGAAAATCTTTGAATCCACCTATAACTTGTAAGCCTCCCTTTTCCCCACCCAGACTGATCCCATGCATACCTCACATGTATTGATTGACATTTTATGATTCCCTAAAATGTGTAAAACCAAGCTGTAACCCAACTGCCTTGGGTACATGTTCTCAGGAACTTCTGAGGCTGTGTTATGGGCCATGGTCCTCACATTTGGCTCAAAATAAATCTCTTCAAATGTTTTACAGAATTTGGCTTTTTCATCAACAGAAGGCCAGGAAGCCAGACCAGGGCTGGCCCAGCTCAGCACACTCTGAGTGACCCAGGACACACTGTGAGTTCTTGCAGGGACCCAGCCCAGAATCTGGGGCCTCTATACCTTGATTGGGTTCCAGAGTGGGCTGGGAAACATAGCCTCCCAGGGTAGCCAGATGAAACCCTGGGAGGCCTTAGCAACAGGCAGTTTCTCCACTTTTACAAGCCACATATGGGCTAGGGGCTGGGCACAGACTCAAATTGCCTAGCAGGGTTCTGTTTTTGTCTTGTTTTGTTTTGTTTTGTGCTGCCAGAGGAGAAAGGTGTGTCATGAAATAAAGACCTTCACCATTTTGGGGGGCAGCAGCAGTTTCTGTGAGCTGAGGCTGGAGTTGGCATTTCTCCTTGGGCCAGACCTGGTCTTGGCCCTTAGAAGCATATAGGTGATAAGAGAACAAAGATGTTAATTAATGACATGTGGAATGTGGCCTGTGACTAGAATTCCTGGGTGCAATTAGAACATGTACCAGGGGATCTGACCTGGTCCGTGGGGTCAGATTTGTTGGGACTAAGACCTGAGAAGTGGCATTCTCCAAGCAAAGAGGGAGAGAAAAACCTCTGTAGGCAGAGGGACCAGCCTGTAAATGATGGAGGCATTAGGGGACCAGTATGGCTAGAGTGAAGGTTGTGAGGAGAGGAAAGAGTGAGAGAAGCTTCTGGAAAGACAGTCAGGGCCCTGACCTGAGGGAGGCCAAGGGCCAGGTTGAGGACTCTAGATTTTATCCTAAGTATCCAGTGAATGACAAGTGCTCCATGATCAAGAACTTAGACTACCCAGCAGAACGGATAGCTCATGACCTTTTACCTCTGGTGAAGGTTTTGACCAAGAACAAGGTGCTGATTTCTGCCCCACCTTTTCATTCTTCAGGCTTCTCTCTGCTCTCACCAATGGCAAGACTTTGTTCATCGTCTTACTCACCATATACCCCTAGCTGCTAGCACAGTGCCGGCACCAACCTACTTTGTTGACTGTCTGACTCGGCATTCAGGGTCTGACCCGATGTTGTGCTGGATAGTCAGGAGCAACTGGGAAAGCATCCTTCTAACATGCACACTGCCCAGTTGCATGTGCTTCTGCAGTAGAGGGCTGAGGATCTGAAGGTTGTTGCTGAAGCTTGTTCAGCTCTATCTTCGGAAACAGTATGTTCACGTAAAGTGCTGTATTGGTTTTCTAAGACTGTTACCTCAAGTACTTCAAGCTGGTGGCTTAAAACAACAGAAATGTATCATTCCACAGTTCTGGAAACCAGAAGTCTGAAATCAAGGTGTCAGCAGGGCCATGTTCCCTCTGAAACCTGCAGGGGAACTTTTGTCACCTCTTCCAGCTTCTGGGTTTGAAGGCAATCTTTGGCGTTCTTGGCTCTTTCCAAATAAGAGCACATTTTGAGGTACTGGGGGGTTAAGGCTTCAACATATCTTTTAGGAGCCAGGGGGACAAAAGACGTTAAACCCATAACAAGTACCAAGGTCTCTTTTCACTGTCAGCCATTGCTGCCTCCAAGCTGATGACCAAAGGGTGACTTCAATGACAAAATTAATTGAGATGCTGCCATGAATGACCTGAGCTAACCAGGTCTCTCAGCCCACGCTGGCTCACCCACAGGCCCACTAAGGGGCAAAGTGGGTGAAGCAGGATGCTGGCATGCTGGCTGTGGCATTTCCTAACCCTGTTTAATCTGTATAATGTGGCCCTGGTTGGGATGTCCTGACTCCATCAGACATGCCAATCCTATCTGGGTTGTAAGTGGTTAGGTATTATTAGTGTATGTCCCAGAAAGCTGTCCTTTTCTCTTCCTCCCCTAAAGAAGCATCAGTATTGTGAGTTGCTCCAGATGTGGGCCAGAAGCTTTCTCGTTGCTTCTCCTGACTGGGCTCAGACTAAGACCTTGAAACTCTAGTGATGTCCTAATTGGGTGTGGCCTTTTCTTATGTGGCACAACCTTGGCCTCAGACCAAATCCAGTCAGTTCAGATAATATGATGGAATTTAGATTTTTTTATAGTACACTAGTTATCGTGGAAAAAGGAATAAGTTGATTCATATTGGAATGGATCTATTAGCGGATGTTGGGGATAAGTGAGAAGCTGTAACTTAGCTTTCCTTTGTAACTCAAGGGAAAAAAAATACATGGTTTGATTCAAACTTTAGAAAATAAGCTTGATATTTTTTCCAGTTTTGAGTTCTGGCTCACCTTGCTAAACTATCCCATTTGACAGGACAAGAAAGCCTGCCTGTTCTGAGGAAGGCAATTTATACTCATCAGCAGTTGTCAACAGGATGGTGAGCACCTAGCATGTAGTAAGCACTCAATCCACCCCCACCCCACACTGCCCCCATCCAGACTGCATTAAGAGCCATTGTTTAACTATGCCAGGTATCAATCAGAGTGCATTCCTTCATTGCATTTCTTCTTGGCCGTCGTTTGGAAGTGGTTTGGAAAATGAGTACACATCCTGCCAATCTCCTTGGTCCTACCTCTATCTCCCTCCACACATCTGTAAAATGGGTATCCTAGAATATCCCAAGGACAACTCAGGCAAGATCTCTACTGAGCTCAGGGAACCTTGGAATAAAAAATATCACATTATATCCATTGGGGTCTCTGAATTTTCCAAAGCTCAGATAATGTCAGCTTTAAAGAAAATACTTTGCAGCCGGGCACGGTGACTCATGCGTATAATCCCAGAACTTTGAGAGGCTGATGCGGGCAGATCATTTGAGGCCATGAGCTTCAGACCGGCCTGGCTAACATGGCGAAACGCTGTCTCTGCTAGAAATACAAAAATTAGCTGGGTGTGGTGGTGCACGCCTATAATTCCAGCTACTCAGGAGGCTGAGGCATGAAAATCGCTTGAAGCTGGGAGGAAGAGGTTGCAGCGAGCTGAGAATGCATCACTCTATTCCAGCCTCAGCAACAGAGTGAGACTCTGTCTAAAAAAAAAAAAAGGAAGAAAAAGAAAAAAAATACTTTGTATTTGCATAGGGTGTTACACTTCTCAAGGTTTTCTCTCACTCTCTTTATTTTATTTTATTTTATTTATTTTATAGAGGCAGCATCTCGCTATGTTGCCCAGGCTGTTCTTGATCTCCTGCACTGAAGCAATCCTCCCGCATCAGCCTGCTGAAGTGCTGGGATTACAGGCATGAGCCACTGTGCCTGGCCTCTCTCACTCTCATTCTCTCAGTTTCTTTCTGTCTCTGTTTGTCTCTCACCTGTGCACACACATGCACAGTCATACACACACAGAGAGACACACATACATGAGTTTGGTCTGAACTGACCCCCACAAAATTTCAGTGACAGTATATAGATGAAGTAGTATCCCGATTTTGCAGATGAGGAAACTGAGTCCCAGGGAAGGTAAGGGACATGACAGTAAGTCAGTGGATAAACACAGGGACTAGAACCTATTGGTGCTCTTTTCTCTGCATTACAGGCTCACTTAGAAGAAGAACAGCTGAAGCACAGTGAAGGTGTGAAATGGGAATGGGGAAGGGTTAGGCTAGAGGGCAAGTGCCTGGATTTCTTCCCGAGGTGCTGCCCTCTGCAGCCTTTTCTGGGTGCAACACCTGACTTAAGGTGCATAGATATCCTGGCCCCAAGCCTGGCAGGCAAGCTCTCTGGGAGTAAACAAGGCTTTTCCTCCCACCCCTACAACCCTCCCATCTCTCCTCGCTGTCTCGTGATGCTGGCCCCACCCTGGAGCGCATGCTTCAGAGCTATCAGGGCACTGGGGCTGGGTGACCTCTACGGGAACTCATCCATAAACACACAAACAATGACTCAGGAAGTGCAAGCCTTTGATGTGGCTCAAGGGCCACCCTGTGAGCACGTGGGGCTCCCTTCAAGGTCATTTTACCCATGTGTGGCTTCACCAGTGTCCAGAGCCCTCTCTCATCTAATTTCATCTGATCTCTCTCAGGCCCTGTGTGGTAGACAAAGCAATGATCTGGAAACCGAGGCTGAGAGAGACTTAAGTGGCTCAATAGTGGTGTGTAGGAATCAGAGCTGGCCGACAAGTTAGGGATCTTGGAATCCAAGGACAGCTGTGTCCTCAGAGCTGGGGGCCTCTGTCTGTCTTCAGAGTTGACTCCAAGCAGTTGTTCTGTCTCACAGGGCCTCAGCTCCTTCATTTGTCAAAGAGATCTACTGCTTCTTCCAGACATTGCTAGGGTCCAAAAAAGTAGCTTCTTTATGATGCTACTTTGAGAACCATTAAAGAACTAAAATGAAACAAAACAAAACTTTTCGGCCTCATGATTCCAATAATCTACTGAATCAATGACTGAATGAAGACAAAGTTTGGGTATATTTATGGCCGTTATGAGTGAGCCCAAGCTAGAAAGCAAACTCATTCTCTAAAAATGTCCTCTGAGGATCAGGGCACTGTAGAACATATCACAGGACCAATTGTCTGGTACCTTCTCTCCTGAGTCATTTGTGGATTATGTTTATATCTTCCCACAGCTGTTCTCCATTTGCCATACTTCTTCATAATGTGCATGACGCAGGCATTGTGGGCTAGTGATGGGGAAAGGGGCACTCTTGGGCAGTTTTAAAGGCAGCATCCCCACAGTTTTGGTTTTCATTCACATATTACTTAAACAGTGAGTCCAACTGCCATTGGGAAAGTGACGGCACTTCTCTTTTAGGATTTCTGTGTTTTGTTTTTCTTCACCAAGAAACTTTCAGATTGAGAGTAGGTGGTTACTTCTTAGTCCAAAAATATCACAGCAGGGGTGGATAGGTAAGGTGAGGCCTACAAATGTAGCTGGATGTGGATGAAAAGGAAATGCAATTTGTAAAGATTAAACCATTGCAGTATGATACAGTAAGAAATTAGCAAACCAATGTCTCATTTTGTTGCAGGTTGAATCTATTTACTGAAAAACACTTGTTTTTATAGAAATTAGCTATACCAGGAATTTATTTTAGCCTTCTCAACCTTTCCATCCATTTTCTTTGAGCTTTCTTCTAGCCTATGAATTTGAAAGTTATCACAAATCCAGTGAAAAGTGACTTCAGCAGGTCCATCAGCTGTTCACAGGGCCTGTGTTTACCTTTCAAAAGAAATTGATTTTTCCTAACAATTATGCCAAGCACAGAGATTTTGCTTCGGTTATCTCAATTTAATTTGTAGTGCCTTCTAGCCTGAAATGCTGACAAGCAGATGACTGACTCTAAGAAATCTAGAAAAATCTGCAAGTTTATATTACAAATGTTTCTCCACTGAATAAAACTTTGTGAGTGTATGTGAATAAAATACATTTAGGGGAAACTTCTACTACAGAGAAGTGAATTAAAATTCAGTAATGCCAATTCAAGCAAGCAACCACCCTAGAAGGGGTTCTAGCCTTCTCCTAACTCCAGCTTCCCAAATTATCAATGAATCCACTTGAATCTTCTTCATCAGACACATATGCTTTATCTTTCTACATGGCAAAAAATGCCTGCAGCTGCCTACTGAGGAAGTAACTCTGAGAAACACAGAATCTCAGGGATAGAAGAAATACTAAAACTAGATGTTTCCTAGCGTAATCTTCTTAATTAACAGAGAAGACTTTCTTGCTTCATTTTTCCACTTTTGGCTAAAGTGGAAAAGAGGAGGGGGTCTTTTCCTTCTGTTGTTTTCTGGTTTTTGTTTTTGCCAATAGCAATAAGTGGTCTTTATTTTGAGCCTGATTCATATAAAATATCCATAAAAATCAACAATGACATTTATGAGATTTTGAACATTGGATATTTGATATTAACAAAATGATGATTACTAGTTTTAGTAACCTTTAAAATACTTCTTAAAAGTATTTTAAAACCCTTAAAATACTTCATAAAGTATTTAGTAATACATTTTTTTAGAGTCCTTTTTTTGGAGATTTTTAAAATTAATTTATTTATTAATTTTATTATACTTTAAGTCCTAGGGTACATGTGTACAACATGCAGGTTTGTTACATATGTAAACGTGCCATGTTGGTGTGCTGGACCCATTAACTTGTCATTTACATTAGGTATTTCTCTTAATGCTGTCCCTCCCCCCTCCCCCCACCCCACCACAGGCCCCACTGTGTGATGTTCCCCGCCCTGTGTCCAAGTGTTCTCATTGTTCAATTCCCACCTATGAGTGAGAACATGCGGTGTTTGGTTTTCTGTCCTTGCGATAGTTTGCTCAGAATGATGGTTTCCAGCCTCATACATGTCCCTACAATGGACATGAACTCATCCTTTTTATGGCTGCATAGTATTCCATGATGTACACATGCCACATTTGCTTAATCCAGTCTGTTACTGATGGAACAGCATCCCTTCCTTACACCTTATACAAAAATTAATTCAAGATGGATTAAAGACTTAAATGTTAGACCTAAAACTATAAAAACCCTAGAAGAAAACCTAGGCAATACCATTCAGGACATAGGCATGGGCAAGGACTTCATGACTAAAACACCAAAAGCAATGGCAACAAAAGCCAAAATAGACAAACGGGATCTAATTAAACTAAAGAGCTTCTGCACAGCAAAAGAAACTACCATCAGAGTGAACAGGCAACCTACAGAATGGGAGAAAATTTTTGCAATCTACCCATCTAACAAAGGGCTAATATCCAGAATCTACAAAGAACTTAAGCAAATTTACAAGAAAAAATCAAACAACCCCATCAAAAAGTGGGCAAAGGATATGAACAGACACTTCTCAAAAGAAGACATTTATGCAGCCAACAGACACGTGAAAAAATAATCATCATCACTGGTCATCAGAGAAATGTGAATCAAAACCATAATGTTTTAGTACCAGTACCATGCTGTATTGGTTACTGTAGCCTTGTAGTATAGTTTGAAGTCAGGTAGCATGGTGCCTCCAGATTTGTTCTTTTTGCTTAGGATTGTCTTGGCAATGCGGGCTCTTTTTTGGTTCCATATGAACTTTAAAGTAGTTTTTTCCAATTCTGTGAAGAAAGTCATTGTTAGCTTGATGGGGATGGTATTGAATCTATAAATTATCTTGGGCAGTATGGCCATTTTCACGATATTGATTCTTCCTATCCATGAGCGTGGAATGTTCTTCCATTTGTTTGTGTCCTCTTTTACTTCATTGAGCAGTGGTTTGTAGTTCTCCCTGAAGAGATCCTTCACATCCCTTGTAAGTTGGATTCCTAGCTATCTTATTCTCTTTGAAGCAATTGTGAATGGGAGTTCACTCATGATTTGGCTCTCTGTTTGTCTGTTGTTTGTGTATAGGAATGCTTGCAATTTTTGCACATTGATTTTGTATCCTCAGGCTTTGCTGAAGTTGCTTATCAGCTTAAGGAGATTTGGGGTTGAGACAATGGGGTTTTCTAAATATACAATCTAGTCATCTGCAAACAGGGACAATTTGACTTCCTGTTTTCCTAATTGAATACCCTTTATTTCTTTCTCTTGCCTGATTGCCCTGGCCAGAACTTCCAACACTGTGTTGAATAGGAGTGGCAAGAGACGGCATCCCTGTCTTGTGCTAGTTTTCAAAGGGAATGCTTCCAGTGTTTGTCCATTCAGTATGATATTGGCTGTGGGTTTGTCATAAATAGCTCTTATTATTTTGAGATATGTCCCATCAATACCTAATTTATTGAGAGTTTTTAGCGTTAAGGGCTGTTGAATTTTGTCAAAGGCCTTTTCTGCATCTATTGAGATAATCATGTGGTTTTTGTCTTTGGTTCTGTTTATGTGATGGATTACATTTATTGATTTGCATATGTTGAACCAGCCTTGCATCCCAGGGATGAAGCCAACTTGATCGTGGTGGATAAGCTTTTTGATTGCTTCTGGATTCGATTTGCCAGTATTTTATTGAGGATTTTCACATCAATGTTCATCAGGGATATTGGTCTAAAATCCTCTTTTTTTTGTCGTGTCTCTGCCATGCTTTGGGATCAGGATGATGCTGGCCTCATAAAATGAGTTAGGGAGGATTCCCTCTTTATCTATTGACTGGAATAGTTTCAGAAGGAATGGTACCAGCTGCTCTTTGTACCTCTGGTAGAATTCTGCTTTGAATCCGTCTGGTTCTGGACTCATTTTGGTTGCTAGGCTATCAATTATTGCCTCAATTTCAGAGCCTGTTATTGGTCTATTCAGAGATTCAGCTTCTTCCTGGTTTAGTCTTGGAAGGGTGTATGTGTTGAGGAATTTATCAATTTCTTCTAGATTTTCTAGTTTATTTGCATAGAGGTGTTTATAGTATTCTCTGATGGTAGTTTGTATTTCTGTGGGATCGGTGGTGATATCCCCTTTATCATTTTTTATTGCATCTATTTGATTCTTCTCTGTTTTCTTCTTTATTAGTCTTGCTAGTGGTCTATCAATTTTGTTGATCTTTTCAAAAAACCAGCTCCTAGATTCATTGATTTTTTGAAGGTTTTTTTGTGTCTCTAATCCCTTCAGCTCTGCTCTGATTTTAGTTATATCTTGCCTTCTGCTAGCTTTTGAATGTGTTTGCTCTTGCTTCTCTAGTTCTTTTAATTGTGATGTTATGGTGTCAATTTTAGATCTTTCCTGCTTTCTCCTGTGGGCATTTAGTGCTATAAATTTACCTCTACACACTGCTTTAAATGTGTCCCAGAGATTCTGATATACTGTGTCTTTGTTCTCATTGGTTTCAAAGAACATCTTTATTTCTGCCTTCATTTTGTTATTTACCCAGTAGTCATTCAGGAGCAGGTTGTTCAGTTTCCATGTAGTTGTGTGGTTTTGAGTGAGTTTCTTAATCTTGAGTTCTAATTTGATTGCACTGTGTTCTGAGAGACAGTTTGTTGTGATTTCTGTTCTTTCTTTTACATTTGCTGAGGAGTGTTTTACTTCCAACTATGTGGTCAATTTTGGAATAAGTGCAATGTGGTGCTGAGAAGAATGTATATTCTGTTGATTTGGGGTGGAGAGTTCTGTAGATGTCTATTAGGTCCGCTTGGTGCAGAGCTGAGTTCAAGCCCTGCATATCCTTGTTATCCAGGACTGTTATTCAGTATACTGCACACAGTAGACTGAACTGTGTGCAGTACTTAGACCACCAAGCCTCCCTGGATCTTTCCCTTGCTTGTATGTAGCTAACGCAAGCTTCCAGACTCAGTTTGGATTTTGCTTCTTTTAGGAAAACATTACAGGCCTCTCTCACAAGGCCAGACTTAGTAAAAAACTAACTATTTTTCTGGAGCACTCAGGGCTTATTTTAAATTCTAAATGACCTGAATTCTAAGGATCCCCAAAAGAAACAGATTGAACAGTCAAATTAAGATAATTTGTGGAGGATTTCAAAAAGGGTTTACTTCATAAAGATGTGTGCAAGATACAGGGAAACCATATAGGATACAGTACTCTGGGACTAGTAACAGTGAAGGCTATTACTACCTTTAGGCCAGAAGGAGGAAGTGGAGGAAGTGGTTATCAGAATTCTGATAGGATAGTCACATTTCGTTTCCTTGAAATGAGTTGTGATCTTCAACAAAGGGATGTAGTCAGCATAAGAACACTTTAACTTTCTGTCTCATTGATCTGTCTAATATTGACAGTGGGGTGTTAAAGTCTCCCATTATTATTGTGTGGGAGTCTAAGTCTTGTTGTAGGTCTCTAAGGACTTGCTTTATGAATCTAGGTGCTCCTGCATTGGGTGCATATATATTTAGGATAGTTAGCTCTTCTTGTTGAATTGATCCCTTTACCATTATGTAATGGCCTTCTTTGTCTCTTTTGATCTTTGTTGGTTTAAAGTCTGTTTTATCAGAGACTAGGATTGCAACCCATGCTTCTTTTTTGTTTCCCATTTGCTTGGTAGATATTCCTCCATCCCTTTATTTTGAGCCTATGTGTGTCTCTGCATGTGAGATGGGTCTCCTGAATACAGCACACTGATGGGTGTTGACTCTTTATCCAATTTGCCAGTCTGTGTCTTTTAATTGGAGCATTTAGTCCATTTACATTTAAGGTTAATATTGTTATGTGTGAATTTGATCCTGTCATTATGATATTAGCTGGTTATTTTGCTCATTAGTTGATGCAGTTTCTTCCTAGCATCGATGGTCTTTACAATTTGGCATGTTTTTGCAGTGGCTGGTACCGGTCGTTCCTTTCCATGTTTAGTGCTTCCTTCAGGAGCTCTTGTAAGGCAGGCCTGGTGGTGACAAAATCTCTCAGCATTTGCTTGTCTGTAAAGCATTTTATTTCTCCTTCATTCATGAAGCTTAGTTTGGCTGGATATGAAATTCTAGGTTGAAAATTATTTTCTTTAAGAATGTTGAATATTGGCCCCCACTCTCTTCTGGCTTGTAGAGTTTCTGCCGAGACATCCGCTGTTAGTCTGATGGGCTTCCCTTTGTGGGTAACCCGACCTTTCTCTCTGGCTGCCCTTAACATTTTTTCCTTCATTTCAACTTTGGTGAATCTGACAATTATGTGTCTTGGAGTTGCTCTTCTCGAGGAGTATCTTTGTGGTGTTCTCTGTATTTCCTGAATTTGAATGTTGGCCTGCCTTGCTGGGTTGGGGAAGTTCTCCTGGATAATATCCTGAAGAGTGTTTTTCAACTTGGTTCCATTCACCCTGTCACTTTCAGGTACACCAGTCAAATGTAGATTTGGTCTTTTCACATAGTCCCGTATTTCCTGGAGGCTTTGTTCATTTCTTTTCACTCTTTTTCTCTAAACTTCTTTTCTCACTTCATTTCATTCATTTGATCTTCAATCACTGATACCCTTTCTTCCACTTGATCAAATTGGCTACTGAAGTTTGTGCATGTGTCATGTAGTTCTCGTGCCATGGTTTTCAGCTCCATCAAGTCATTTAAGGCCTTCTCTACACTGTTTATTCTAGTTAGCCATTCGTCTAATCTTTTTTCAAGGTTTTTAGCTTCCTTGCAATGGGTTCGAACATCCTCTTTTAGCTCAGAGAAGTTTGTTATTACTGACCTTCTGAAGCCTACTTCTGTCAACTCGTCAAAGTCATTCTCCATCCAGCTTTGTTCCACTGCTGGCGAGGAGCTATGATCCTTTGGAGGAGAAGGGGTGCTCTGGTTTTTAGAATTTTCAGCTTTTTTGCTTGGTTTCTCCCCATCTTTGTGGTTTTATCTACCTTTGGTCTTTGATGATGGTGACCTACAGATGGGGTTTTGGTGTGGATGTCCTTTTTGTTGATGTTGATGCTATTCCTTTCTATTTGTTAGTTTTCCTTCTAACAGTCAGGACCCTCAGCTGCAGGTCTGTTGGAGTTTGCTGGAGGTCCACTCCAGACCCTGTTTTCCTGGGTATCACCAGCGGAGGCTGCAGAACAGCAAATATTGTTGCCTGATGCTTCCTCTGGAAGCTTCATCTCAGAGGGGCACCTGGCTGTATGAGGTGTCAGTTGGCCCCTACTGGCAGATGTCTCCCAGTTAGGCTACGTGGGGGTCAGGGACCCACTTAAGGAGGCGGTCTGTCCATTCTCAGAGCTCAAACTCCATGCTGGGAGAACCACTGCTCCCTTCAGAGCTGTCAGACTGGGACGTTTAAGTCTGCAGAAGTTGTTGCTGCCTTTTGTTCAGCTATGCCCTGCCCCCAGAGGTGGAGTCTACAGAGGCAGGCAGGCCTCATAGAGCTGCAGTGGGATCCACCCAGTTCGAGCTTCCAGCCTGCTTTGTTTACCTACTCAAGCCTCAGCAATGGCAGACGCCCCTCCCCCAGCCCAGGCTGCCACCTTGCAGATCGATGTCGGACTGCTGCGCTAGCAGTGAGCAAGGTTCCGTGAGCGTGGGACCTGCTGAGCCATGCGCGGGATATAGTCTCCTGGTGTTCCGTTTGCTAAGACCATTGGAAAAGTGCAGTATTAAGGCAGGAGTGTTCCGATTTTCCAAGTACCATCTGTCACGACTTCCCTTGGCTAGGAAAGGGAAATCCCCTGACCCCTTGAACTTCCTGGGTGAGGAGATGCCCAGCCCTGCTTTGGCTCAGCCTCTGAGGGCTACAACCACTGTCCAACCAATCCCAGTGAGATGAACCAGGTACCTCAGTTGAAAATGCAGAAGTCACCCGTCTTCTGCATTGATCATGCTGGAGCTACAGACCGGAGCTATTCCTATTCGGCCATCTTCCTTCTGTTCCTCTTTTTACTCACTTGATAAACCGATAACAGGCTAATACTTGATATTCTTTGAACTACATCTTACTGGTGTGTCCGACCACAGGGGCTCCCTGCTAGGTGACATCAGTGTATGTGGGAGACACTGTTCTCTGTCACTTTCACACTGAGCTACTTAGGACTGGGCACAAAGCCAGTCTGTGGTTCTTTCAACTGCCAAAACAAGCAGATGCAGGCATTGTTTTTATATAAAATGGAAGGAAAATCAAGAACATAATTCAAGTTTTAGGTTCTTACCTTGTCATGGTGGTACAGAAAGAGTTTGGCAGCCCAAACACTAAGGAATTAGGCATATACAGGAGCCAGAGAAAGAGATGTCACACACAAATCTTACAAGGAAAGGACAGTGGTGGCTCCCCAGTGCCTAATAAACCTTGGTCTGACAACAGGGTAAAATAATGCAAATGCAGTACAATATCCTGGGGGCATTAATTACTTTAGGGCATCTTGCTGCTGCCCTGTTAGACAGTAATTTGTTAATCCTTAGGATCTCCTGACAAGATAAGGTTTGTATGCTCTTGATGCCTTTAAGTTACACAAAAGCTTCCAAGGTTCCTGGAAATGTTATCAATTGCAATATATTTTGAAGCCAAGCATTATAGATCAATCATGCTCCTTGAGTTTCAATTTACAACCAATTACCATAGTACACAAGGCCCTTCACAACCAGGCTGCCATTTAT
This sequence comes from Gorilla gorilla gorilla, assembly GCF_029281585.2. Taxonomy (NCBI): domain Eukaryota; kingdom Metazoa; phylum Chordata; class Mammalia; order Primates; family Hominidae; genus Gorilla; species Gorilla gorilla. Next base: position 84,680,707 of record NC_073242.2, on the reverse strand, counting down.
CTCTCCATGCTTGTCCTCATGTATTACTCTTAGGCTCTCATTTACTCCAAGTCAGACTGAACTGTGTGCAGTACTTAGACCACCAAGCCTCCCTGGATCTTTCCCTTGCTTGTATGTAGCTAATGCAAGCTTCCAGACTCAGTTTGGATTTTGCTTCTTTTAGGAAAACATTACAGGCCTCTCTCACAAGGCCAGACTTAGTAAAAACTAACTATTTTTCTGGAGCACTCAGGGCTTATTTTAAATTCTAAATGACCTGAATTCTAAGGATCCCCAAAAGAAACAGATTGAACAGTCAAATTAAGATAATTTGTGGAGGATTTCAAAAAGGGTCTGCTTCATAAAGATGTGTGCAAGATACAGGGAAACCGTATAGGATACGGTACTCTGGGACTAGTAACAGTGAAGGCTATTACTACCTTTAGGCCAGAAGGAGGAAGTGGAGGAAGTGGTTATCAGAATTCTGATAGGATAGTCACATTTCGTTTCCTTGAAATGAGTTGTGATCTTCAACAAAGGGATATAGTCAGCATAAGAACACTCTAGGGAGAAAGTTAGGGTGATAAATATTCTGACTTCATCCTCTTTCCAACCTCTGATCTCCTGCTAGGTCTCCACATTCACTGAAACCAATAGGATGTAAGACAGCACGGAAAATATTGCCTAAATAGCCTCCCAAGACTGAAAGCAGGCTGAGTATAATGGCAGATTACATAGAGAGAAACAATAATAAAAATGACAGCCAACTTCGTATGCAAAACAATAGAAGCCAGAAGACAATGGAAATGGTATATTTAAAGTAGTGCCAAAAAGCCCTGTCGATCCAGAATTTTATAGTTAGTAAAACTATGTTTCAAAACCAACGAATGAATAAAGAAATTTTCAAATCAACAAAGACAGAGACTTTTTCACAAGCAGAACTGCATTACAAAAAATATTAAATGAAGTTTTGGAGGCTGAAGGGAAATGACACTAGATGGTGACTCAGATCTATAGGAAGGAATAAAGAACATGGGTAATAGTAAATAACTGGATAAATATAAAAGTCTGCATTTATTTTTTCCTCTAAATTTATTTAAAAGACATATGACTTATTTTATTTTATTGAAGAAAAAACTAATCTGCTTATTGGCAACATAGTATTTGGGAAAACTTCAGGTTTAGAAACTCTAAGGACAAAGAAGAGTGGGCACTAATGTGCAAATGGAATGCCAGGCCAATATCCAAGTGGAAAAGTAGATCCCTTAATGATGGACTGAAATGCAGAGACCCACACTGATCTCAAGGCAGTTATGATTTCCAAATTAAACAACAAGTATATGACATATGATTCTTTACAGCAAAAATTATGAAGAGTCGCTACACTTGTAATAATGTAGGTATATACATGATAACAATTGCACAAATAATAGGAGTTGTAAATGGAACTATAATGTTGAGAGTTCCTATATTTTACATGAAGTATTGCAATACTGAGAAGATTTTGATAAGTTGTATAATGTAAGCCCTACAGCAATCACCAAAGAATAATACAAAGAGGTACAGATAAAAATCCAATGAATGAGTTAAAATGAATCTTAAAAGCTATTCGTTTAATCTAAATAAAGAAAAAATATATAAGAAAGAAAAGATGGCAAAATGGTAGACCCAAATTCAACTGTATCAATAATTATAATAAATGTAAATAAACTAAGCACTCAAAGTAAAAGGCAGAGAATGTCAATACTGGATACAAAAGCAAGACCTACTTATAGGATATCTAGAAAAATATTCTTTAAATATACAGACATAAATAGGTTGAAAGTAAATGGTTTTGTGTGTTGGGGTCTAGTGCAGGAGCTCAGTCTAAAACAATGGACTCCCACAAATTTTATTTAACATTTCCCAAATAGGCAATTAAAATTTATACATTTTTCTCTAAGCACTACTTTCATTGCTTTCCACAAATTTTGTATTCACATTATCATTCAGTTTCAAATATTTTCTAATTCCTCTTTTAATTTTCTCTTTGACTTTTGGCTTACTTAGCAGTCAATTATTTAGTTGTAGAATAGTTGGAGTCACTTGTGCTAAGCGCCACATAATTAAACTGAAATGTTAAGGAAGCAGGAAAATCTCCAAACAGACCGGTTATTTCTAAAAATAGGAGATTCACAGCAACCAATCAGAAAGCCCAGTTAACCTGAGCTGGTATGATAATGAAATCCCCTGCTTTAACCTTTCCAAGGAAAGTAGCCTGTAAGTAACCTGATTTTTACCAATTTGCCTTTTGTACTGCTCTGTTTCTTTGTTCTCACTCAACCTACTTTATAAAAATAACCATTCAGCCGTGTCCAACAGAGCACTTTTCTATTTTTTTTTTTAATAAATGTGGTGCTTCCTGATTCAGGAATCACTAATAAAAGACAGTTAGATCTTTAAACTCAATTCGTTGAAATTTTGTTTTTGGCAGAAAAGAAATAATGCTTAAAATCAATTATCTTAGAATCCATGTTAAGTAGCTAGAAAAAAATATGAGCAAATGAAAACCAAAACTTGAAGAAAGGTAATAAGAAAGATAAGAACACAAATCTATTGAAAAGAAAATAAGCAACAGTTATAATTAATAAAGTATAAGATATGCTTTATCAATGTTAGCACTAAGAGAGAGGCTATCACTTAGATTCTGCAGATATCAAAGGAATAATACAGGAATATTATGAGCAACTATATTGCAATAAAATAAAAAACTTGGATGAAATAAACAAATTCCTCGAAAATCACAACCTATAAAATTAAAAATAGTGACACCATCAAATGTTGGTAAGACTGTAGAGTGATCAGGGCTCTTATCCATTGCTGATGGGAATGTAAATTGGTAAAGCTATTTTAGTTTCTTATACAGCTAAACCTACAGTCACTTAATGACCTATCAATATTTCTAGATATTTGCTCTAGAGAAGTATAAATGTAGGCCCACAAAAACACATGCACCCAACACAGGAGTGCCCAGGTTCACAAAGCAAGTTCTTAGAGACCTATAAAGAGACTTAGACTACCACACAATAATAAGTTGGTACTGGCAGTATTAGATAGATCATTGAGGCAGAAAATTAATAAAGATATTCAGGTCCTGAACTCAACATTGGACCCAATGGATCTGATAGACCTCTACAGAACCCTTCATGCAAAAACAACAGAATACACATTCTTCTCATCACCACATGGCACATACTCTAATATCAACCACACTATCAGATATAAAACAATCCTCAACAAATACAAAAAAACTGAAATCATACCAAACACACTGTCAGACCACAGCACAATAAAAATAGAAATCAAGAATTTAAAAATCAGTCAAAATTATTCAGTTACATAGAAATTAAACAACACACTCCTAAATGACTGCAGGGTAAATAATGAAATTAAGGGAGAAATCAAGAAGAAGCTAATGAGAACAAAGATACAACATACCAGAATCTCTGGGACACAGCAACGCAGTATTAAGAGGAAAATTTAGGCTGGGCATGGTGGCTCACACCTGTAATCCCAGCACTTTGGGAGGCTGAGGTAGGTGGATCATGAGGTCAGGAGATCGAGACCATCCTGGCCAACATGGTGAAACACCATCTCTACTAAAAATACAAAAATTAGCTGGGTGCGGTGGTGTGCACCTGTAGTCCCAGCTACCCCAGAAGCTGAGGCAAGAGAATCGCTTGAACCCAAGAGGCAGAGGTTGCAGTGAGCCAAGATCACACCAATACACTCCATCCTGGATAACAGAGTGAGACTCCATCTCAAGAAAAAAAAAAGAAAAAGGAAAATTTATAGCACTAAATGCTCACATCAAAAAGTTAGAAAGATCTCAAATTAACAACCTAACATTACCATTACAACTAAAAGAAATAGAGAAAGAAGATCAAACCCACCCCAAAGCTAGCAGAAGACAAGAAAACAAAAATCAGAGCTGAACTGAAAGAGACCGAGACACGAAAAACCATTTAGAAGATAAACAAATCCAGGAGTTTGTTTTTGGGAAAACAAAATAATAAGATAGATAGGCTGACAGCTAGGCTAATAAAGAGAAAAAGAGAGAAGATCCAAATAAACACAATCAGAAATGACAAAGGGGAATATTATCAATGACCCCACAGAAATGCAAACAATCATCAGAGACTACTATGAACATCTCTATGCACACAAACTAGAAACCCTAGAAGAGATGGATAAATTTTTGGACACATACATCCTCCCAAAACTGAACCATGAAGAAACTGACTCCCTAAACAAGTCAATAATGAGCTCTGAAATGGAATCAGTAATAAGTAGCCTACCAACCAAAAAAAGCCCAAGACCAGAGAGATTCACTGCTGAATTCTACCAGATGTACAAAGAAGAGTGGGTACCATTCCTACTGAAACTATTCAAACAAATTGAGGAGCAGGGATTCCTCCCCAACTCATTCTATGACGCCAACATCATCCTAATACCAAAACCTGGCAGAGACACAAGAAAAAAAAAAGAAAATTTCAAGCCAATATCCTTGATGAACATTGATGCAAAAATCCTCAACAAAATACTAGCAAACTGAATCTGGCAGCACATCAAAAAGTGAATCCACCACAATCAAGTAGGCTTTATCCCTGGGATGCAAGGTTGGTTCAACATATGCAAATCAATAAATGTGATTCATCATATAAACAAAACTAAGGACAACAATTACAAGACTATTTCAATAGATTCGGAAAAGACTTTCAATAAAATTCAACATTTCTTCATGTTATAAGCCCTCAATAAAATAGATATTGAAGGAACATACCTCAAAATAATAAGAGCCATGTATGACAAATCCACAGCCAACATCATACTGAATGAACAAAAGCTGGAAGCATTCCCCTGAAGAACTGGCAGAAGACAAGAATGTCCTCTCTCACCACTGCTATTCAACATAGTATTGGAAATCCTGGCCAGAGCAATCAGGCAAGAGAAAGAAATAAAAGCCAAGCAAATAGGATGAGAGGAAATCAAACTATCCCTGTTTGCTGATAACATAATTCTATATATAGAAAACCCCATAGCCTTGGCCCAAAAGTTCCTTCAGCTAATAAACAACTTCAGCAAAGTTTCGGGATACAAAATCAACATACAAAAAGTTCCTATACACCAACAGCAGCCAAGCTGAGAGCCAAATCAGAAACACAATCCCGTTTGCAATTGCAACAAAATGCATAAAATACCTAGGAATACAGCTAACTGGAGACGTGAAAGATCTCTACAATGAGAATTACAAAACACTGCTCAAAGAAATCAGAGATGACACAAACAAATGGAAAAACATTTAATGCTCATGGATCAAAATAATCAACGTCATTAAAATGGCCACACTGTCCAAAGCAATATACAAATTTAATATTATTCCTATCAAACTTCAATGACATTCTTTACAGAATAAGATAAAGCTATTCTAAAATTCTTATGAAACCAAAAAAAGAGCATGAATAGCTAAGGCAATCATCAACAAAAAGGACAAAACTGGAGGCACATTACCTGACTTCAAAGTAGGCTGCAAGACTACAGTAATCAAAACAACATGGCACTGGTACAAAAATAGACACATAGACTAATGGAACAGAGTAGGGAGCCCAGAAATAAAGCCACACACCTACAACCATCTGATCTGTGACAAAGCTGACAAAAACAAAAGGTGACAGGGAAAGGACTCCGTATTCAATAAATGATGCTGGGATAACTGGCTAGCCATATGTAGAAGATTGGAACTGGACCCCTTCCTTACACCATATACAAAAATCAATGCTAGGTGGATTAAAGACTTAAATGTAAAACCCAAAACTATAAAAACCCTGTAAGATAAGAAGTTAGGTAATACTGTCTGGACATAGGAACTGGCAAAGATTTCATGATGAAAATGCCTAAAGCAATCACAAAAAAGCAACAATTGACAAATGAGATACAATTAAACTTAAGAGCTTCTGCCCAGCAAAGGAAACTATGAACAGAGCAAAGAGACAACCTACAGAATAGTGGAAAATATTTGCAAACCATGCATCTGACAAAGGTCTAATACCCAGCATCTATAAGGAACTTAAACAAATTTACAAGAAAAAAACAAGCAACCCCATTAAAAAGTGAGCAAAGGAAATGAACAGACACTTCTCAAAAGAAGACATACATGCAGCCAACAAGCATATGAAAAAAAGTTCAACATCACTGATCATTAGAGAAATGCAAATCAAAATCACAATGAGATACCATCTCACACCAGTCAGAATGGCTATTATTAAAAAGTCAAAAAATAACGGAAACTGACAAGGTTGCAGAGAAAAATGAATACTCGTACACTGTTGATAGGAGTGTAAATTAGTTCAGCCATTGTGGAAAGCAGTGTAGCAATTCCTCAAAGATCTAAAAACAGTGCTACCATTCAACCCAGCAATCCCATTACTATGTATATACCCAAAGGAATGTAAATCATACCATAAAGACATGCACGTGTATGTTCATTGCAGCACTATTCACAATAGCAAAGACTATCAATGGTAGATGGGATAATGAAAATGTGGTACACATACAACATGGAATACTATGCAGCCATAGAAAAGAATGAGATCATGTCCTCTGCAGGAAAATTAATGGAGCTGAAAGCCATCGTCCTTGGCAAATTAACGCAGGAACAGAAAACCAAATACCACACGTTCTCACGTATAAGTGGGAGCTAAATGATGAGAACATATGGACACAAGGAGGGGAACAACAGACCTGGGGCCTACTTCAGGGTGGAGGGCAGAAGGGGGAGAGGATCAGAAAAAATAACTATTGGCTACTAGGTTTCGTACCTGAGTGACGGAGTAATCTGTACAACAAACCCCAGTGACACAAGTTTACCTATATAATAAACCTACACATGTACCCCTGAACCTAAAATAAAAATTAAAAGAAAGCACTTGTACATGAATGTTCAAAGCAGATTTTCTGAATACTCTTATTCATAATAGTAAAAACTCAAAACAATTCAAATATCTATCATTACGAAAACAGATAAACAAACTGAGATATATTCATACAATATAATCCTACTCTGCAATAGTATTCATCAACATAGGTGAATCTCATAGATAATGCAAAGGAAACTGGATACCAAAGGGTGAATATTTTATGTACTTAAAGCATATACTGTATAATTTCATTTATATGAATTTCTAGAAGAGGCAAAGATAATTAGTGGTGATAGAAATTAAAACAGTAGTTGTCTCCGTGGTGATGAGGATTATTAGCTGTAAATAGACTTTAGGGAACTTTTTGAAATAAGAGTGTGGTTTACATGAGTGTTTCCAGATAGATTTTTGCATTCCAATGTTTACATATTTTAATTAAAATAACTATAAAAATAATAAAAATGCATGAACAAACTTTTCTCAGTCAGAAACTTTATAATATTCCCTCTTCTTTGTGTATTTCCATTTCACAAGTTTTTGCTTTAAAATCTTTTATTAATCACCCTATCACAATATTCTTAGTTTTTGTGTAAATTAAGGCCATAAGCATTAAAACGTCTTCTGTATTGAATGTGTTGAATGGAATGTATTATATATTTTAGTACTATCAAATACAAAAACAAACTTTCATTGGAAGTGCATCTTTTTATGAGATGAGCAGGATTTCTTTCTAATTAGTTCATGCATCTGTTCATGAATATTACTTATTGCTAAAAGGTCATGATTTATCATCAGTATTATTCCTATTTTCATTTTGATAGATAAAAGCCCTGAAAAAATCATTTGAATATATGAGATGGGAATGGAAGAGTGTGTTATAAAAAATTTATTTGAATTACATTTATTTGCCAAAAATCATATAGTGATCAATTATCACAGATTATTTGTAATTATTCACCAGCTCACGAGTTGATTGATCCTCCTCCAATTTTGTTGAAAACAATGAAAACCACCTGATTTACAAAAGTATTTGTTACCCAATTATTTATCGATTATATTTCCCCACCTGTCACTATTTCAAATTGTTCCTTTGTTTCATGCTCAGGAAATTCTGACACCCCAGGGTAAAATATGATCTTAAGATTCAGAATACATGAGAAATATACCTTTTTCTCTGTAAAATATAGGAAATGTAAATGTAAAAGGGGTCTCCTTTAAAGCAAAGCAGATTAATTTTAAGAGGTCATTCTCCTTCTTATCTCTCTACCCCAACAAACTATATTACTGTGAGTTTCATGAATAAACATTGCTTGTTCCTGAATATTTTGTTTCATCTGAAGAGTGTGTCTCATAGTGTTGGCTTATGATTTTAAAAAAATATTTCTCAATATGTAGTAGTGCCTGTCTTTAGATACTTAAAATTGTTTTTCTCTTAATTCATTTTTCTGGAAGTTTTAAAAACTCATCTGTTTATTTTGAGATAACTATAGATTCACAAGTAGTTGTAAAAAATAACACAGAGAGATCCTGTGTATCCTTTATCCAGTTTCTCCAGTGGTAACATCTTGCAAAACTACAGTACAATATTACAACCAGATGACTTTGATATAGTCAAGATACAACACATTTCCATCACCAGGAGGGAGGAGTCCTCATTTTGTTTGTTATAGCCACTGCCACTTCCCACCCCTCCCATCCACACTACCCACTTTAGTCTCTGGAAACCACTAATTGGTTCTCCGTTTCTGTAATTTTGTCATTTCAATAATGTTGTGTAAGTGGAATCACACAATATGTAACTTTGGGGGATTGGTTGTTTTCACTTGGCATACTTCTCTAGAGGAGATTAAGTATGGTTTAAGGGGGGTCTGTATGGGTGCCAAGGAGTGGAGTTGTGATGATTAATTTTATGTGTCAACTTGGCTAGGTCGAGGTATTCAAATGTTTTGTCAAACACCAGTGTGATGTAGCTGTAAGGACATTTTTTAGAGAAGATTAACATTTAAATCAGTAGACTTTGAGTAAAGCAGATTAACCTTGACAATGTGGGTAAGCCTGATTCAATCACTTGAAGGCCTTAAGAGAAAAAAGACTGAGGTCCCCCCAAAGAACAGTGAATTCTGCTTCCAGGTTGTCTTTGGACTCCAGCTGCAACATTAACTGTCCACTGGGTCTCCTTGCCAGCCAACACTGCAGATCTGGGACTTGCCAGCCTCCACAATTATGTGAGACCATTTCTTAAAAGCTCTCTCTCTCTCTCTTTTCATGTATCTATCTATCGATCTTCCTATTGATCCACTTATCTATTGGCTTTAACTCATCATATATATACATGTATATGTGTGTATATATATATATACACACACACACAGATACATATACATATACATATACATATATATTTTTGTATCTTTCCCACATGTTATTTTGATGTGTTTTGGGGGTTTTTGGTAAACTGCCATGGAATTCTAACTTGGCTAAATTTTAGAGTGTTTCTTGGTGCTTCAGTATGTGGTCAAATTTCATGTATGCTTGAGAACATATATTCTCTAATTGTTGGGTGCAAAATTCTATGTATTCTGTGTATGTTCATTAGCTCCAGCTTATTAATTAACTTGTTCTAGTATTTTACAATCTTACTAAGTACTGTCTGCTTTATCTATCAATTACTGACAGAAATGTATTAAAATCTTTCTCTGTGATTACGGATTCTTCATTTTCCTTAATTGTCACTTTTTCTTTGAATATATTTGATGTTAGATCATTAGATGCCTGTAAGTTTAGAATTATTGTATCTTCCTAGAGAATTATACCTTTTACCATCATATAATGACTTCTCTTTATCCCTCCTAATGTCTTTGAAGTTTACTTATTTTAATATAAACTTTATTTTTTGCATGGTATATCTTTCTCTCCTTGGATATTCAGCTTTTCTTTTCCCTTTTATTTAAGTTTTTTTTTCTTTTATTATTATACTTTAAGTTTTAGGGTACATGTGCACATTGTGCAGGTTAGTTACATATGTATACATGTGCCATGCTGGTGCGCTGCACCCACTAACTTGTCATCTAGCATTAGGTATATCTCCCAATGCTATCCCTCACCCCTCCCCCCACCCCACAACAGTCCCCAGAGTGTGATGTTCCCCTTCCTGTGTCCTTGTGATCTCATTGTTCAATTCCCACCTATGAGTGAGATTATGCGGTGTTTGGTTTTTTGTTCTTGCGATAATTTACTAAGAATGATGATTTCCAATTTCATCCATGTCCCTACAAAGGACATGAACTCATCACTTTTTATGGCTGCATAGTATTCCATGGTGTATATGTGCCACATTTTCTTAATCCAGTCTATCATTTTTGGACATTTGGGTTGGTTCCAAGTCTTTGCTATTGTGAATAATGCCGCAATAAACATACGTGTGCATGTGTCTTTATAGCAGCATGATTTATAGTCCTTTGGGTAGATACCCAGTAATGGGATGGCTGGGTCAAATGGTATTTCCAGTTCTAGATCCCTGAGGAATCGCCACACTGACTTCCACAATGGTTGAACTAGTTTACAGTCCCACCAACAGTGTAAAAGTGTTATTATTCCTCCACATCCTCTCCAGCACCTGTTGTTTCCTGACTTTTTAATGATTGCCATTCTAACTGGTGTGAGATGGTATCTCATTGTGGTTTTGATTTGCATTTCTCCAATGGCCGGTGATGATGAGCATTTTTTCATGTGTTTTTTGGCTGCATAAATGTCTCCTTTGGAGAAGTGTCTGTTCATGTCCTTCACCCACTTTTTGATGGGGTTGTTTGTTTTTTTCTTGTAAATTTGTTTGAGTTCATTGTAGATTCTGGATATTAGCCCTTTGTCAGATGAGTAGGTTGCGAAAATTTTCTCCCATCTTGTAGGTTGCCTGTTCGCTCTGATGGTAGTTTATTTTGCTGTGCAGAAGCTCTTTAGTTTAATGAGATCCCATTTGTCAATTTTGGCTTTTGTTGCCATTGCTTTTGGTGTTTTAGACATGAAGTCCTTGCCCGTGCCTATGTCCTGAATGGTAATGCCTAGGTTTTCTTCTAGGGTTTTTATGGTTTTAGGTCTAACATTTAAGTCTTTAATCCATCTTGAATTGATTTTTGTATAAGGTGTAAGGAAGGGATCCAGTTTCAGCTTTCTACATATGGCTAGCCAGTTTTCCCAGCACCATTTATTAAATAGGGAATCCTTTCCCCATTGCTTGTGTTTCTCAGGTTTGTCAAAGATCAGATAGTTGTAGATATGCAGCGTTATTTTTGAGGGCTCTGTTCTGTTCCATTGATCTATATCTCTGTTTTGGTACCAGTACCATGCTGTTTTGGTTACTGTAGCCTTGTAGTATAGTTTGAAGTCAGGTAGTGTGATGCCTCCAGCTTTGTTCTTTTGGCTTACGATTGACTTGGTGATGTGGGCTCTTTTTTGGTTCCATATGAACTTTAAAGTAGTTTTTTCCAATTCTGTGAAGAAAGGCATTGGTAGCTTGATGGGGATGGCATTGAATCTGTAAATTACCTTGGGCAGTATGGCCATTTTCACGATATTGATTCTTCCTACCCATGAGCATGGAATGTTCTTCCATTTGTTTGTATCCTCTTTTATTTCATTGAGCAGTGGTTTGTAGTTCTCCTTGAAGAGGTCCTTCACATCCCTTGTAAGTTGGATTCCTAGGTATTTTATTCTCTTTGAAGCAATTGTGAATGGGAGTTCACTCATGATTTGGCTCTCTGTTTGTCTGTAATTGGTGTATAAGAATGCTTGTGATTTTTGTACATTGATTTTGTATCCTGAGACTTTGCTGAAGTTGCTTATGAGCTTAAGGAGATTTTGGGCTGAGACAATGGGGTTTTCTACATATACAATCATGTCATCTGCAAACAGGGACAATTTGACTTCCTGTTTTCCTAATTGAATACCCTTTATTTCCTTCTCCTGCCTAATTGCCCTGGCTAGAACTTCCAACACTATGTTGAATAGGAGTGGCAAGAGAGGGCA